>NW_019718270.1:489430-497697 GCF_002891405.2 Cryptotermes secundus | reverse complement strand
ATATATATATCTCAAAAGCCAAACCTGTTTTATCATCATGAAGACAATGTTCGTATCTACCTTAAGAGATGTGAAGTAGATTATTTACAGATATTTATTGTTGTTAGTGACAGGGGGTAAGCTTTGCTGGTTCGAAAACTTAATTACAATGACAACATCCCTGAAATAATGAGGTTTGGACTCCCACATTTCAGCACCAGAATCATTGACTCTTGTGTTTGTGGAAACGAAGAAGGGAGCAGATTCTCTTGAAGAATATCTTCATAATGAGGGCTATCCAGTTACATCAATTCATGGTGACCGCAGCCAAAGAGAAAGGGAGGAAGCTCTGCGCAGATTTCGATCAGGGGCTACCCCAATTCTTGTGGCCACTGCTGTAAGTAATAAAGGAGGTCTGTTAAGTATGGCATGACAGACGAGTTTGACAGCCAAAAAGCACTAAAGAAATGAATGTGAATGGTTCAGCAATTATCTATCCTGTCAGAAATGTTTTCATTATTAATTTTGTCGCTACCACTGCCTCATCCACCTGAATATTATTTGAGCTTGCAAATAATGAATGATTGTTTTAAAGGAGCAGCAATATTTAGATCACAGGTTTTAATAGGCAGTTGCATTTTAGAGCAATAATCATAAAGAAATCCATACTGTAGTCATTTGATTTCAGATACTCAGGAACCCTTTGCAGAAACAGTTTTAGGAATTGCAGTTCCAGTTGTATGAGTATGAAGTACATCAGTTTTATAGATGTGTGTGTGTGTGTGTGTGTGTGTGCGTGTGCATATGTGAGAGAGAGAGAGAGAGGATACATTACACCTCTGATATTCCATCTTCTCCTCACGTTTAAAATGTATTCAAAATGTTTGTGCTTCACACCAGTAGTTGCTTTCATACTTCACCTTATTACTTAATTTTTGGTAGTGATATATTTGTACTCTTTTTTTATAAAGTCATTTGAATGGTGGTTCATTATGTTGACAACTTTCACTGAGGTCTTCATATTGCAACATGTCACAATATCTATAAGTAAATCTTTTTCTCAGAAAGATACTCTGTCAGTTTTAACCTTATACTCTATTTTTGTTCAGGTAGCTGCTCGTGGTTTGGATATACCACATGTGAAACATGTAATAAACTTTGACCTTCCATCAGATGTTGAAGAATACGTTCATCGCATTGGACGTACAGGCCGCATGGGAAATTTGGGTACGTTTCAGTGTTTGTTAAGTATATACAAGGTGATTCAAATTGCTACTGCCAGATTGTAGGAGGAAGTTGTTAAGATAATTGAGGGTAGAAAATATGAAGAAACTTGTTCAGGTAATAACTCTTGTCACCTTATGATGTTGAGCCACGTTTATTTAAGACAGTGAAATAGTTGCTTGTTCATATCTACATTCATTTATTTACATATAATATACAAGGGATGAACAGAATAATGGAAACATCAAGAAATTGAGGAATAGGATTTGTTTGTTTTGGCTACATTGAAAGAACTTCAGTTGGCAGCACTGAATGTTCTTCCGTTTCTTTACATTCTGTAGTGCTCATGTAAGTGCATTAGTGATTGTGTTGAGTTACAGTCCATGTGAAAGAATTGGAAAATAGGAGGCTTGTCCTGTTTTGAAAGAGGACAGATCATTGGTGCATGTTTAGCTGGAACATCTGTGACAAAAACTGCCGCATTAGCTGTATCAAGAATGACAGTTTCTAAGTTTATGTCGGCATACATGAATCATGTGAAGACATCAGCAAAGAGGAACAGTGAACAAAAATGAATATATACAGAAAGAGATCATCATACACTGAGAAGGATTGTTTTGAAAAATAACAATACTGCAGCACAGGTGAGAGCAGAACTGAATATTCATGTTGAAGACCCTCTTTCCGCAAAAACTGTCTCACATGAGCTTCACAAATCCAACATCCCTGGAAGGGCTGTAATTGCTGAACCTCTGATTATTAAAAGTAATGCTCATATGTGTAAATGATGGTGTCATGACCATAAAACCCAGACATCAGACAACTGGAAGTGCGCACAATATGGTTACATGAATCCTTCACGCTGTTCCATATATATCAAGAAGGAAGCCTACAGTCCAGAATGCCTGGCTCGAACAGTGAAACATGCGGGAGGTTCTGAGATGCTTTGGACAGCAATGTATACACTATTCCGTTGGTTTCATTATTACCCTTAATGGCCGAATTACTGCAAGGAAGTGTTCGCACAGGTAGTGTAATCAGATGCATCCCATGATCCAGACGTTAATTCAGAATAGCAAGGAAGTACGTGGACAGGTTAGGTAATCAGTGCATCCCATGATCCAGACGTTAATTCAAAATAGCCAGGAAGTACGTGGACAGGTTAGGTAATCAGTGCATCCCATGATCCAGACGTTAATTCAGAATAGCAAGGAGGTACGTGGACAGGTTGTGTAATCAGATGCATCCCATGATCCAGACGTTAATTCAGAATAGCAAGGAAGTACATGGACAGGTTGGGTAATCAGTGCATCCCATGATTCAGACATTTCCAAACAGTCGTAAAGTGTTCCAAAATGACAATGCCCCAATTCACATGGCTGGAACTGTTCAGTCATGATTTGAAGAGCATGAAGCTGGACTTCATGTTTCAAGGTCAGCACAGTCATCATATTTAATCATTGAACAACCGTGGTCAGTTTCTGAAACTGGAGTGAGTAACATATTCCCACCTCCAACATCTCTAAAGCAACCTGAAGATGTTCTCCAATAAGAATGGTATGAAATTCTGCTAGAGACTGTTTGAAAACTTGTATAAGTCCATTCAAAGAAGGATTGCATCTGTATTGAAGACAGATGGTGGTCCAATACCATACTAATAATGAAGTGTTTCCATGATGTTTTCCAACACCAGCATCTGTTATGAAAAGCAAAATTGTGAGTTTGTTACCTTTTTAGATTCTGAGTTTTATGTTTAACAAAAATGTTCTGATGATGTGTAGGGGATGCACATGCATTTAGTTCATTGAATTCCATCATGAGAACTGTCCAGAGGTCCCTCTTGCAGCTCCATATTGTTACTAGATGAAGGTTGACCACATGGATATACAAAAGAATTGAGACTAAAAGTGTGAAATAGCCTAACCCTGAAATGGTGATAAATTGTGCATCTTTGTGGTTCTGCCGAAAATTATCTCAACAACCTCCCAAATTTAGGTGATAGGACTTGAATCGTTCTGTATAGTCCTGATATATTTCTTTTGATGTAAGGTCACAGATGGTTAAAAATGCAAAAAATAGATATCTGCTCTTCAATTATTACAGGTGTAGCAACATCTTTCTTCAATGACAAGAACCGTAATTTAGTGCGGGACTTGGTGGAACTGATCGTAGAAACAAAACAAGAATTGCCACCATGGCTAGACTCTATGGCATCAGATCAGCGAATGCCACAGAATAATCGACGTAGTGGTGGTGCTGGAAAGAGGTGAGTTTTCAAAAGTAGTTGAATAGCACATGTGCATATTAGATTGCAGCTAATAGTGACTCTTGAAAAATTGTGTTACTTCCATTTCACCATATTGATTGGCTCCTTATTGATTTTTGCATCATAACAGGTAATTATTTTTAAAAGTTTTAAAAAGATAATTAAAATAATACACCACTTCAGGCATTAATTTCATTCTTTGCCAAATTTTATGGGAAATAAAGCCGTAATTATTTTTAAAAGTTTTAAAAAGATAATTAAAATAATACACCACTTCAGGCATTAATTTCATTCTTTGCCAAATTTTATGGGAAATAAAGCTGATGTACAGTTAACTTTCATTTCAGCTTGCCATAAGAGAATTCAAATTTGAGTAAGGCTAAAAGCTCTGAAATAAATCTTTGTATGTGGAAAATTAGAATAACTGAAAATTCAGAAAATGTAATGTGTTCTATTAAGTGATATTTAGTTGAGAGAGAAGCTTCACACATTGTCATCAGAGTGTGGCAAAGTAAAGAAACTTCAGTAGAGGAATGAGGAAGAGTGTGGTGTTCTTATATAATATGTGGGACTGGTGAACTCTCTTGCAAAATTTTTATGAAAATCAGCAGTCATACTTAGACATGAATGCACAGACAATATTATAACAATTTCTGTTCTGGTTCAGTGAATAGTAGGTGACACTAAAGTTCAGATTTAAATATTATAATTTATGAATTTGAAAGAACAAAAATTAGTGTGCAGAATGTATAGTCAGGTGTAAGGTTTTAAATTATGTATTTTAAAATACTTTGTCAAGAGCTCTAGAAATTTCAGATGACTTGTCAAATCTGTGATAAGTAGAGAATTTTTCCTGAAGGCATACAGTTTCAGGTAAAATGATAATGGCATTTTTAACATGCTGCTTTTAGAGGCTGGCACTGTAAGGCGTAAGGAAATGCTCCTACAGGTTACATTAACGAAGCAGTTTAATGCCACAGAAGTAATGATGTTGACCAGCTCAGTGAAGAAGGTCTTAACAGTTTTGTTAGATTTAAAACCCACCTATGTGTAAATTTTGCTAAGATTGAAGAACAGAAAATTTTTTGGTAGTACACTTGGTCGTCGACTTACGACCACAAAAATGAATTTACATTTGTTTTAGGAGGTCCCTTAAAAAGTGTAAAATTGAGGTTTCACTGTATTTATAAACTAATTCACATTTGACAGTAGCTTGTAGTGTATCTTCCCATATCCAAACATCAACATTGGCAGAATAGAAATAATACATAAAACAATATACTGTTCACTTGCCATGATGTGCTCTATACCAACTATGCTTTATACCCTACCTGGAAGAGTAGACAGCATTCTTTAAATGTGGCTAAGCTGGTTGTTGCTTGTTAATACTTGAAATTGCATTGCTATGGTAAACTGTTAAGAAGCAAACTCAAGTCCATTATATTGCCTACCTTAATTGCAAGGGTAACTTCATAGTATAAGTGTACAGCTGTCATAAATCTGGTAACAAGAAAATTTGTATCAGGATGTCAAGATTGCTTCAGCATTTGGATAAGTGGTAGTACTCTGTAGTTGTAGATTCACAGTTTCAGTTAACAGAAGAGAGAATTGTGTAGGTGACACAACATTCTTTATGGTAAAAAGAATGGCTACAGAATCATTGGCACGTGACTAATGGCAACGGAACTGTAGCATCATATATGTTGCCTTCTGCCTTGTCACCTGTAACATCATGCAACTGCAGATAATGCAAGTGTAAAAGTGCCTGTTACATATAACATTGAACATTAACATTGAAAATGGAGAATATTTTTCTGTACCACAAATTTTCCTCTGAACTAAATAATTCCTTTTAGATGTGAGGTGTTTTCTACCTATGTTATATGAAGTGTTTTTAAATGAATATAAAAGGCTATGTATTTTTACCAATTCTTTTTTAGAAGTTTTTGTTTTCACTCTCTGGTGTATGTTACACAGTGTGTTCTTGTAAAGTAATTGTACAGTACATCGACTTTATATTGAGATTACTTGAAGTCGTGTTCATATTTCAAATTGTGATAAACTGCAGGTTTAAAACTGATGTTACATTTCTGTTTCAGATTCAGTGGAGGTTTTGGTGCAAGAGATTACCGTCAGCAAGGTGGAAATCGGTCAGGGCCTTCAGGGGGTGGCGGAGGCAGGAATACTGGGGGTTATGGAGGCTATGGTGGTGGTGGACATTCAGGTAATTTCTGGATTTATTATGTGTTATTTTTTATTGTGGTTAACAGTTTTCCCATGATGTATATAATGTCCTCACTCCCTCTCCTGCTGCCAGCAAAATAGCTGTTTCTTGCGTTTCAACTCTATTCTTCATGTACCTCCCTCTCAATCTAGCAAGAGCTATGGTAATATAATAGGACAGAAAAAGAAAGGGCAAAGCTATCCCTGTAACAGACCATGAAGTCCCATAGAGATATGAGATGTCGAAGCTCCCACATTTTTGATACGGTCAGCTCACAGATAGTAGTGAGGTCAGCCTTACATACCTGCCACCCTTAACTCCCAGGAAGATGCCTGGTACTCATTTCTGTTAGAGGCTGAGTTGACCCCATGGCCATGGTGTGACTGGAAGGGTTAGGTCTATTGAAAAATTCAGTGACGTCATCAGGAATCAAACCTGGATCCTTCCAGCTTGTGACATAGTGCCTCACCCAACTATGCTACCCATTATGTAGTTTTCTCCAGTCTCCTGTCCATTTCTCTTTGATCCAAATATTCTCAACCACCCTCAGCCTTTGTGCCTCCCTTAGTGCCAGAGACAAAGTTTCACACCCATAGAGAACCATATGCAGTATTATAGTTTCTTTTTTACGTCTTTAGACAGCAGATGAGAAGACAAAAGCTTTTGGACAGAATAGTAGTAAGTATTACCTGAATTCATTAGCCTCATTTCCTCCTGAATTGAATTTTGATTTGTTACTGTCATTCTCAAGTATTTTAACTGTGCCATATTTTCAAAGGATCTGTTAACTATCTATGTTGTGATTTTGCTTTGCATTCTGGTGATGAGACAGCAGCATATACTTAGTTTTCTCTGCATTTACTTTCAGACCAACCTCCTACCTAGTGTCAATTAAAGTTTGTTTTCCTTTATGGTGTCTGTGTTATCTCCCATTAGATTAACATCATCATCATAGACCAGCAGCTGATGTGCCCCCATTTAATTTTATTCCCACCTGATTTTCTTCGACCCTCCTAATGGCATATTCTAAAGCAGTGGTGATAAAGCATCTCCTTGCTTTAGAACATTTTGGACAGGAAAATTATCAGACAAATGTTTACCTATATGGACTCTACGTTTTGTTTAAACACATTTTAATGACCCTAAATAGTTTCATGGGTACCCCAAATCCCATGAGAATATTGTACAATACTTCCCTCCTAACCACGTTGTAGGTTTTCTTGAAATCTGTGAATAGCCATTGTACTCCCATTTGTCAGATAATGAAGGATAAATGGGAGTACAATGGCTATTTATCCTTCAATATCTGACAAATGGAAAAAAAAAATGTGATCAGTAATTCATCGGTTACATTGAAACACACACTGATGATCCCAAATTATTTCATCTCTATATGGACTTAATCTTGAGAGAAGGGTATTGAATAAAATTTCTGTGGTGATGATAACAGTGATATCCCGCAATAGTTACTACAGTCAAGTTTTATCACCCTTGTAAGTTGGTACAGTAATAGACTGCTTCCACCTATCACGCAATTCTTCCTTATTCCAAATATAATTAATGAGTTTACGGATCTCAAATTTTAATGTTTGACCTCCTGCTTGAATCAGTTCTGCTGGAATAGGAGCACTACCTTTTCAATTTTGCAATAACAGTTTCAGTCTCAAAAGGACTGAGATCCGCTACTAATGGCTCACCTGTATGTATGTCTATCTGCCTAACGTCGCTGGCCCTTTGTACATCCAATAAATGAGAGAAGTTGTTCTTCCTCCTGTTCAAATAATTGTGAGGAACTGCAAGCAGATCACCCTTCTCATCCTTCACCAAGCTACTTCTAGGATATAACCCCTCTTAAATTCGTTTTTCCTCTATACAGATCGCTAATGTTTTGTTCTTACTGTTTGTTGCAAGCTTATTAATTTTGTCTTTCAGATATTCTCACTTTTTATTCATGAAATGCCTGCTGGTTTCGCATCTTGTATTGTTCAGATTATCCCCATTCATTTCACCTGGATCCTGTAGCCACTGCAGTTTGACTTGTTTTCTTTAACCTAGTAATTTTGACCTAAAATATAAGTTAGATTTAGTCAGAGAACAGGTCAGATGGGATGGAGGTGGCATCGCACCAGCAGGAGACTATACATTTTTCTATGGAAAGGGGAATGGAAATCATGAATTAGGTACAGGTTTTTTCGTACATAAGAGAATCGTATCAGCATTTAAGAGGGTAGAATTCATTAGTGATAGGATATCATATATAATACTAAAAGGTCGCTGGTGTGATATCATTGTTATGAATGTTCACACCACAACAGAAGATAAAATTGATGACATGAAGGATAGATTCTGCGAAGAACTAGAACATGTATTTGATAAATTCCCGAAGTACCCTATGAAAATTTTGTTAGGAGATTTCAGTGCCAAAGTACGGAGGGAAGACATTTTCAAACCAACAGTTGGGAATGAGAGTTTGCATGAAATTATTAATGATAATGGAGTTAGAGTAGTAAACTTTGCCACATCAAAAAATCTTACTGTCAAAAGTACAATGTTCCCACATCGTAACATCCATAA
>NW_019718270.1:470839-487521 GCF_002891405.2 Cryptotermes secundus | reverse complement strand
GAGGAATGCATATAGGATATTGGTGGGAAAGCCAGAAGGAAAGAGACCACTGGGAAGACCAAGGCATAGGTGGGTGGACACTATTAGAATGGATCTTAGAGAGATAGGATGGGATGGTATGGATTGGATAGATCTGGCTCAGGATAGATACCAGTGGAGGGCTCTTGTGAACACGGTGATGAACCTTCGGGTTCCATGAAATGCTGGGAAATTCTTGAGTGGCTACAGAATCGGTGGCTCCTCCAGAAGGGCTCAGCTCCATGAGTAAGTAAGTAAGTAGTAATTTTGACTATCCTTCATCTAACCATTCAGTTCATCATAACATGGTCTCTCTGGCTGAAATTTTGCTATTCTCTCTAATAGTTTCCCAGTCTTTAGTAACATCCACCTAAGTGTCCAAGTTTTCCAAAGCTGCAAACCTGTTTGAGATTTCAACCTGATACTGGTTTTTACTTTCTGCCTCGTTTAATTTCTTGAGATTGAACCTCTCCATATGAAATCTGAACGTTGTTTGTTTATTCACTGCTGGTCTCTTCCTCTCTGTTGCCACCACCAGATAGTGGTCCGTATCACAATCTGCTGGCCTGAACAATCAGACTTCATCTACACTTGAATGCCATCTCCTGTCTCTCAAAATGTGGACAGTTTGATTGTGAGTCTTTCCAGCAGGAGATGTCCAAGCAAATTTATGAATGTTACAATTTGGGGACATTGTGCATTGGCCTATAAAATTCTAAAACTTTTGATTCCACATAATCAGATACATTTTTTACTTTACTAGCTTGGGACATCATTTGCCCGTCTGGAGTTGTTGTAGAAGGGGGAGACACCTGAAGGCCCCAGTATCATTACAAAAATTTCTTTGTTGAAAATATGTGCTTATAGAACCATGAATAGTCAAGCCACCATTCGGAGGAAACGTCCTTGATGGAACATTTCACATGCCTTGTCATATTTAATATAGCATATTGTGATGTTTTGGTTGTATAACATGACAAATAACTTCACGCCGTGTTGGATATAGCGAATTTATTGAACACTTGCTTTCACAGTTACACAGTGTCTACTGAGGTTGGCTCTTCTTCTTCTTCTAGACGTGCCCCCATCTCTTGGCAGGCCATCATCTCATCTTCTAGCTGCGCCTCCGTCATTTCTCGACAGGCCATCGTCCCCATGTCTCTGTCCAGTTTGGTTTCGGCCACCATCTCCTTGTGGCTGGCGCCTGTCCCTTTTTGCATTGTGGCCATTTCTTCTCGCCAGGTTTTCATTTCTGCAGCCATCTTTTCTCTCCAGGCTTTTGTGTCAGCATCCACCTTTTCTCGCCAGGCTTTCCTATCAGCCATCATTTGTTCTTAGCCAGCTAACAGACGTTCTGTCATCTGTTGTATGTCCATTTTTGTAGGGCAGTGCTATAAATACACACTTCAGTCTTCAGTTCAATAATCACTTCAGCTGATGAACTCCGAGGAAATTGTGACGTGATTAAGTTCATAGACACTTCTGACACCAAATTGTCACGTGTTGAGTAGGTCACGCGACAGATAACTTCACGCCATCTTGAATATGGCGAATTTATTCCACATTCGCTCTTACACTTATACACTACACAATTACACGATTACTGCCATACTGCAGTATCACAAATACTTCTCCTGCTCTCGGCGACTTCATGATCTGCACTCTGTCACTCCTGATCACACACTCTGCTCTCACACTGCTCACATACTGCTCTGCCAGCTTTTTATACCATTCCCTGTTGCCTCGTTATACCAGCAGTGTCCCCTTGTTACATCACAGTGGGAAGTGCTGTTATGTCACTGGGGGGGGAGGGGGATGGAGTGTTGAGTGGCCTGTTACCATAACAGTGGCAGTTGCTCTGATGTTGTTACGTCACCGCGGCAGTGGTTGTCTGACACAGTTACTCTCCTGTTACATCACTGCAGGAAGGAATGTTTACCAAGCGTTGCGTAATGATGGAAGGAGTGAGGGTATGTGACATCACTCACAAGACCACAGAGTTTACGTAACCCCTACTTCCTGTAAAGCCACCCTTTGGAGGAAGCATCCTTGATGGAACATTTCACATGTTTTGTCATATTCAATATAGCATATGATACGCCATCAGCTCTTTGGATTTGACTTCTTCCCACCCAACCCTAACAATGTTTTTTAAGGCAGAGAGTCATTTATTTTATGTTTACATATTTGTTAGCTTAGCAGTTATTTCTCTAAACAAAGTTGCACTAAGAAATATATATATAAAATTCATGTGGAGGTGGTTAATAACCAGATGAGTCACAAAATGTTATCTTATAAAAATCATGGTCATTTTCATTACAGAGAACCCATTATCATCGTGTTCATCATCGTAACCACCACCACCTCATCCTCCTCCATTTGCACTTGCCTGACCATCATCAGAATCACTACCACTGTCTCTCAAAACAGGCCCAGTTATTTATGCATCAGGGCCATTCCACTCACTTATATCGGTATCCGAATCCTGATTAAATTCACTGAAAGAATCAGAGTCAACATGCAGTACACAGATCTCTTTGCTGTCCAGCACACACCCACTGGAAGATGCCATTGTGATATAACTACTGAGAAAAGACTATGTAGACTCTTTGCAAAATCTGTTACAAAGTTCACAGAAGTATTACAGTGAATGAAAGGTTAACACTACTACATACAGGAAAGCTTGAATGATACACTGACACTGTTTGCCTCCTCCATACTGACTCCAGATCATGTATAACATTTGTACAACATGTGGCAGACTGAGACCGACATGGGACCGAAACTTGGAATTTTCATTGGTAGACCCAATCCAACATAGGATAGCAAAGGGTTAGATAGTCTCTTCACTCTTTCAAATTCATCAGAACAGTGAACTATATTTAGCCAGCCTGTCAGGAATGTTAAATGTATCATACAGCATACTTGAGGTGGTCACATCTGGTCATGTTACCCACCTTTATAGAAATAAAGTTTGTATGCCCTTTTGAGAAGATGGCTGAAATCTTGCCCTTCAGATTAAAAAATTTAACTTTCAGTACATGTAACAGAAACCGTATGTATTGTAACGTGTTTCGTTACTGAAGATGCCATAGAGATCGTTAATTGGTTTATTCAACAATCTACAAGAACCGGCTACAATTAATTATCACACAGTTGCGGGGTTTCACACTTTATAACCCTAATCGCATTAATCTGTTAACACTGTTGCGGGGTTTCACGATTTATAACCCTATGCGCAAACCAGTTCACTCTGCCTTCAGTGGTCTACACGTTGACAGTAGGGGAGCTATGTATCACTGTATCACACGCTCCCAATTACACAATCACACACACGTTCGGTTCTTCTTTCCGCGACGGCTGCTATACTCCAACGATAGTCTGCTCACTGGAGAACTGTTGATAACACACTCGGCGACTGTTACTTTACAACTCGGTGGCTGTCACAGTACAACTGACTGGTAGCTGCTGTGCAGTTCCCTTATATAGCCGCAGTGGTGCCTGTTGCGTTCCACGTCACAGTAGGAAGTTGATTACGGGTACGTAGTGTTGCGCGTTACGTCACCGCGGAAGGGAGGGAGGGAGCGCTACGTTACCGCCACGCGCCTGTGGCCTGAGTTGCCACGTTGCTGCTGGGTAGGGAGGGGTTCTCCGTTGCGCAACATGTTACAGTATGGTTGGAACACAGCTCCCTGGCATGAAACAGTGGCCATGATTCATGCAAAAAAAATATGAGACGTTTACAGGATACTAATATATAAGAAAACCCACAGTTAAAACACACAAGTGTTCACTGAGCAATAAATGTCAAGTGGACAGCAAGTGGAAGTCAACATGTAAGATGTGGAACAAAATTAAACAAGTGTGGAAGTGTCCTAAACATGTACACCCCAAAGTTTTAACATTAAGTCAGAAGGCAAATTGGCACATGTAGCCATCATTGTTGACACACCTGAAATCCACTCACTCACTCAACACTGACCCACTCACCAGGCACTGAATATAGCATAATGAATTACTTCTAATTATACCTGTTGTACACATGCATCTAACTTATATTCTAGAGTCATTATTCTTCTAGCTCTTTTCGTGCTAATGTCATTACATCTGTACTTTGAGGCCGTGTTTCAGGATAGTACAGAACTTTATAAAAAAGAGGAAGGTTGTTTCTGAGTTTGTGAAGGGTGCATTGAGCTATCTGACCCAGGTGTACTCACAGCGAGTTTGCATCACTGCGATGCTAGTGGGTGTGAGTGCATTGCGATCTCAGTTGCACACAGATCTGGAACATTAGATTTGCACATGTGCTCAGTTGACCCATTTATAATTGAAACTCAACCCATGTCATATAAAATGGGTATCTAAATATAAATCTTGTATAATCAAAACTGTGTTACCCAAAGTCAGTCAAATGTGTCATTTCAAAGATACCATGAATCTTTCAGCCATAACAGCTTCTTATTCTAGCTGTTCATTATGTTTCAAAAAACTTCAAATACTGCTTGAATTATCACTCATTATTAGTATTATTTTAATGAAAACCAGTTGATAATTATATTATATTTTAGCTGGTATAGTGTGTTGGATAAGTTTCATATCTATGGTCTCGTGTGAGTAATTGTAATTGGAATGATTAAAATACCTGTTATAGAAAAGTAATTTATAACCTTCTGATTTAGTTACTTCAACATGAATTCTTATTTCACTGACCTCCGATTGTTTTAAATAAACATGTTGTTTCTATAATCATGTACTGTTATTAGGTTTCTATGGAGGAAATAGTGGTGGAGGTGGCTATGGAGGCTCCTACTCAGGTGGAAGTGGTGGCAGTGCAGGTCCTGACTGGTGGGGTAATTAAATGCATCTCACCTGTGGCTGAACTGCCACTCAAGTTACCAGCTTGAGTCAACCCATGGAAATGTAGCCAAGCGAAGTTCACATTACATAAACCCTGCATTCTTGGAACATACATGGTCTATATGTTTATTCAGATGGCTAAGCCACATAGCAAAATGAAAGCTCATCAAACAGCCATTTACTTGGTTGATTTTGGAACATAATACTTATTACTACTTCATGAGAGAAACTTAACTATAAAAGCAACACTGCAGTTTGTGAAGCTTATGGCTATTCCTTTTTCCTCTGTGTCTCTTATGTCACTAAATGCGCATGAAATTGTCTCTTTAGTTGATGCAGTTTATGCTGAAATAAGTTGTTCCTTCCTGCACCTGGTAACATTATGAGTACTAGTAGTTGTAAATTTTCTTAGTCTTGATCAATATGTCATTCTTACACAGATGAGTGAGGATCTCTTTTAATTCCCCTCAGTCCTGATTATTTTAAAATTCTACCTAAACAACTTATTTGGATTCAATATATCATTAAAGTAATGTTTGGTGAAAAATGTAGTAGTGCTCAGGAGCTAAGTTCTGCATTTTGTAAAGAGCAGCAGCCCCTGCCTGCTTGCAGAATAAATAGAGTAGTAATATGGAAATGTGAAATGTTGGTGATTGAACATTGAAGAAGTCATGTCTTAATAAATAAGGTTAAAAGCTGGGGGGTGACCAGCTAGGTGTCTTCAGAAATGTGAGCATTGAGTGTTAGAGCTTTTCACATTAAAATATCTTTGTGAGTAGAGATATCAGACATTCATTCAAGGTTGGATGGACTCTTGAGATGTAGGTATTCAAATGACAATGAGGAGACTTCTCTTGAACAGTAAAAATAAGGATAAATACACAAAGATTAATGTACAAAGACCCCTGTGTTAATAGAACAGGTAATTTTTTAAATAAGACTTGAATATGAGTTCATCCTTTTGAAGTTAACAGAGTTAATTCTGAGTAACTGAAAATTGAAAATGAATTCATAGATAATCAGACTTAAGATGTTTGTCATGACCTTTGAGCAGAGTTGAGATTGCATCTCACCTTGCTGCCTTGCTGCTGTTGAGGTTATTTGCATCTCTACTATGATGGCCAGAGGCTAACTAGAGAGAGAGGAAATGTAAATGATTTATGTAGTGTCACCAAATATAATACTCGATAAAATGATGGACTTTGAAGGGTGTGAAAAGTTTGGGGTACAGATACAGCGTGAATAGGATAGAAAAAGCAAGGGCCCTACAAAAAACTGAAGCTTTAAATACACTACATTTCCTATTTATACATATGGTATTTTTATGTGCAATAAATATAGGAAGAAAAATGCCAAGTATTTTTTTTTATCATGTGTGATGCAGTTGAATCTCATATCTAATAACGTGCATAAAGATCTTTTTAAAACACTCAGTCAACACATCGTTCTACAAAACGGGTTTTCACAGATATCTAGTTGTGAAAAGGGGAGGGAAAGGAGTATGTGGCATACATAGCCATTTCATTGCCATGCTTTATTGTATTATAGAAAAACGCACTGATAAGCAAGTCAGACCCCAGGAAAAGTATAGTACAATACACGTTTTCAGTTTCTGTGGTGCTGCTGGCATTCTTCATGGTATGAAGGAAGTAGCATCTTATTGCCTAATAAAGCTAATGAAAACTAATTTATTTCATAATTTTTTCCTGTTAAATGTAATAATAAGACCTACGTGTGTACATTTCGAAACCAAGACTTTGGTTCCGTTAGGTAGCCTATACTAGGCATCCTTACAATATTCAATCTTACAAAGTTAAAATGTAACAAAGGGTAAGGAACACTGCTTCTGTGTGTTGTGACAAGGAGGAGGGTATTGCTTGATGACTTTAATGCTTAAGCTCTTGAACAGATATTTTATGAAAGAAAATTAGGATTTGCAGTGAATAAAGTGCTTGAAAAATACAAATTGATGCCTTAGAAATCTGCAGAAAATATTGTTTGGGAAATGAATTTGAATTCATAGTCAGCAGTGTGTATTTTGAAATATTTTAATTGGTATGAGATACTGTAGATACACTCAGTTGGACCTAACCTCAAAAATGTATATAAAGGTTATTTTTAGAAGCTGTTGGTAGAATTGTGAAATTGCAAAATCATTTCATTTTCCGCTCAGAATATGTATTAATATATCATACTGAGAGATTAAGTGCTGTAGTGCCCTTACTTACCTCAACAATTAATTCTTCATTAGTAATGGCAGTGGGTATTTGTACCTAGGTAAATAATCAGCAAAGTAATTTTTAAAGAATGTGTGTGCCAGTTACATTTTTCAGCTCTGGCTGTTGGCATGTGTAGAAGTTACTGTGTTGCTTAAAAGCGGTGCTAGAGCAATTTAATGTTTTGAGATTAGGACTGATGTTGAGATTGTATCTTGGTACATATGGAAATCATGGCCCCTTTCAAATAATTTTAGAGTGCAGAGCAAGGCAGAAGTTTGACACACGCCAGTACCCCAAGCAAATTGTTTTCACGCCAAAAAAATATGTATTAAATAAATTATATACAAATCTAAATAGTGAAGGTAATAGGCATTCAGGGGGCTGTTGCATTTTCACTCTTTCCTGTGTTTGGGCACAGTTGTGAAATAAACACGTGTTATCCGATTTATGTTCATTCATTGTTAATCATAAAAACAACTTTTCTTCGTTCATTAATCTTAGTATTCACATAATGGTTGATTAACTAGTTTAAGGAAGCAAAAAAATATATATTGAAATTGTATGATGCTTAACTGTAGGTGACTAGAAATTTGTGGCTTCATAAAAAGTGGGTATGTTTCGAAGTGTAAATTGACTTGGTTAATTGGGTCTCCAGTTTTACACTGTTGATTATCAGGAATGTTTGAGCAAGGTTATATATATATATATAATTTTAATTTGCAGTGGTGTTGGTTGGGATGTATGAATTCTTGAAGACAAAAGTGAGTAGTTTTGAATTAATTAATTTGAGATAAATGCCTTTTGTGTGTAAAAATTGCTGGAATTTAAGATTTTGTATGGATCTACAGGCAAATTGAAAGAACATTTTTCACTTCTGAAATTTTCAAATATCTAACTTAGTTATTATTTAGGACTTTTATTCTTATGTGTGAATATATATATATGTGTGTGTGTTTTGTACACACCCAGACACGCATGCACAAGATTGTCTGCCATTTGTGAGCTTGCAAATGCCCCTACAATTGAACATTTGCTGTATTGAAGAGGGGAGTAGAGGGTTCCATGTGGAAGTCATATGTTTGATATTGTCCACCACTTCCACCCTCTCAAATTATAAATTAATGAATATTTAAAGTAGAAGGGTTATTTACTGCCAGAAACTGTATAAAATGCATCCATTCAACAAGACAAGATCTGAAATGTGGTTTCAGATTCCACTGTACATATTACAGCTTTGGGATTAAGAGCATGCACACAACACCCATACATTTTGTACAGTTGTTTTAATCTCCATTTCTTATTATATCATGTTTTTGAATGGTTATAGTATGAAGCCAGTGATAACTTATTGGTACATGGTTTTGTGAATATGTTCTTCTGATGTTAGGACCTTATTAACCAAGTGCATTTGTTAGTGAAGAGTTGAGTCATGTTAGGATATCTGATTTTGAACTGATCAGAGGGCCTGACCTACCACCATATATGTGTATTTTTTTATAAGCCTCTGGGCTCAATATGATTGAATCTATAGCACAAATTTAGCTTTGCAATCATCATATTTCTGCAAGTGTGATTTGCCAGAAAAGGGGTGGGTGAAATCTAATTACAGTGAATGAGTGTATATCTCATTTTACAGACAATCATATGTATGAAATATTCTGTAGTTAACACATTAATAATAATAATACTTTTTGGACAGGAGTGAGTATTTAGTGGCTGATTTTCAGTTTTTGCAGGAGATTATTGTATTTCTTGTACCATCAGATTCTTTATTGAGTTCAGTGGATTATAAGACTTTCAGATACTGAGTGTATGAAATGCATTCTCTAAGCATTCTTTTGGAGCTTTGTTAGAATATTTACTGTGCTGTGGTCCACTTCATGCTGTATGACCACATCCATGTGACAAGACCTTTCACAACATTTATTTCTTGGAAGGTACTGACTTAGCAGCAAGGGAAACTTTCTGTATAATAATTTACAGGACATTCACAAGACTGCTAATATATTAACACTGACACAGATAACACAGACATCACCAGAAGGCTGCAGTAAAAAGCTTTGAACTTAATTTGTGCACATTGCATTCTGGACTGCTGAGTTGGAACTGGTGGTATGGAAGGTTTGACTGCTAATGGCATATTTATATGGTTAAAGTAAGTGCAAATTAATACTTCAGACTTTGAATGTATTCAAGTACATGCATAAGCCTATAGCACTGAAATTGGCAGTGATTTGTTAGTTTGTGTTATATATTGAATTCATTGCTGTTATGCCATGTTGGATGTTACTATGACCTAACCCATAGAGAGGGTATGTTTATTCAGTTTCTCCTGTTTGAGTGTAGAACAAATTCCTTTGAAATGTTGCTTTACGAAACTCATGATTAGATTTTAACTGCAGATGTAGTTCTGTTTATAGGCTGTGACAGGTTTGAGATTAAAGTGGTTTCTTATGGATGTTCTGTATGTTTGTAGGGCACTCTTATGGTGTCATTGATGATGATAATGTAGCAGTATTACTACATTCGGTCATACATGACTTTGTCACAAGTATATTTGTTAGTGAGTACTGGAATTATTTTCTAAAGGATGCTTCCATCATTCAGAACACATGGATGTATGTGCATGAAGAGAAACAAACTGACGTCCACGTTTTTTAAATTTTGAGGTAATGAAATTGAAGTAAGAACTGCTGCAAGTAGTGTTTACAAGAATCAAGAATGTGCTTAATTATACAAATTGTTGTCAAACTATTTCCAGCTATACACTATTGCCCCAATATAGATTAGATATAAAAACACATTGTTCACCAAGAATTTTCTGATGAACAAATCTGCAGCTACACAGTACCGATTTTCATTTCATCTCCTCTCATACACATGTTCCATGGAAGAAAAAAGTTTCCCCATCGTGTCTTGTATGTAAAGAGGAATATGGTTTACACTTTCTGAGAAATCTCTATTGATAATGGGGACCTCTTTAAGGAGGATATTAGTTTTTTATTGAAACAGAGAAGTCAAGCTGTGAATAAAGTTAGAATTCCTCATTTATGTGATCATGATTCTCTAAGGAACTGGCTGCTGTGTTGTTGCTAGTCATACCTTCAACATTTCAACATTGGTGATATTTACTCAGAGTATCTTAGTCTGGAACATGTTAAAATGTGTGAGCTAAATGCTGAAAATTTTACCAAGTAACATGCCTAATCCATTAGGGGCTCTGATTATGGAGGTGTGCAGTTCCTTTAAGTGTAACTATAGAATGTAGCTTTACTGTGATTATTATTACAGTTTTAAGATAACTATGCGTGATGGGAAAGGTCTCTGAAGTCAGTGTTTTAGTTCAAAATTTTGAACTAGCACCTGTAAGGTGTTTGCTAGTATATAACATTGTGTGACTATTTCATACAGAAAATTCATGATTCTGCATCAAGTCTTGTTCATTCTTGTGGATTCCCCCCATTGTCATTTTCCCTTTTTGCCGTCCCTGTTTCCAGTTCTACAAAAATCAAGGTGAAAAGAAAATGTATAATGTATTGGCAGATTCTGTGAGCTTAATAGTTAGGCAATCCTCACATGCCAGGGTGAAGTTATGAAGATACAGGAATGCTACAGTGTAGAGTAGTGGTCATTTACAAGAATTATACCTACCTTAGGATAAGAAATTGTTAAAAATAAATGTGAATACTGCCAATGTAAGATGCTTATTTGACGCTTGACATGAAGTTTCTTCATCGCCAAGAATAAAGGAAAAGAAATAATGTTGGTGACCGTATTTCAAAACAGTATTTTTTGAGCTTCTTGATCTCAGAAACAATTCCCTATTGTGCCGGGATAAATCAATGGAAATAGTTTACACCCACAATATTTTAAACTCCTTTGTATTCCAAGAGATATTAAAATTGTTGTGTCAGTTGACATTGTAAAACTGATGTTCTAGTATGAACAATATCTGCAACTTTCAGTGATTTGTTGTCAAGTATGTATACCATGGGCTGTTTGTGAATTGCAGATTATAGTCAGATTTCTCACTTTCTTTAAAATTTATGTGAAAGTTTTTCTTTATATCATTTTTTTTTGTCACTGTTGTATACTTATTCATAAACAAAGGTCATGTACTTGAACATGCTTTAATTTACTCATGGTATAGATGCATAATAGATGGCAATAATAGAAGTTCAGATTATTTTTGTAGGAAAACTGACAGGTCTCTGACATATGTTCACTCTCTTCCATGATCATATTCTCATGTTTAATTTGAAGAATATCCATTTCCACAGTGCAAATCAGATACAGAGTCTTCTAGTCCACGTACTCAGTGTTTGAATCAATTGAGCCTCAAATAAGGGGGGGGGTGATATATAAGATATCTTGTCTGAAACATATTTGATGATACAAGATACCTTGAGTAGGCAGCTTTATGGAAGACAAGTTCTCTGTGTTCAGCAAAATCTCCAGTATCATTATTTTGTTTTCCATCATATGTTGAAAACAGAATATAGTAAATTTTCATTATGACATAACAATCTGTCACAATCTTATGATGCACCATCAAAGGTGCTTCAGACAACACACAAACAGTAATGATAATATTATTAATAGTTCCTGCCAGTTGATTTCAGAAACAGATGACCTGTCTACTGCATTTCTGCCATATATTTGAATATTTTGGGATTGGCCTCATATGGTAGTCATATATTCTATGTCTTATGTAGAATGGAATGAGGACGTTTGCTATGTGCTTAGATGTAAATGTGATGTTTTAATGCTTAATCAATAATGATTATAAACATGGACACATTCCCGGCACACACAAATGTTTCTGACTACTATTTTCACATAAAGCACACTGTTTCCAGTCATTCTTTGGGGTGCTGCTAATCATTCCAGAGCACCAGTGAAGCATCTGTAATATTGCTGAAAATGATGTATGCAGTTACAGAATTCTTTTATGTCGAAGCATAGAATGGAAGTGTGCCCTTCATTGGGTTGCACATAGCTAGCATTTTTGACAAATGTAATTGCTTATTGTGTTCTGGTATTGATGAATGCTGAGATTTTAAGAAACCCTGTGATTAAAAGTGAATAATGCTCAAAGAATAGTGTGCTCGATTTAAAATGAACTTTAGCAAGAAGCAACAATATGCTGGGTTGCAGTTACAGTGTCTAGAAAGTTTTCTGTTAAATGCAAGATTCTGCTCTCTTCCATGAGGATGTAAGGTTGTTCACATTGGTTGTTTGGGGGAGGGGCTCCTATTGCAGAATTGCAGTTTGGGCCTATGGAGTGCAATATACAACTCTTTTGATAACTATACCAAACAGTTTCTTAACACTTCAGTGCCAATGAGACGTGAACAGCAAAGTATGATGATGAAAACTGACAGAGTGGCGTCACAGGTACATCATATGAAGAAATGTGCATGTGCACGTTTGAGGTACTTGAAGCAGTTGATGTGACTGGGTGCTTTTTGTTATATGAATATTCCAAGCTAATGATTCATCACTTCCCATAGCCACTGCCAGAGAATGGTTGGTCTATTGTATATTGTATAGAATAAACGTGTACATGTGTGACTGATTATAGCGTGTGTGTGACTGATTGTCATGTGCAAGAGAAAATAAGTTATTTTAAAAGAAAAATGTGTGAGTTTTTTAATAATACAAAAATGTAAAGTGAAATCTTTCATAAATTCTGTATACAGGGGGGGGGGGGGGGTTCCCTTGAGGTATATGCAACCAGAGGGGGAAAAGGGAGAAGTTATCCTGTGTACCTGTGATAGTCACGTTATGAACACAGTCCAATGAAACTTATTCAGTTCTTCTGTAATTTATATTTCTTGTCCTTTAACTTATTTTTGTATATGGAATTCTTTTTTAAAGGATAGAAAAATTTGGTGGTATTTTAGGTCATTCCGTGAAGCCGTCAGGTTTTGAGTTCCACATTTTCTTGAGTTTTTGGCCAGAAATTATACTGAAAAAGAGCTGTGACTGCAAATCAGTAAACAAAACAATATGTTCACCACATCAGCTTCTGTGTTGATGAGAGGGATGGCAAAAATAACTATAAACAGAAAGTAACTCCTTTTCTCAACAATTCAACAATTATTGCATTTACAACAATACAATTATTGTCTCCTTGTTTATTTGTAGTAGTATTATTGTAAGTTTTGAGAAATGACATGAATTAAAAAACATAAAGAGTTATTAAGAAGTGTTTTAACTGTAGTTGTAAAATCTTAACATTGTGTATGATATGCTGAAAGAAGAGTGCCTTGATGCCGCTCTTGAAGAGCGTTAGGAACTGGAAGAGTTGTGCAAAAACACTGGCTTTGAGAAGTTAAAGTTAATTAGTGAAAGTCTCATTTGAGTTGCACAACCATTTCTAGGTTCAGAAAAATCGAAGGGCCCTGAACAAAATGCATTTATGAATCATTGACTGAACTAACATTCCTCCCACTGCCAGACAGAGAAGAAGAGTAATGTTGATGCTATGAAAAACAAGGATCCTGTCTGGGCCACCCACAAATTACATGACATGGCATGGTATCAAGTAATTGTGTGTCATTCTTTCTCCATTGGTGGTATGGCCCATATGTCAGTTGTAGTCTTGTATGTTTCTTCTTCTTCTTATAGGATTTCAGTGATTGCCACAGAATAGCGAGGGGAAGTCAATAATTTTCCGCAATGCAGTTGTATTTGTGTTTCTGTTGGCAACACTGTCATTTTGTGCAGCATCGCCATGTGTGGTTTCCTTGTCATTATTTCTGCGCAGGTTTGATGTTGCTAGGTCAGTTCCATCGTTGCTGCCTTGCCATTAATCATGGCTGCTCCGCTTTCTGTTTGCACCAAAGAAGAGAAACGCTCAGTTATCCGGTTTTTGTGGTCGGAAGGTGTATCAGGGACCGCAATCCATCAAAGACTTTCAGCACAATACGGGAACTGTTTTGCCGCAATGGAGTGTCTACGAATGGATTGAAAAATTAAAAAATGGTCGCACAAGTGTTACGCATGAGGAAGGAGCCGGACGACCATCCACGGCCACAAATAAGGACAACATTGAGCGTGCACGTGACATGGTTCTGTTAGACAGACGAGTGACTATTGATGAAGTGGCAAATCATCTGCAAATTAGTCATGGTTCTGCCTACGAAATCATCCACAACAGACCTTGGTTTCATAAAGTCTGTGCAAGATGGGTCCCAAAACAACTCAGTGTTGCATAAACAAACGTGCTTGGACATCTGCCAACAAAATTTGGATCGCTATGGTAACGAACGTGACGTATTCTTAGACAGAATCATCACTGGTGACGAAAAATGGATCCATCATTGCGAGCCGGAGAGTAAACGGCAGAGTATGGAATGGAAACATCCACGATCGCCCAGCAAGAAAAAGTTCAAAAGCCAACCATCAGCAGGAAAACTGATGCTTACAGATTTTTGGGACTCACAAGGCCCAGTACTGGAACATTATCAGGAGAGGGGCACAACAATAAACAGTGCTCGTTACAGTCAGATGCTTACTGACAGGCTAAAGCCTGCAATTCGAAGCAAACGCCGAGGACTACTATCGAAAGGTGTTGTGTTGTTGCACGACAGTGCCTGTCCACATACTGCTGCCCACACTGCTGAAACCCTCCAGAAACTCAAGTTTGATGTAATGGCTCATCCTCCGTATAGTCCTGATCTCGCCCCTTCTGACTACCACTTGTTTGGTCCACTCAAAGAGGCATTGAGCGGCCATCGATTCACCTCGGACCAATAAGTGAAGGAAACGGTGCATGCGTGGCTCGCTGCTCAGTCGAAAACCTTCTCTTCTGAGGGCATCAGGAAGCTTGTGCAATGATGGACCAAGTGCATTGAAAAGCAAGGGGACTACGATGGGGTACCCAAAAGAAACCGAACTAATTTTTTTGTGGGCAGAGCTTTTGTAGTACCGCGTTTTGCCACTATGAGCGCATAGAGCTAACATTCCTGAGTTGATAAGCCGACAACCGTTGCTTCAGAAGGTAAGGACTAGTTTCGGCAGAGTTTATAGTGACAACTGTTTTGTGTGATTGTCGTTTTTGCAATGGCTGATTTTCGTGAACAGCGTGCGGCATTGAAATTCTGCTTTTTGCTCGGGAAAAGTGGAACAGACTCTTGAAATGTTAAAAACGGCGTACAAGGACGATGCTATGGGGAAAACTCAAGTGTTTGAGTGGTTTTCCCGTTTCAAAAATTGTGAAATGTCAATCGATGACAAACCTCGTTCTGGTCGTCCTTCCACGGCCCGAACACATGAAAATGTTGAAAAAATTCGTGAAATCATCAAGGAAGATCGACGACGGACCATTGAAGAAATTGTGGAAGTTTTGAAAAGATTGCGCAACAGTTTGCGGCGGAAGCGGCCAGATTTGTGGCAGTCTGGTGACTGGTTTTTCCATCATTACAATGCCCCTGCTCACACAGCCCTGTCTGTACGACAGTTCTTGACCAAAAATGGTATGACCCCTGTTCCTCACCCTCCATACTCACCCGACCTTGCCTCGTGCGACTTTTTTTTTGTTTCCTCGAATGAAACGGCAGAGGCACTGTCAAGCATCTCAAAAGATGAATTTAGACAATGTTTTGAAAAATGGAATA
Source organism: Cryptotermes secundus (assembly GCF_002891405.2). Classification (NCBI taxonomy): domain Eukaryota; kingdom Metazoa; phylum Arthropoda; class Insecta; order Blattodea; family Kalotermitidae; genus Cryptotermes; species Cryptotermes secundus. Next base: position 471,803 of record NW_019718270.1, on the reverse strand, counting down.
AAAGACTAGACAAGTGTATTAGTGTAAGTGGAGAGAACTTTGAAGGGGATTGAAGGTTTGTGCTTAAAATTTGAATAAACAAGTTTAAAAAAAAATAAGTTCAGTTTCTTTTGGGTAGCCCCTCGTATGTTGAAAAATGATGTTAATGTAAGTTTTCTATTTGTATTGAAATAAAATTTATAGCTACATTGCGGATAGTTATTGACTTACCTACGTAGTTGTTTATTGGTGGTTATAGGCATTTGTCAGTATGTATATACCATGTTTGAATCATGTCATTGTAGCATGAATATCATCATGTTGAAGCTACTTATTGGTATGTTTTGCTACATTTCTCCAGCAGCATTTCATTTTGTGTTTTATCAGATCATTGAATAAGTTAGGTAATGAAAAGAAGTTATCCCTATGTAGGTTATGTCCATGGCTTTCCAACTTTCTTGTTAATTGATTTACTGTATCTTGTGTTCCTATGATATCTGTGGTCACACATGTTTTGTCATTCTGTAAATAGAGGTATGTTGCCAGAGATGCCACACTTGTGTTCACTGGATAGCAATCTCATAGTGCAGGGGAAGAAGCAGGAGAAATAATTCATATGTATTCAGTGTACAGTTATGAAACGTTTCAGCTATGTTTAGAATCAAATCAATTATAAAGCTTTTTTTTTTTAAAGAATGTTAACTAATGGCATATGATGGACTATTTCAAACCTTTGAATTCAGCTAAATTAATTAATTTATAGTGGCCAGATATTTATTGGAACCTGTGAAGATAACGTTGCAGTAGCATAGTTGGTTGAGGCACCCTGCTACAAGCCAGAAGATCGCGGGTTCGTTTCTTGAAGTCATCGGAAATTTCAATGAACCTATTCCTTCAGCCTCACTATGGCCCTGGGGTCCAGTCAGCCTCTAACATAAATAAGTTCCAGGAGTCTTCCCGGATGGGGGGGGGGAGCGAGGTGAAC
>NW_019718270.1:456870-470779 GCF_002891405.2 Cryptotermes secundus | reverse complement strand
CCCTTTGGGCCTCCACAGCCTTTTTTTAGACCCCCCCCCCCCCTTTAACTTTTTTTTTTTTTTGCAGAGCTGTTTTTGTGCAGTATTGTTTGAAGCATGGGACCAGACACACAGTCCAGCATCACACTCACTGCGCATGTAATGGCAAGTGCCAATTTCTTGTGTACCGTTTCACAGGCTTATGAATACACTGAACATAGCTACGCAGCATGTTGGTCCCATCTACTACACCCATTTTACAGCTGTAATCTACAATGCATTTGCACCTCATAACACGCTGTTTGGTCTTCCAATCATGTTATACGTGTGTACAGTTTCATCTGAATGAGGAGTGGAAAGCATTCTTGCTTCCCATGTGTCACGCCACTTCATGGCCGTGAGGAATCACTGCTCACTGACACTGCTTGACCTGCCAGGAGCTTTTGAGACAGAGTTGGCATACCCATTCAGTTTCATGTGCTGTATCCCACAGGAATTGCTCTTTAGTTTGTGAAGGCAGTGGGGCAAAAGACGTACAGTAAGGCGTTCTTATAACGTCCGATACATTATACAGGGAAACAGATTTCTTACAGTTCTTGCAGGAATAAGGCTTGAAACACTGAAAGGAATATATGCAGTCCATTCGGAGGATATATGTATAATGAGGGCCTAAGAGGACAAGTGAATCATTTGTGAGAGACTTTCTCCCAATAAATAGTGTTGCAACCTGATCTTTTGTACTGCAAAGGTTCTTACTCCATTGTGTGTTTTGTTTTCGAACTTTGCTTGATATTACGTAGCTCATGCCCCTTCAGAAGGTACAAGAGGCCAGGGTTGCAAATTATTTGTAGCTATTAACCTTTAACATCCAAAGTGCCCCGATCAGGACAGTGATGAGTATGGTCATCATGGCCAAAGTATCCCAGTTTGGCCACTCGGGCATTTAAACTCCGCTAGTGGAAATATGCACACGCCAGTTGTAGGAGCGCATGCACAGTCCTTAGTATTTAGTTTTATATGTAGTAATTACAAGACAGACTTGAGTAAAACCCTAATAGAGGAATTAAAATGATACCCAAGTGGACAACAGCAAAAAAGAGTATACATACGAGTTATGCCCAAACTTATCCACAAGCCAGTACTTTTATTGCAGATTCTGCAGATTAATGTGTTAAAAATATATAGTAAAATTCAATGTGCATACTTGTTTGTTATCTGCTTGATGTATATATAGGTTGAAATGAAACTACAGTATTCGATTTCACTATGAATGCACAGAAAACAGATCTCACACTGTATCTCAGCCAAGATGCAACTGTTCACGACCATAGATAGGACAATAATCTCTTGCAGCTACAACAGAAGGCCTTAACACTGAAGAAGGGACCTCAAAGCTTTTTATTGAATAGCCATGTTTTCATTCTTCTGTCCTTTAGTTAAAAGATCAAAAAAATCTGAAGGGTGTAACAAAGTTGTAAGATTTTCCAGCAGAGAACCAAACGAATTTATTGCTTCCATCTGTTTTATGACACCAGGGACTGCTAAAATTTGTCAAGTGTTACAAACAGAAATGAAGTTATAATGCAGAACAACTATGTGAAGGTCTGTGAAACTTTTTTTGCAGTATGCATCAAAATTATAAGAAAAAAATTGAAAATAATGTATAACTCTTTGAATAAAAATGTTCAAGTCTTCGTTATAATATGCGACACTATGTTCTTTGCTGATACAAACAAAGTTAATTCGATGAAGAAAGCAGTCTTTTGGGATTTGGCGCAGTGTATATGTGGTGTTAACCGACGTTTCGGAGGAACGTCTCGCCTCCATCTTCAGGGTAGAAGAAAAATATAAGAAATCTGCAAGTGAAGAGTTCTACCCTGAAGATGGAGGCGATACGTTCCTCCGAAACGTAGGTTAACACCACATATACACGGTGCCAAATCCCAAAAGACTGCTTTCTTCATAGTTTCCGCCGTGAAAGCCTCAAATCTTACAAAGTTAATTCCAGCCATTTATCATAAAAATTGTGTTAGGTACAGCATTTTTAAACACAATGCTAAAATTTAAGTGCCCAAACAGAAATGGACATTTAAACTTGCACCAGCAGCAGGTATTTAAATAAATCCGGCCAGCTCAAGCTTAGCACCATTTCAAAAGTCTGGCGTTTAAAGGTTAATGTGAGCTAGTGGTTCTTTGGGAGCTTTGGGAGGGAGCAGCACACACAGGCTGGTGGTATGATAGCATACCCTCTTACCGACCGAGCTCTGGGCACTGGCGGCAACCATTTTGTATCGATAGAGTATCCTCCGGACGTTCGTAATGCTTTCATGACGTCACGGTGACTATGTTCCCCCCCCCCAATAGCATTGAGTTACCATTTGTTTTGTTGCTAAGACAACATATTGTCTCACGTCTCGTACCGGGCATCCGGAACACGGCCATGGAAACGCAACAACAGTCGTCCGTTGCCTAGAACACTTAAAGCAGCAAACGCGTTTCCCCGGAGATGAAAGGACAACAGAGGGTTCGTTGCGTAACAACGGTCGACACCGACACCTTCCGTCCGAGACCAGCTTATAAAAGTCCAGCATCGAAAGGAACACAGTTGAGTTTTAGAAGCTGCCGGAGAAGGTTCGACTTGTATCTGACCTTAGAATAGTAGTCATTCTTCAGTTTGACTTTGACTATAGCAGAAGCAGTAATTGTGATACTGAAAGTGATAATAAATGTACTCGCTAGTGTAAACTGAGTGTTCAGTAAACATATTCGTCAAATCCGAGACCTGCGTGAACTTATTTGTCGCATTACATAGGCAACACGCGACAGTATTTATTGTAAGTTTTTGAACTTTTAAAAGAAAGCTGAAAATCGGGTTCTTCGTAGTTCAGTATGTGTTTTACATTTTACGATCTTATCATAAGTTTTACATTGTTTGTTAATGAACAAAAGAAATATTTGTTGAGAACCAGGAAGTGCTTATTGAATTTTTTTTTTTGGAGGGGATGTTTCATCTGGTATTTGATTAGGTCAGTCTGGATCGGAACATTTCCACAGTGGAAATGCTGTTTTATGTCACAGTATTATGTAAAAACTGAAAAAGGCGTTTACTACAGGGCACATTAAACTTTATGAAAAGCGTCCACATTCTGTCTGTTAAATGACATAAGTTAGCTAATGGAAGTTGACATCTAGGTTGCTCCCAGAATTCTTGAAGTGGTTCCATGTAAGTCATATTTTACTCTTAAGTTGCTGTACTTTGGAAGTTAGATCACTAATCCACATTCACATTCCCCATCATATATCCATATCTCTAAAGTAATACTTTGTACAAGCAGTTAGATTACTTGTGATCATTGAAGAACCAAGCAGTAACACATTGATTCAGATGCCTTTATTTAATCAGTATCTGTTAGTAGGAAGTTAAGCCTGTGGACCAGTGATTGAGGTTAGATCTTTCTAATGGACCTAACAGAGTGTGTGTCTACAACCCCTTTACCTGTGGCTGGAAACATGTAGTGTGTGAAATGTGTTCTTTATGATACCGGACGATGGGCAAAGTTATCCTGAGACCTGTACACCACCATCAGAACCCTCTAGAGTCTCGTGTCTTCCCTGCTTGTTACATAGGGTTCGCATCCCAATAGCAAATGGTAGAAAAGCATTGACACAGAATACAGTTAGACTTTTCACTTAATTGTTGAAATTCCTAATGATTATGATTTTGCTGGAGTAATAATATAAAGCATATGTTGTGTCAGAATATGCTATAAGTGGAGTTGTCCAGGTTGTGAAGAATCGGGTTTCTTATGGTTGAGGTTTGTGATGTGGAACAAACTGAAATAAATGCAGTAAGACTGAAGGAATATTATATCAGAAATGAAGATCTTTAAAAAGGTAACAGTTTATTTAATATGAACTGTTGTCTTTTGTCTAGCAGAGCATTTGAATCATACAAGCTTGTGTATGGTATGAGACTTTAGGAGTATATAAGCCTTCTGGAANACTGTATTCATTATGTTTCGAGTAATGAATCTCAGTTTGGTTTCGGGATAGAGGGTTACTGTTTTGCTGTTAAATATTGTTAAACAAGCACTTCAGCAGCTTGTTACAGCGGATATTTTAGTAATTTGTACCTCAGATATGGACATTACCTTTGTGAGGCTGGCCATGTCAGTTTTGTAACAAAGGAAAAATTGGACTGTTAAGAAAGTCATATCACATTATTAAATGATGTCGGTCACATAAAGTATAAGGTATGCATCATTTTAACAAGTCTTTCCTGCCAGGTATTGTGGATGTGATAAACAAAATATCATTACATAGAGCTGAACCATGTAGTTGGACCAAAATCATGGGCAGATATGTTCAAATCGCATCAAACTTGGAATGAAGTAGTGTGCTATAGGTGTACAGGATGTTTTTTTTTATTGAACTTGACACCTTCACGGCTCTGCACTTTACCTCAACTGACATGCCATCTGCCACAATGTGCACTCAGATTTTGCCAGTGACTCAGCATGCTGATAACATTTGGAATGAAGGGGAGTTCTTACCTTTGTTCACAGATCACAGGAGGTGCTGAAAATGCTGTCCATCTGTACGTAGATATTCCTTGCACCTGTGGAAGAAGTTTTTGATTTACCTTCTGATGATGCTCTGCAGGAGTATTTGAAATTTCCCTACAAAAGTTTTCTTTCAGTTCTTCCATTCAAGGGTTATTGGTGTAAACATTGTCCTTCAAACAACCCAAGAAGAAAAAATCAGAAGGGTTAAGATCAGGTGAATGTGCTGGCAAGATATCAGTGCTGATAATTCTGTCCCTGAAGACATAGAACAAAGCCTGTATAGATATCTGTGCAGTGTGCGCAGTACTGAGTCTTGCTGAAGCTATCCATAGAGTCTTTGCTTCTCTGTTAACTCTGGAAAGCCTGCATAGATATATGTGCAGCGTGGGCAGTAGCTGAAACCAGCCATAGAGTCTTTGCTTCTTCTGTTAACTCTGAAAAGCCTGCATAGATACGTAGGTCATACCCAAAGTCATGAGCAGCTTTTTTTTGCATGCAACTAGGGAACAACAGACGAAAGAGACTATGGCGATAGGTGGAACCAGCTGTTGTGTTAACCTTGAGTGTCTTGTGACATCAATAGCTTGCATGACGTGACCAGTATCACTCCTAACAAAATGGCCGACAACCATATGTCGTTTCCCCAGCATGCTATCATTGAATTTCTTGTGAAAGAGGAAATCCCTGCTGCAGAAATTCACCAGAGACTTCAGCGTGCGTATGGAAGTGTGCATGGGTGCGAGCAGTGTTCGAAGATGGGTGAAACATTTTAAAGATGGGAACACCAGCATCGAAGATGAACCTCGGAGCGGTCGTCCTCGAACAGCCCCAACTGAACGCAACAAGGAAAGAGTGGAGGAGATCATTCAAGATGACAGGCATGTGACTGTGGACACAATAGCCCGAAAACTTGGAATAGGGCACAGTGCAATACAGAAGATGATTGAAAGCTTGGGCTATAGGAAAGTTTGTGCTCGTTGGGTCCTGTGGTTATTGACCGAAGACCACAAAGATCAGCGAAAAGCCATCACCTCAGAACTGCTGCAGAGATATCGACACAAAGGCGATGATTTTTTGCTCTGTATTGTAACAGGTGACGAAAGCTGGTTTCACCATTTTGAGCCTGAAACGAAACAGCAGAGTATGGAATGGCACCATTTGCATTCTCCATCAAAAAAAGAAGGCAAAGACAGTGCCATCATCTGGGAAGGTGATGGACACAGTCTTCTGGGATGCAGAGGGTTTTATTCTGGCCAAATTCCTGGAACCTGGGCAAACCATCAACGCTGCTCGTTATGTCCAGATGCTACACAAGCTCCGTTGTGCATTGCGCGATAAACGTTCGGGATGAAACATCATCATCCTGCATGACAATGCTCACCCCCATGCCGCTCGCCTCACATTGGCAGCAATTGCAAAGATGGGGTGGGAAGTTCTTCCACACCTCTCCTATAGCCCTGATCTGGAACCCTCCAACTACCATCTTTTCGGGTTTATGAAGGATCAGCTGCGTGAACAACGTTTTGAGACAAGGGAGGCAATTCAGAAAGCAGTGCATCAGTGTCTTTGGATGGCTTGAACGGAATTTTCAAACTCCCAGAACGCTGGGAGAAATGTGTACAGAGAAGTAGTGATTATGTGGAAAAATAAAGAAAGGCCTGTAGATTGAGGTGGTGTATTTGGTTTGTCAATAATAAAGCATGATACTTTACAAAAATTGTTGCTCGTGACTTTCAGTACGACCCTCATATATGTGCAGTGTGGGCAGTAGCTGAGTCTTGCTGAAACCATCTGTAGAGTCTTTCTTCTGTTAACTCTGGAAAGAACTGCCCAAATATAACCCATACATATCTCTCATATTTAATTGTTTTGTTGAGAAACACAGACCCAACAATCCTTCTTACACTTAAAGCACACCAGACACCAAGTTAATTATTTTCCTTCATTCCAAACATTATCAGCCATCAAGCATGCTGAGTCATTGACCGAACTTGCATGTGCTTTGCGACCATCAATACGCTGGTAGCAGTGAAGCGCAGAGCCATGAAAGCATCCAGTTACTAAGAATATTCTCTGTGCATGTAAATTCAATATATTCAGCATGTCCAATCACTGCTGTACCTCCTACCATAGATGAGAATCAAAAGTTTTTTTCTGGTGAATGTAAATGCTCTTTACTACAGCACTTTGAAACTTGAAATTCTTTTCAAGGTGTTAATAAATATTGCATTGGTACTTGGATGGGTGATGTTGAAGAGAATATGTTACTGCCCCTTTTTCATGTGGTTGGAATTTGAAAATCATTGGTATGGTTCTTTTTTATATTTCTCAGAATTAATGTGTTCAGGTTTAGATGCTGGCATATGTGATTCATTAAATTCACTATTTAAGTGCATTTACTACTGCTTGATTAGGGACCATAGAATGAGACACTGGACCTACCATAGGTTGATACCATAGTTGATTATAGGTGATAAGAGTGCAAACTTCTGCCCTGGTAGTGATTCCAGTGAGATTGGCCACAAGTCAGCTACATAAACATTCCTTCTTTTGTGAATAGGTGGAGTAGTTGTACACGTATGTTGGTGCTGCAGAAGATTGCTAATGAGAATGTTTTCAGACTGAAGTTTACATGCCATTATTTTGTTTACAGGTGGTTTCTCTATGGATGCTAGTTTTGGAGACATGGATGAGCGATTTCCAATTTTTTATAAGCATAGAAATCATACTGCAACCTCATTGCCTTGGCCACCTCAGTCCTCCATGCGAGGAGAATTTCAACCTGGACCTTTGCAGTGGAATGATGTTGGTCATCCTGACATACGATGTGATCACTGGGAACTTGGACCTGATAATCCCTGGATACACAGTGCACATGAGAGAACCTCAGCACGCTTAACTCAAGATCGCTTGGGCAGTCATATCCCCACACATCATCCAGGCCCAAGCCAAGGATATGGTTACCCCTTGTATGAAATACTGCAACCAGAATTTCAACCAATGAACTGTTTTGGTGGAATTAACCAGCAGAGGCCTCTGCACTTTCAGGGCTATGCAGGGTTTGAAGGTGATATAGAGAGGTGAGTTAACTTTCAGTGCAAAAGATTGATGACACATGTTTCTCCAAATTATTAGCAACCTGAATGTCAGTAAGACTGTAGAGTGTCACTATCCAGAAGACCACGTTCCACACCCTCATAACCATAGAAACCTCCTGTCTGATATGTATGGTTCACCAGTATAAATTGTAGGTATATTGCTGAGAGAGTGAACTGTTATATGATCTGCTTGATCTGAGAACATTAAGAGTGATAGCTTAGTGCATGCCAGCTACTTAAACTAAGTAAATATTGCAAAGTATAATAGTTATTTAGCTGGTCAAGAAATTCTCTACCTTTTATGGAACCCTAAGGCTTATTACCATGTTCATTGATCCTTCTCATGAGCCAGAGCCAGATGAATCCAGTTTACATCCTGATACTCTGCTTCCATTTTAATATTATCTTCCTAGTCATGCTTTGGACTCCCACATGTCCTCTTTTCTACATTCTCTGACAAGAATAATATATTCATAGTGATAGGCTATGTGGTGGGCAGCAAGGATTTGATTCACAGTAGGAGCAAAATATTTTTCTTTACTGTGCAGCATCCAGACTGGCTCGGGGGCTCAGACAGCCTCTTAATCCAACGGGTACCAGGGGCTTTTTCCCAAGGGTAAGGCAGTTTGGGCATGAAACCAACCTCCATCTAATGCTAAGGTAATGGTGGAACCAAGCCTCCACCCCCCACATACGTCTTCATGGCATGGTGCCTCCACCCCCCTGCATACTTCTTCATGGCATGGTGTTTAATTAAGCACATGGACAAATTGATTTTTGTCCATAATGGTGAGTTAACAGTCAGAAATTGTTTGAAGACCCAGTAGTAATATTTATTGTTACTTAAGAAATGTAAAAGTCCTTCATTTGAAAATGTGTTCATGATTTAATTACTTTTACCCTATAACAAACATTGAATGTAGTGTGCATGAAATGAGTGAGAGAATATTTCAAATTGTGATTAGAATGTAAATATTTAAATTTGCTTCTTTAATACAATTAGTTTTCCTTAATATTTTTACTAACCAGAGATATTTTCATGAATATTTTTTCATTTTTAGGTTTGAGTCACTTTCTAGTAGCTGTTCAGATAATAGATTTCAGGGGCCTGCTCCATCTCGGTGGCAGCAACAACAGGTACACCAGCAGCAAGCACATGGAAGTGATGAACTGCCACCAGCGGATCCCGTGATTCTTGACCTCATAGCACAGGATACAGTGAAGACTGTTAGATTACCTGATGTACACAAGGAAGTACGTTTCTATGGTGACACAGCTGTAGTGATGCTAGCATCGGATGATCCAAGAGAAATTTGTTTCCAGGATGGTGTCCGGAAGGTCACATTTGATGACAGAGAGTTTGTGCTGTGTTCTTTGAATGACTCATATAAAGAGTGTATTATCTATGGAAGTACACACAGGTTAGTAATTAACATATTGTGGTGTGTTATATGTCGTACATTGCAGAGCAATGAAACAATGGAAATTCTTGAGACCGTTGCATCAGAATATCTGTAGCAAAGAGTGTTCGTTGCATAACAATGCTTGGTAAACACCCCTCCCCACCAGGCTATGACGTCATGCAACAGTAGGGCATCTATTGGTAGGCAATGCATAGGTAGACACACCTGACAACAATACCTGATATCTGTTGCCGAGCAGCAATGTGCTCTCTGTGTGGTCCATGCTGAGCCTATATAAGGAACAGGAACACTGTTCAGCGAGTATTGAGATACTAGTATTGAGTAGTTAGCAGTTATGAGCAGTTTCGAATATTCAGTAAGAAATGAAGTCTTGAGACAGTCACCATTTAAGAGAGTGGGAACCCAGCATTCACCGAAAGATAGTTGAACAGCAATTGAAATACTGGATTGTATAAGACTGTGAATTGTATAAGTGTAAAAGTGAAGGAGATTAAATATTCGCTACATCCTTGACCTTTGTGAGATTATTTGTCACGTGACACACCCAGCACATGACAATATTTATTGTTACTCTTATTAAGATCTGTGATGCTACATGTATTGTTTTCTGTGATATTTGTATGTGGTATGAAATTTTAGTATTGTATAATGAAGGTACTGAAAATATTTATACTCTTCTTAATATGAGAAAATTTAGCAGTCAGAAACTGAAAAGTTAGGGAAGGCACTATTGAGAAGTGTTACGCTCCTGCGACAAGGGTGGATTGGTTGTCTCACCACTGTCACCACTGTTACGCTCCTGCGACAGGGATGGATTGGTTGTCTCACCGCTGTCATCAATTTGTTACGCCGTGGTGACAGGGGGCGTGGAGGTGTTCCGCTCTGTCACCAGGTTTAGTATGCTGCCACCATCTTGTTATGTCAAGAAAACTCCAGTAAACTTATCGATCGCTTACGTCACTGGTCCTGGCTTTAACTCACAATTCGCTGAAGCTTCAGGAGGTGCTGGAGTCATCAGGGAAGAGGGTAACACTTGAGGGGAGGCTAAGTTCAATTAATATCACAGCGCATTTCTATCCTACTCTATTCACCTCTATTTCTTCATAACACATGCATACAACTGCTTCCTTAATTGACCACCGTTTCTTGTAGTATTGGTAATCTCTCTTTGTCTGCATTGGCCTGATTTGAATTTTATCCCTTGTTTCTTTTGTCATATTCTGTAAAGATTCAGTGTAAAATGAAAATGTTTTTGGAAAGCTACAGCCTTTCAATCTTTATTGGCAATGCATTACATGGGTGTGTGGTCCACTTAGTGAAGCATCATATTTTTTCAGTAGTAATACCATTCCCCTTCAAGAGTATGGCCACAAAAATGGTAGAAGCATGTGAAAATAAACTGTTATCCCTGAACTGAAATATGGCCACAACCTCTGTTGTACTGGGAGATTAAAAAACCCTGTTTCTGGGTGATGAGGATTAACCATAATTTGAAACCATGTCGTCACTCTGTGTGCAAAAGATTTTTCTCCCCCCCNTATATATATATATATATATTTGGTTCATTGTTACTTAAATATTTGTTTTTGTATTTTTATCCACAGGATACGACTTGGTGCACCAACCCGTGAACTCTATGTTGATGGCAAGTGGTATGGATGTTCCTTTGGTGGTCCTCCAGTTACAGTTGAAATTGGTGGGAAGAAGCATATTGTCAAGTTGGAGGGTCCACCTCCTGAAGTTAAAATTGGCTTGAAGCGGACAGATCTGGTGGCTGGCAAGATATATTTAATCATTGACAACAGCAAAGTGGTACCTGTGTTCTTAGATGCCAAGCCACAAAGGTGAATATTTAATGTTACATATTTAAAATATATAAATAGACATTAATTTAAAGTTATGTATAGAGGGGTATGTTATTAGCGAGTCAGCCCTTCTAAATGAACACATCAAATTAGAAATTTGTTTCCAATAAACATTACCAAAATAAAACGTGTTGTCACCATCTTAGTGTATCTGATTAATGAAATATATTACATATACAGTAAAACCTGTCTTAAACGGAATCTCAAGGGACCAGAAAAAATTTCTGCTGAAGCCAGGTTTCCGTTTAATCAAGGTATACTATAATAACTAAACCAGGACATAAACGTATTTGAGACAAAACAAAACAACATGCTAATTAATTTATTCACACTATAATCATTGAACACATGCAAACATTACACTGAACAAGAAAAAATTGCAGTACTCACTTTTATAATTTTGCCAGAATTCCAGCAGCGTTTTTTGCATGCAGTTTACTCTCTTGGCTGCCTGGCTTTCCACAAACACTTTAGCTTGAGAAATTAGAGTAAGCATGTCTGAATCATTCCGTTGCATGGCAAACTCCTGCAGTACCTTTAAACTGTTGGCAGCATCCTGATAAGTCTTCACTCTACACTTTTCTTCTTCTATCACAATGTCATTTTCCTCTTCTTCCTCTTCCTCCTCCTCCTCTCTTCCTTTTCGATTTTCCCTAAAATTCTCAACTAATGCATTGATATCCATTGTGTCTGGTTCTGTTTGCACATCTTTGTCTATGTTGATGTAGTCCTCAGCACTGCAGTTACTGAAAGCAGCTTCATTCATGCAATGTTGTAAGTCCTTCTGGTCATTCTCATTTTCTACACTAGGAGTAACTTCTACCATAGGAAATCCTACTTTTTCGAAACACTTGGTCACAGTTTCTGGTAACAACTTCTTTACTGCTTGACTTATCCAAATAACCGCATCTAGAACTGAGACAGTTCTTGCAAGTTCAGAGGCGGATGATGTAGAACCTTTATTGACGAGCAAAGATTGCATTAATAATTTACGATAGTGGACCTTAACATTCCGAATGATGCCCTGATCCATTGGTTGAGAAACACTAGTGGTGTTTGGAAGGAACCAAGCAAGTCACACGTTGGAAAGTTCGATATGGGGGTGGCATGTTGCATTATCCAAGAACAACAAAACATGCCAGTTTTGCATTTTCATTCTACCATTGAAGGCTGTTAACCATTCCTCCATGATCTGTGATGTCATCCATGCCTTTTTGTTTTTCCATTAGCACAAGTTTCCCACCGCTTCAAAATTTCTGTTTTCTTCTTTAGAATCTCGTACACTTGAGTTTTACTGACGTTAAACATCTTCATGATCTGCTTAACAGACAATTTATCTCGCTCACTCGCATGAATCACTTTTAATCTTGTGTTAAGATCAAGAATAACTCTTATCTTTGTAGCCATGATGACAACTGCTAGACTAAAGTAAAACTGTAGGCCTAGAGCCCTTACTGAGTACCATTTCCGAAAGGAGAAAACAATTCTGCTGAATCTCAGTGCAGGTAGTGCAGTACGATTAGAAGCTTATTTTAAAGAGTTAAAGGAAACAAAATTCTGTAGAATGTATAGGATGCCTAAAATTATTCTAAACGATGCATTCCAGAAGACTGGAAATTTTCCGTATAAAGGCTTATTTTGATTTCCATTGTCCATGTTAGACAATTTCCGTTTAATCCAGGCTATTTAACATCTTTTTCAGCCCCAAAGTCAAGGGACCTGAAAATATTTCCATTTAAGACAGAATTCCGTTTAATAAAGGGTCTGTTTAATGCAGTTTTTACTGTATTTATATGATGATTTCACATCTTGTTTTAGTGTATACAGCATATCTATGAAATGAACTGTATCAAAAGACATTACAGAGATTACTTGTCATCACAATTTCCATACATTTAACGTAATAAATAAATGTAGAGTTTCATACAGTATTTTGTTACATTACATTACATTACATTACCTTGCATTGAATTGCATTCCATGGATCCAGAGTTAGTCAAAATGACTGTAGGATGTGGAATATGTCATATAAATACAAAACATACAGGGTGGTTCAAATATGACCGGGACTGATTTTTGTGTAAACAAGCCACACTTCGCAGCAGCTGTACGACCTTGAGAGTGTGAAGTCACAACCTCCACCCTCCCTCCTGTTCGGGTTAGAACATGTTCAGTCCTATCTGGGAGTTGATTGAGTGATGAGTGAACAGAAGGTACCACGGAGCATGGAACATCACATTGTGATCAAATTTCTTGGAGGAAATGTCCCGTCCTCTGAAATTCACCACAGACTCCAACAGCAGTATGGGGAAGAGCGTCTCTCACGGACCCATGTGTTTGAGTGGTGTAAGTGCTTCGTAGAGGGCAGAGAGCGCGTGGAGAATGAACCGCATGATTGTCGGCTGCGAACATCCGTCACCAAGCCAAACATTGATCGTACAAACACACTTATTCGTGAGAATAGGCTCATCACTATCAAGGAACTTGGAGCAATGCTGTCCATCAGTGTTGGTAGCATAGAAGATATCGTGAAATATCACCTGCACTATTGCAAGGTGAATGCACAGTGGGTACCATGCAATTTGACGGACGTGAACAAAATGGTGTGCATGCAAGCTGCCAGTCATCTACAGCAGTTTGAAGACGAAGGTGATGCATTTTTGAAGTCTGCAGTGACCATGGATGAAACGTGGGTGCACTACTTCATTCCCGAGTCCCAGCAGTCTTCACACGAGTGGCAGCATACCAGTTCTCCCAAACCCAACAGAGCGTGGAGGAGCCGTTTGGCAGGAAAAGTGATGGCAACGTTCTTCTGGGACTGGTTGGGGGTTATCGATGTAGACTTTCTGACAGATGCCAGAACAGTCAATGCAGCTTATTACTCAGACCTCCTGGCAACAGACATGAAGGAAAAGTTCCAATCCAAGTGGAAGACAGGCGGAAAGCAGGTAGCCTTCCTTCAAGACAATGTACGCCCC
>NW_019718270.1:428903-454664 GCF_002891405.2 Cryptotermes secundus | reverse complement strand
GGTTGGTTACAATGGTTGTAAACCGCTACTAAACCTAAGAGAATCCTTTCCAAGTCCAAGAAGCTATGTAATGAATAGGACCCAGATTCTTTTAAAATGCATATGTGCATATGAAAATGCATATTTTGTGGGTTTTTGGTTGTTATTGCATATTCTAAATGTAAGAGCATATTTCTGCATATATGTTTAAAATTAAGGATAATATTAATATTCTCTAACAAAATCGGCTTCTCCTGTGTTTTCGACATCACTTGCCAGTTGCTATTTTCAACTCTCTGAGTAACGGCACTTTTACCACTTAACAATAGAAGCAGTTAGCTTAGTTATTTCGAAATGGATGGGCTGGGATTCCACTGACCACCACAGCAGACAGTAGCATCAGAGGGTTGGTCTCGAGAGAAACCTCTTCAATTAATATGTTACTCTTTTCTTTAATAGTCTACATCAAAAAAGTTTTCGTGTACTGAAAATGCCTAAAGAAAAGTGCAGCAGTAGATATTAAAAAAATTGGTGGGTGTTGGGTAATAGTGTACTGTCAAGTTTGCGCAAAGGAAGTAAAATGTGAAAAGAAATTTCAGCTTGAACAACACTCAAGAACGACTGCACATATTACTGCAAAGAAGGGGAAGAAGAACAGCACACCACAACAACTACTTCTTGCACAGATCAAACCCAAGTCCTCTGTTAATACATTTTCAGCCGATCTTTGTAAGCCTTTAGTATGCAGCAACATTCCATGGAATAAATTAAGCAATCCGGTTGTGCAATCATTTCTGGAGAAATATTGTGTACTTTCCGACATCGGAGGGAACTGCATCTGGATATCAATGGATGAGACAACCGATTTATGTGGCCGATACATAGCAAATTTCGTAGTTGGTAAGCTACATCCAGATGAACCCGGCAACCCTCATCTTTTTGCTTGCAAATTACTAGAGAACCAAACATAGCACAATAATAAGATTTGTAAATGATTCTCTGCAACTACTATGGCCATCTGAAATTGAGAATAACTGTTGTTAAGGTTCTTGTATTACTCACAGATGGAGCTTCCTATATGCTGAAAGTAGCAAAGGCCTTACAAGTATTTTATCCAAATCTTATTCACGAAACCTGTTTAGTGCACGGGTTACACCGTATTGCAGAAAAAATATGCGCACAGTTTCCAGCTGTTAATGATTTAATTGCAAGTGGGAAGAAACTGTTTCTGAAAGCACCAGCTCGTATCCAGATCTACGAAGATTGCCTATCTCAGGTTCCTCTGCCACCTGAACCTGTCCTAACTAGGTGGGGGACATGGTTATCCGCAGTTCCATTTTATCAGGAGAATTTCAATCAAGTAAAAGAAGTGGTTGTAAAACTTGAAGAAGGGTATACATGTGTCCGTGAAGCAAAAGCGGTGTTTGGATGTGATACTGTTTATCAAGATGTGAATTTTATCCATGCACATTTTCCTACAGTTTCAAAAGCCATTGAGAGCTTAGAATCTTGTGGTGCACTCCTTCATGACTCACTTGAACTCGTTCAGAAAGCAACTTGTTCACTGAATTCCGCTCCAGGCGAAATTGGAGAGGCGATTAAATGCAAGTTAGAAATTGTGTTGAATTCGAACCCAGGACTAAAAAGATTCAGTCAGTTAGTCAGTACTTGAGTTGAATTAGGGTATCTTTGCCAAATGAATGTTCCGAACCTTCGGCGACAGTGTATAAATACTGTCCAATCACATCAGTTGATGTAGAAAGACCATTCTCAGCCTATAAACTCATTTTGATGGACAATAGACGTAGTTTGTCTCCAGAAAACGCTGAAAGACTTCTAGTTGCCTGTTATGATGCTACCTTCTGCAGTGAATGATACATGTAAATAGGTGAGTCTGAATAAAGCGACCTGTTTCTTAAGTGCATATTGTTTTATTTTTGGTGCATATTTTCCTGCTTTTTAGGGCATATTTTAAGAGTTTTTAGCGCCTAAAGATCCATAGCTATAACTATCGTACAGCCCTTCTTAATCGCTTGGCTCATCTTCATGTGACGTGATGGCTGGAAGCCAGAGGAGTGAAACAGGAAGAGGTGGCCTTTACAGGACAGCAGCGCGGTAAACACATCTTCAGAGGAATGGCCATTGTGAAGCATTGGCCCAGTAAGCAAATATATGTGGTATCCAATGCACATGCAACAGTTGAGGGTGCACAGAAGCCGGTTTTTCACTGTGGTGTGTGCCAAGGTTGTATAGGGAGGACCTGTTGGCGGTTATTGGTCGGTTGGTCAGTTAGTGAGCCAGTTGACTTCTTCATGCTTATTAGTAGTTGCACTTGAGTCTTGTGGTGGGGAAGAGTTATGAGGCCATTGCCAGTCAGCAAGAACCTGGGCCCAGAAGCAGAGGAACTGGTACCTGTCAATGAGCAGGAAGACGGAGAAGGTGTAATGTGGCCTATAGTGATTTGTGAAGTTTGTGGATTAGTGAGAGCATTATAATTAGTTGTAGTTTAGAGTTATAAGTATTCAGTAAATCCAGTTATCGATCCAATTCCTGTGTCAAGTCACTAACACATGACACTCCTTAAGGTTTGTACTGAATGTGTGTCTTCTTGTCTTCCACAAACTTCCCATGGCTGTCTCCTACTGAGAACTCAGAACTGACTGACTGCATTCACTTCTCATATAAGCACTCTGCACTAGTCTCTCTGTCTCTTCTAAGCTATAACAGGTACTCATTATATAAGCTTCACACGGACCACATAGAAAACATCTTTCATTCTTCTATTGTTGTAATGCAGTCAACTGAAGGCTGTTTACAGGTCATTGCATAGAAACGGCAATTCTTCTGTTGTTGCCTTGTATGTATTCGGTTGCGAAGTGTTTACCAGTCCATGACCTAGCAACTCTTTGGCTAACCATGTTACAATACTAAAATTCTTTTCTCAGTATCTATAAAGTAAATTGTGAAGCATCTTAAAATTTTAAAACTGTATTAAACTTTAATTTTATGAAATTACAAGGTTATTCAGTGTTTATGCTGTCTTATTAATGCAACTGTCATAATACTTCAGTTAGCATAAGAGGATGCTGAAACAATATTACAAGATCTCCATTCAGCCAGTGTGTACAGTATAAAAGTTATTGTCCCTCAAATGGGTGTGACTGATAGGATGGGGTTTGGATTGGTAATTGGATTTATTGATGACTCCTTATACAGTTACTCATAATTACAAATTACAATGACCCACAATGAATTTTCAGCTGAACTCTTTTTCCTTGACCGCCTAGGACTCACGCAGTTCTGATCTGATCTCCATTCTGATCTAGGACTCAATCTAGGTTTCCTGTTATATAGCGTCAGGTTGGACCAACAGAAAACACCTTTAATTTCCGTTTCATGGAAATGTTGATCACCTGTACCCTATATCCATGGAAAAGTCACCCTGTAATGGGTTGGTTTCCAAGAACCCATCTCCACAAAAATGTGTTTGCCAACTTGTTCCGTAGCAGTGGGTCTACAAGTCACATTGCTCCCTCCTTAAGACTGTTCATCCTGAATAGCCTACAGGTGTACCACCATTTCTTTTTCCAAGGTCTGTGCTTGGTTTTATCCCCCCCCCCAACGGTGGGGGGGCCAGATTACTCAAAGTTGCTGGTGCTCGCACATTTCTGGCTCATCTTACGCTAAAGCTGAGAGTAGGCTCTTCTCCCATTTTTAAGGGGGCTGGCCCCTCAACAGTGTCCACTTGCTGATTTCTGGCTCCAGAGGGGCCAACCCCTCCACAGTGTCCAGTTCCTCACTTTCTTTAACCAGTTGGAGATTCTGCCTGATCGCTTCACAAACTTCAGTCTGAAAGCCTTCCTGTCAAACCATTCTGATCTCTGAATTTAAGATGCAGCTGCCGTCTTGTGCCTGGGTCCTTCATTCTACAAGGGTCGTTCTGAAAGTTATGAGCAACCATTTTTTGTAAAATAACATGCTTTATTATTGACAAACCAAATACACCACCTCAATCTACAGACCTTTCTTTATTTTTCCACATAATCACTACTTCTCTGTACACATTTCTCCCAGCGTTCTGGGAGTTTGAAAAATCCGTTCCAGCCATCCAAAGACACTGACGCACTGCTTTCTGAATTACCTCCCTTGTCTCAAAACGTTGTCCACGCAACTGATCCTTCACAAATCCGAAAAGATGGTAGTCGGAGGGTGCCAGATCAGGGCTATAGGAGGGTTGTGGAAGAACTTCCCACCCCATCTTTGCAGTTGCTTCCAATGTGAGGCGAGCGGCGTGGGGGCGACCGTTGTCATGCAGGATGATGATGTTTCGTCCCGGACGTTTATCGCGCAATGCACGACGGAGCTTGTGCAGCGTCTGGACATAACGAGCAGCATTGATGGTTTGCCCAGGTTCCAGGAATTCGGCCAGAATAAACCCCTCTGCATCCCAGAAGACTGTGCCCATCACCTTCCCAGCTGATGGCACTGTCTTCGCCCTCTATTTTTATGGAGAATGCAAATGGTGCCATTCCATACTCTGCCATTTTGTTCCAGGCTCAAAATGATGAAACCAGCTTTCGTCACCTGTTACAATACAGAGCAAAAAATCGTCGCCTTTGTGTCGATATCTCTGCAGCAGTTCTGAGGTGATGGCTTTTCACTGACCTTTGTGGTCTTCATTCAATAACCACGGGACCCAACGAGCACAAACTTTCCTATAGCCCAAGCTTTCAATCATCTCCTGTATTGCACTGTGCCCTATTCCGAGGTTTCGGGCTATTGTGTCCACAGTCACATGCCTGTCCTCTTGAATGATCTCATCCACTCTCTCCTTGTTGCGTTCAGTTGAGGCTGTTCGAGGATGACCGCTCCGAGGTTCATCTTCGATGCTGGTGTTCCCATCTTTAAAATGTTTCACCCATCTTCGAACACTGCTCGCACCCATGCACACTTGCATAAGCACGCTGAAGTCTCTGGTGAATTTCTGCAGCAGGGATTTCCTCTTTCACAAGAAATTCAATGACAGCACGCTGGCGAAACAACATATGGTTGTCGGCCATTTTGTTAGGAGTGATACTGGTCACGTCATGCAAGCTGTTGATGTCACAAGACACTCAAGGTTAACACAACATCTGGTTCCACCTACCACCATAGTCTCTTTTGTCTGCTGTTCCCAGGTTGCATGCAAAAAAAAATTTCTCATGACTTTCGGTACGACCTACGTAATTTTACATTCTGGGCATTTCCACAGTCTCTTCTCGTCCTATTGGGGCTCCTCGTTCAACATTGTCCCTGGTCCAATTTTTTCCGATGACGTTTCCCTTGTGCCATGCTGCTCCTGCATGGCTGGTCATCCTTCTGCAGGAAGCTGCCAACTTTCTCCAGGATCCACAGTTACCCCAGGTCCATTCCTTTGGCTTCCAGCCTCTGTGCTGCTGCTCTCAGTCCTGCAAGAGGTTTCACTGCAGCATGCTCCTTGGGGACCTGTTGCTCCACTCTGGGCTCCAGTTCCTCTGAGGTTGGCTGCTTGCACTCCAGACATGTCTCTGTTGTTTCTTAGAAGATCATTGTCTCTTTTTGCCATGTCCTCATGAGTGAATTGCAGCCTCTAAATTTTCTTTGATGGCACTAACTGTGGATTTCATTTCTGCTTTGCCAGATTTTATTTCCCCTTTCATTTCCTTTAGATTTATATCTGTCTTTGCCTGGTTGACATCTGTCTTGGCTTCCAACCTTGCCATCATTTCTTGCATGGCTTTCAAGATTTCCAGTGTTCCGACCATGTTTTCCATTTTTCTAGTATGGTGCTATAACTACACAATTCAATCTCTCGGTCCAGTCCATCCCACTAGTGGCACAGGTTGTCACAATTTATGGGCATGACTAATGACATGGGGTTTGGATTGGTAAATGGATTTATTGATCACTTCTTGTATGATCACTCATAATCACACTAAATTACAATAACTCGCAGTTAATCTTCGGCTGAACCCTTCTTCTTTGACTGCCTAGAACTCATTCAATTCTGATCTGATCTGATCTAATTCTGATTGGATCTCTCTCTGTTCTGATCTATGACTTGATCTGGGTTTCCTGTAATATAGCATCAGGTTGAACCAACAGAAAACACCTTTCATTTCTGTATCCACGGAAATGTTTGCTGATCACCCATACTCTGTAAACTCAGAAACATCACCCTATAAGGGGCTGGTTTCCAAGAATCTGTCTCCACAGAGATGTGTTTGCTGACTCATTCCCTAGCAACGATTCTGCACATCACATGATTATATCACATGTTGAGATGAGTGTAAAATTCCTATATAACTGTAGCCTAAGGGTTTTGTAGCAAGATTACCATGTTCTTCATTCTTCAGTGTATACTAACCAGCTAACTCCATGGAGATGAGCCCTTCTTTGAGAAATCGCTAGTTTTGCGGCTACTCAAGAGTTTCCCAACATTTTATGGAACCCGAACGTTCATTACTGTGTTCACAAGAGTCCTCCACTGGTCCTTATCCTGAGCCAGATCAATCCAGTCCATACCATCCAATGCTGTCTCTCTAAGATCAATTTTAAAATTATATTTAGATTGTATGTTACCTAAATCCTTCATGTCTTCCTTCTATTTATATGTCCAAATCCCAGTTAGTATAATATTGTGTAAAGTAGGCAAATGTGGATAGTCATCTCTTTTACACAATTACAATTGATGCAACTAATATTGAAAACAAAGTTGCTGCAGATTAATAATCACTCATAATGAAGGTGCTGGAGATAGCCCCCATTTATGCAAGACGTTTCCATGTGATGTTAAGAAATTTAACAGTGCTTGAGTTCCCTTGCTATAATGAAGTTCTTCTCTGTCATGGTTAAACTGTATTATACGTTGTGCGTTCAAGTTCTAAGGTCTCCGATTTTTTTTCTCACACGATCATACAAAAAATTTGAAACTTCTGTCACTTTTCAACGTAATCTACCTGCAGCTGCACGCATTTTTCACAACTTCGACACCATGATTCCATGGCCGCTGCGAACGCTTCTGTAGGAATCTGTTTGACCACTGGAAAATTGCTGATGCAATAGTGGATTGAAAAACGGCATCCTTGTCTCATCCATTGTCATAGTTGATGAAAAGAAAGTCCCATTCATGCCTTCATCATGTGTCAACATCGCCTGGCAAATTGCCATGCGTCCAGCCCTGTGGTCATCCGCCAGGATTCGTGGCACCCACCTGGAGGACATCCGCATTCGCAGGTCTTCATGCAGGATTTTGTGCACAGATCCCACGGAAATGCCGACTTTGGGGGCTATGTTTTCCACACTCAATCGGCGATCCTCCAAAACAACTTTCTCAACTCGCTTGACCATGTTGTCAGACCGGCTGGTGCGAGGCCGGGATTGTTTTGGTTCGTTATCACATGACGTTCGGCCTTCTTTGAACTGTCGCGCCCACGAACGCACATTTTTCACATTCATGACACCATCACCACATGTCTCACTTAACTGGTGATGAATTTCAATGGGTGTAGCACCACGGAAGTGCAGAAAACGAATGATTATTCGCTGTCCTTGTAACGAAAACGTTGCCATTTTAAGTATCAAAAACACCCCTCACCCTCGCCGCTACCACTAGAGTTCTGTGTGCCGTAGAGTTCTGCCATCTCTGTCACGCATTCACAAAGAGTGCACACGTATTTTAAACTAAACCGCATGTATCTATCTGCTCCCAGTCCTGAGAAAAAAAATCGGAGACCTTAGAACTTGAACGCCCCTCGTAATGTTTATTGAGTTTAATATATTTGTTATGGAAGATTCTTCCAGAACAAAACATTCAACTCAGTGATCATTAAAAATTCCATGAGTTAGATAATGTATATGTATTTTATTTACCTGACACTGTAAAGTGCAAAGTTATTTCAGTTTTTAATTCTTGTTAGTTTGTATGCCCCAGGTATCTATGAAATTGTCAGTCTTGTATATAAGATGTTGAGTGTTTAAAAATAAAGTAGTATTTCTTTATACAGTGAAGTATTGTATTTCACACATTATCGCAGTCTCATATGTGTTTCTGTTGTGTGTCTTGGCTGCTTGATGACTTTTTGCAAAGTATACTCTTTTATTTTGTTGGGTGTTTAATGAAGTTTCACTATGTTTGTACTGAGCAGGTTTTGCTAAGTGGTAATGCATCTGACTTGATCCAGACTGAGGTTCATCATGGTTTACCCCAGTCCATCCAAGCAAATGATGGGCTATTGCCTTAAAATATGCCATGTTTACTTCCTTTCACAATTCATTATTTACTGTCATCCAATCATTCAACTGCATGTAATGTGAGTTACTGACAGTGTAATTAAACAAACTACAAATAAATAATTATTTGTGTAACTGAGTTCCAGGAATATTCTTGGGGGTAAAGGTTGGCCAGTGCGTAGGGCTGACTACCTTGCTGCCATCTATGAGCTGATTGTCTAGAAAATGTGGGAACCTCAGCATCTCACAACCTTATTGGCCTCCACGGCCTGCTACAGTGATACCTTTGCCTTTTTTACTGTATTTGTGTTATTCAGGAGGTACTGGCAAGTCTCGGGGACAAGGTCAGAGAAGACGTTTTGGTGCTAAACGAAAACGGGATTCATCTCAAAAGCAACAACAAAGAAAGAGACCATGTAAGTTAACTGTTTCAGTCCATAGAATTTAATGTTTGTTGTGTTGGTACATCACATACAGAGATCATTTTATTAAGTTATTCAATCATAGAAATCACTGCATCATTAAATAACCAACAAAACAAACCATCATAAAATAATCTATAATTTGTAAGTTCATCTTGTAATTTCTCTGTGGATGAAATTTGCTTCTGTCTTAGAAATATATAAGTAATTGCACATAAATTGTCTGACAAAAAAGTTTGTGAACTCATTGCTTTTAAAGTGCTACATACCTCATTGCTGAATATCACTGTGGTCACCTTCGAAGTAGTCCCCTTGGGAAGCTATGCACCAATGCCAGTGCCTAGTCTGCCCTTAAAAACAATTTTGGAACTGGTTTTGTGGAATGGCCTTCAAAGCTGCTGTCATACATGGTGTGTCCAGGATCTGTTAGGACAAATTGTTTTAAATTTGGCCCTGCAATGCCATATCTGTTGGCGAGTTGTGGCGTTAAGATTCTTGAAGTTTCAGCTGTGGCTCTGTATAATTTCAAAGCGCAAACTTCACTGCATCACGTATTCTGACCTTGAATGTAACGACTGTTCTGACGCTCGTCGGAAAATGGCGGTTGAACAGAGAGCCAACATCAAATTTTGTTTGAAGTTAGGCAAAACAGCCGGAAAAGCGTACAAAATGATGAAAAGTGTGTATGGCAGTGATTGTTTGAGTTGCTCGAACATTTTTCGATGGTATGCTGTATTTCCTGACGGCAAGGAGGACATTGAAGACGCTCCACTTGCATCAAAGCCGAAAACTAGTCGCACCGAAGAAAATGTAAAAAAAAATGTGACAGAAATCCTTGCATCAGACAAATGTGTTTCTGCAAAACTCATCGAGGAGGTATTGAGAATACCAAAAAGTACTGTGCATCAAATTTTGACTGAGGATTTGGGCTAATGGAAGGTCTGTGCACGGTTTGTGCAGCACGCGCTGTCAGGCGATGAAAAACATGCCAGAGTGGAACACTGCAAAGACATGTTACGGTCGGCCCAAAGTAATAAAAAATTTACAAAATCGATTGTTACTGGTGACGAGACATGCTGTTTTCAATATGAGCCTCTCAAAAAATGGCAGAGTGCAGCGTGGTTGAGCCCAAAGAAGCCAAAACCAAAGAAAGTGTGCATGCAAAAGAGTCGAGTAAAGGTACTGCTAACCGTTTTCTTCGATTCCAAAGGAATCATTCACAAGGAATTTCTGCCAGAAGGTCAAACAGTGAATTCTGATTACAATCTCGGAGTCCGCAATTGTTTGTGGGCGAGAATTCTTTGAATTCGACCTGAATCTTGAGAGCAAGGTTCCTGGTCGCTTCTCCACGACAATGCCCCACCCCACAAATCGAAGATGGTGCGCGATTTTTTTGGCCAGAAAAGGGATAACAGTCCTTGATCACCCTTAATATTCGCCAGATTTGGCTCCAGCAGATTTCTGGTTGTTCCCCAAATTTAAGTTGGCGATGAAAGGAAACCGTCATGACTTCACCCAGGACGTCCAAAGGAAATGTACCGCAGTTTTAAATGTGATTGCACAAAAGGAGTACAGTGACTGTTTTTGAAAACTTTTCAATCGATTCCAGCTATGTATTGATTCAAAATGAGACTATTTTGAATAAAAAGAATGAAATTTTGAAAATAATTGACGTCTTGTATTTTTAATGAACACATTCCTAACAGAACCTGGACACACTCTGTTACTCCTGATGTTATCAATGTCTTCAAAATGCCTTCCTGTCCGTGTTTCCTTTATCTTCATGTGAATAGGCAGGATGTTCAAGCACATTTGTTTGTACACTAGCTAAAACTCCCTCATGGACAGTGCTCCTTTGGGACCATTTTTGCACACACCTTCCTCATGTCAAGATCTTCCTGTTTCTCTGTTGATGTTCACTTGCTCTGCTCTGACAGTCAGCCGACGATTTTCACACACAATTCGATGAACTTTTGGAATGTTTTCTAAAGTTCAGCTTGTTGCTGGCCATCCTGTTCTCTCTTCATCAGTGACACTTTCTCTTCCCTCAGAAAAACATGTTACCCACTTGTAAATTGCCGTTTTCTTCATAGCATTATCCCCATAAACTTACATTAATATCTCTCTAATTTCACTTCCATTCTTGCCAAGTTTAACGAGAAATTTAATGTTCGTTCATTGCTCTAATTCAAGCTCCGACATCCTTGCGACAGGACACCAAAACACACTCAGACAATAATAGACGCCACTCAGAAAGAGACTGCCAAAGGCCACACCATAGCTCAAGCAGTTAGTTGCTGGCTTCCCATCGCAGTGGCCCGGGTTCAATCCTAGGTCTGGTCAAGTGGGATTTGTGGTGGACAAAGTGGCGCTGGGGCAGGTTTTCTTGTGAGTACTTCGGTTTCCCCTGCCAATCTTCATTCCACCAAATTCTCCATCATCATAATCACCCATGGCAGGCACACTAGGCCAATCAGTGGCCGACGTGCTAATTGGACCCACCTGGACTCCACCCCCCCACTAAGCAAAAAGAGACTGTCATAGATTAACAAAAACACAGCTGTGAAATGCTGATATGTGAATGTCATCAGACCATACTGAGGTTTCTGTCCACTACTGTCATAGCAAGCACATTGTGGAGAGTTTGCAGACTTTATTGTCAGACCTTGTACAAACCTGTCACACAAAATTTTCACCTGTTTGTCACATCTTCCATATTTTCTCAAAAGGGATCCTTTTACATAGTATGCATGAATTAAGTTGTACTTCTTTTGGCTTATTTTGGACTTCATCCATCATCCAGTATGTAAAAGACAAAAGACCACGGCGTTTCGGAGACTGGATTGAGACTAGCTCTTTCTAATGGGCCCAACTGAGTAGGTTTATCCTTCCCTACCCACCTGAAGATGGAGAGAGATCCAGTCTCCGAAACGTCGTGGTCTTTTGTCTTTTACATACTAGATGATGGATGAAGTCCAAAATAAGCCAAAAGAAGGATGGTATACACCATCATCAGAATCCTTTCAAGTCTATATGAATTAAGTTGTTAAGAACCCATACATTTGGATACATGAGTAATGGAATATTTATCATTGTACTGCTTATTTAATGGGAATTTATAGTTAGAATCAGTGGCTCTTCACCATAAATAGGGCATTGTGAACTATTGTTGTATTTGTGCCTCAGAGTTCAGCTACCATGGGAAATGTTGACAATCTTGATGCCATCTGTGATGGCACCAGCATCAGGCTTTGTTTACCAAGTGAACCAGGACTCAGGATGGTTGGTTAGGACCCCAGGAACTGCCGTCATGTTCCTGTCCCAGCACATGGTATATGCAGCAGTGTGGTCACTCCACCCAGACACAGCTGTTACTGTGCTGACCATTGGTTTGTCCTAATCTGAAATGTTTGTGTAACAGGTGTTCCGGCACCAGTGACTCAGGTGAGCAGCATCCCAGTCCCTGCTGAAATGAATAGTGACAGAGTTGTATGAGAGGCTGGTGACAGCAGGGATTCTTCCATATGGAAAAGCTGATGCAGATTGTAAAAACAAAGAAGAGGCTAATTCTGTAAGACCTGTGGACTTCAGTCAGCCTGAAACATTAAAAGTGTAAGAATTTACTACTTAAACATCTTATTTCTTCATTTGGGAACAGTTGTGATGCTGAAAGACTAATATGTGGTAGACTTAAATTGCTATAAACATCAGTTTCTGAATCCTGCTTTCTGGATTGGATTCATATTATTAACACTCCAATTGTTATCATCATTGTGTTCATTTCCAGATTTCAGCCTGGTTTAGTGGCTTTGCTGCACTCTGGCAATCCATGTAGTTCCTGTGGCGTTCGTTTCCTTCCAGAGGAACGTATGAAATACAGGCAACATTTGGATTGGCATTTCCATCAGAACAGGCGTCAGAAGGACAGTGGTCACAATCAGAGTAGAGACTGGTATTTGAGTCTCTCAGATTGGATGCAGTGTACAGAATTTGAAGACCCAGAGGAAATAGGTATGAAATGCAATTCTTACCTAGATATGGCATGGAGGACTGTATAGAAAATGTCTCCTTCATTGCCACGGAAACATCTTTAGCAAGCCATTGCCTAGCAACGAAAGGAGAGATACAATTTACTGAGCCTTTGCGTAGCAATGGCAGGGATACACAGACTGATGGGATGGCTTTATGAAGTTCACTGTGAGATGGGCTCAGGTGCCATGATGTACATATAAAATTTTGTAAAGATTGGTTCAGGCATTCAGAAATTAAGGGGGTGGGGACAGATTCAGAGTTATGCTGACTGATAATTTAGAGATCGCGTAAGCCTACTTTTATAAAGTAGGCAAAAAAGATATAAGGGGTGATGTTGCATATCTCGAACATAATTTCCCTGTAAGAATCTCTGAAACCTACAGAAATTCAGAGTACTCATTGTCACATAGATTGATTGTTGTCCTTGACACATGTGTATAAAACCTGTATCACTTGCCCAGTTGTCCTGAGAGAGAGATGGGGAGATGTTTGAAGACAGTGATGAAGCAGGTTATTATGTTGGCAGATAAGGGGACTGGATTGGTTGAAGCAGTCAGCAGTGTCGAGTTTTGCGTTCATGATCAGTGTCACTGGTAAAATTTCAATACAGGTGTTTGGTGGATCTGCTCTCCATGGTTTCTTTATAGAAATTATCCAGTTGTTGTTGCCTTGTATCCTGTGACATACTGATGCGCATGAATAAACTAAAAGTATTTGATCAAATGAATAAATTATTTAAACCATGGACTAATTGATTTAATTTTATAAAGAAGTCAGTTGGATTGAATGATACATTTCATGTACATGCTCCACTTCTGGACTTCTTGTATCTGACAGAACTGAGTTTTATTGTTTGTGTGTTGGTATCTTTGTTAGAAAAGCCATGAACAGAAAAGACTAGTGTTTTTTATCAGCAATTTCAGCTTATGGTATGTTGTTATGCAGTCATGTAACACTTAGAGAGCATGATCTTCTGGGTTGTAACATTGTGTAGTTGTAGGAAAGCACAATGTTTCAGAAGAACACAGTTCCTCCATCTTCAGGGTCGAAGAGCAAACTAGGAAGAAGCAGACAGCTGGGCTTGCTTCATGTTTTTGCTGGTTTCTTGCTTCTGTCATGAAGTGGGATGCAGTATGTTGATCCAAAACAAACCACGTTGCATTACAAACCAGAAGCAAATATTATTCATAGAGAGTCATATCTTCTGGAATGTAATGCCGTGTAGTCTGTTGAAAGTTAACTCTCAGCGGTTCGGAGGAATATGTCACCTTTGTCTTCGGATCAGAGAATAAACCAAACAGAAAGCCAGCTTGAAGCAGGTAGAGCTGCATGCTGATTTCTGTTTATTAACAGTGACATTTAGATTTAGTCCGTGTAGTCCCTCTAGCAGCACCAAGTCCTGACCATAGCAGTAATGAGCTATTGCTGAAGATAGGATGTTTAACACATCTGTGTGGGGGGTGGTTGTTAATTTGAGATAGATGGTTGAAAATAAAATGATGGAGCATGCATCAACTTCTGTTATTACCTATCAGAAAGTACTGTAATACCGACATATAATTCTTTTTAATTTTCAGGACCATGCTGGTTTGAGATGCAGCAGGCTGAAAAAGGGAGAGAAAAGGAGGTTCAGGAAGTTCCAAGTGTTTGTGCAGGGGAGAATCCTAATGATGCATTTTGTGGTATGTGCTCAGACAAATTTGAACAGTTTTTTAATGATGAAATTGAAGAGTGGCATCTGCGTGGAGCCGTGCGAGTAGATGGGAAGACATTTCACCCGCTTTGCTCTGAAGACTACAAGGTTAGTATATTTGTTATAATGTTTCCCTTAATTTGAGAGACATTATATTGTCATTTTGACAAGATGCTTGTACTTACTACTTGCCTCCATGGTACTCTGAGAACCTTGACCATGTCTGTGACATCACTGTTCTTCTTTGTTCCCTTCTCCTGACATCTTTTCACTTTTTGCTCTCCTGAATAATTTTCTGCATCTTCCAGCCATTTAAGTCTGTGTCTTCTCATTTTCCTTCTACTATCTGACCTGCTTGCATAATTCATTTAAATTGCGTGCACCAACCACTTCAGCTTATTCCTCTGAATATCCTCAAGCAGATTAGATGTTTTGTACAATTTCTGTGGCTTCTGATTAATTTTGTTTCTGCAAACCCCATGATATTTTTGATGCACACCATCCTCAGTCATGCACCATGTTTCACACTCATAAATTATTTTGTATATTGTTTTATATGTTTTAACCTATTCTGTTCAGCTCAAATTTCTGGACTTAAACATACGTAGTAAACCCTGAATTGTCTGTAATGATTCTCACTACGGTTTCTTCGCCTATATCACTCCTTCCTGATATTAGTCAAAGTGGCTCTATGACTATATAGTTATTAAAATCTGTTTGTCTAATAACCAGTGGGAACTATTCATTAGGAATTAAAATTGTAGCATGTATTAAATTATGAGTGATGAAAGTGTGGCTGGAAGGGCTAGTAGAAAAATATGTGTATAACAGAATGAGTCCTTTTTACTGAATCAGTTGTTATTTACTGTGAACATCAAAATATGAAGTACAATGTATCGTGTATGATTTATTTGGTGAGGTCTTAACTCTCATTTTAATAATTCATTTTCTTTGCTTATGAATGATCCATTTCTTGTTTTTCCGTAGTTGAATGTAGAGTGAAATTAATTTATCCTTGTGCATTATTTATGGTCAGTGTTACCTCTTGTAGAATCAATATATACATGACTTATAAAACTGATAATGTTGTATCATACAACATGATCAGTTATTTACTTGCTTTTGGACTACCATAAGATAATTCACACATTCTGAAATTTAAAGTATTCTTATAAAATTGTACTTCTTTATTAACTAAATGAAGGAACTGGGATAGTGTCAGTATAGTGACTGGCTATGGGCTGGACAACTGAGAGGTCAAAATTCGAATTCCTGTAGGGTCAAGAATTTTCTCTTCTCAGAGTTGGCCAGACCAGCTCTATGGTCCACCCAATCTCCTATCCAGTGAGTAGCAGGGGTAAAGCAGCTGGGGTGTGAAGCTGACCACTCATCTCCAGCTACTGCTGAGGTCAAGAAAATATGGATCTGTACATCCACTCCCCCATACACCTTCATGGCATAATGCTTAATTAGTTAAGCACAGGGACAACTATACCTTTATTAACAAAATGAATTCTTGATTTGGTTTAGAACTTGTAGTAACTTCAGAACTTTTTAACAGTTTTTTTAATGCTAGTGGGGTGGGACTAAGTCCCTTGAACTGCAGCCACTTCTGGCCTATTGTACCAGCCCCAGATGACAGGTGAGGGTGATTGTGGAGCAGTTAGTGGAATGAAGATTGGCAGGGGAAACCGAAATACTCTGAGAAAACCTGCCCCAGTGTCATTTTGTCCACCATAAATCCCACTTGACGAGACCCAGGATCGAACCCGGGCCACCACAGTGGGAAGCCAGCGACTAATCGCTTGAGCTGTGGCACTGCCCTAACAGTTGTTACACATCTGGTTGTTCTCTCAATTTAGTGACATTGCTTTTATAAATACGGTATTTTCTTGAAGATCTTGCACACTTAAAAAAAGAGAGATGTATCTGATATCGAAAATTGAGCTTGCAGCATATTTGTGATGCAGTTGGCAATGCTGTGTATTGCAAGCGCCATTTTAACTTTCCAACTCCTTTTGCGTATCCATGCATAAACAGATATCCTGATATAGAGCATATTTGCACATATATCTGCACCCAAGCAACAGTTTGGGTGTGCAGTGTCAACTAAATTTTACTAGTTGAAGCCCCATAGTATTCGCCAGAGAACATGGAATCCAATGTTCCAAGGCAGTCTGGGAATGGATAGTGAGGTTCTTTTCCCCCTCCCTGACAAAGAACAATTTACATATCGGAAGCGGAAAAAGATAAACAGCAGGACATCAGAGCCTCTGAAGTACAAGGCTGTAGCCAAAATAAACACAGGATATTGGACTCAGATATGAAGACACCTTGTTAAATATACTCATGCTTGAAAATAAACTCACATGGACATTTTTACCCCACTTAAATATGGGTTGTGCAGCTTATTCAGGGTTGCTGATTATTTGAGAAAATAAAGTCACATATTGTAAATAAAATGTTTCCAATTCACTTGTTTATTGTCGTGGCTATTGTTGTTTTTATGTTGTTAGAGGTGAACCTCTGAATTTGTTTTCCTATAATTTACATGTGTTTTCTTTGGGTATGTTGACTTTTACATACTGATGTAGTTCATTTGCACCAAAAGCATGATGGCAAAATATAATTTTGTTTTATATTGTAGCGTTCACTGGAGGAATCAGGAGAAGAAACATGTGCCAGTCAAGAAACTAAAGGCGTTGAAGAGCAAAGAAATACAGACAGTGAGATTGCAGATGACAAAGCAGAAAGAGAAAGCAATGTGGAAACAATGGATACCTGAATTCCACATAAAACATAAGAAGAATTAACAAATGGTAAGCTTAAATGCCATAATGTGTGTCAGAGAAATCTGAAAGCATACGTCTTAATTCCAGTATTTGGTTTTTGAAAAACAGAAACACAACTAAGTGGAAATTTGAAACAGCCATACTGAACAAACTTTGATGTTGTGTATGAATGCAGTATAACAATAAAAGCAATTTGTGGAAGTGATATTAGTGTATTAAGATGGTTTAATTTATAGGTCTTAGGTGCCCAAAATTTTAATTTTGAAACAGTCCTGTTGATTTTACTTTGTGTCATAATAAGTTTAGGTGTGTCTTAATTGATGCTTGAATATGGAGCATCTGAACATCTCCCTTTGTGTATGATGTCAGGAAAACATATGTCAGAATGAGTCGTCAGTTTATTACAGAATCCATCATTATGTTGCTCATTCATCAGACTGAATTGTATGCTGTATGATAACTAAAGGACCGACATCTGTGGCATGTTACCTGCACAGTAGCAGATCTGTCTTGGTTACATCTCTTAACTACTGCCATGAAATTGGCATTGGGAGTGAAGGCTTTTGGATACAGGGAAATATGTATATTGGGGCTGGGATTATTTGTGAAAAATTTTCTGATGAAAAAAGAAGATATTTCATTGCCAGTAAGATGCACCACAGAAACTAGTACAGTAGAAGTGGGCTACTGAGGCATTCTAAAATATTGCCAAAAACTGAATATCACCATCTCAGAGGAAAAGCCAAAATTACTTAAGTAAGGAGATGGAATTATTACACAGATCAGTCTTTGGTCTGTCCACATGTTATGCAGAAATGTTCTGTAGTAATATTCCAGTGGGTTGTGTGACCTGTCCCTGTTGACACTGAAAATTCACTTACTTTGGCAGTGATAAAGTAGTTATTTATTTTCTTTGCAAGTATCTTTAAGCTCAATGGGCAGTAAGCTTTTCAGGGAACTTTCTGCTAATCCTTCTTGTTTCAATTATGTAGTGCAGTGACTGCCATTTAATAACTGTAATGTATTGTTCAGTTCCCATGGTGCCAGGCCCAATAGCTGAATGTTAAATTTCCTCTGTTCAGTATTCAAATTAATTGTCCCTTGGAAATACATTAAGTGGGAATTTATTGTGTGGCGTATAGCACAAAAGCAGGTAAAGCATTGTGGAGTTTTCACTGGTGAATGTGAAAATCATTGTCTTGTGGGTTGTAGTGGTACCCTTCTACCAGCCTACCGGCACACCATCCCGGAACACATTAAGCTTCAAATCACTCTTTTGCAGAGTACAAACTATAAATTTTAGCACAAAAATTATATTCTCTTGCAAGTATTTCCTCAAACCAGCTTTGTGCAATATTTTACTGACCTTGGTCTCACTTTGCACCTGACTGCCTATGAAACTTTCTGTGAAATTCTTTGATAGCTGTTAAATATTTGCTAGTTACCATCAGTTCTTTGGTGTTTGGTAACATTGTTATCACCAGGAGGTGGCATTGTTGTTTTCAAATGTTTCAGTGGAAAACTTAATACTGAATAATTAATTTCTCCTAATGTTACTATAATTTTCCACAAAATGGTTTTCCAAACTTCAAGTTCTTTCATTCACTTTATATCTTATTCTGTGTATGTTTAGTATTGGGCAGTTTATAGCTCCACTTTTTTTAAAATTTAATTTTGTTTGAATGTTTATTATATAAGCCATACTGTGAATGTCTGTAGTGTCAGTTCCTGTGGTGTTTCACATTTTGATGGTGCTAGATGTCAAGTTGAACATTCATATTCAATTTGTGCTGGTCCAATTTTCTGTGACTTCCTGTATGATGTGGGGGGGGGGGTCACTTTACGACTGGCAGTTCGCTGTTTACCGCAAATCAGTTCATATTGATGCCAAGCCCCTTAAGACTCATGGGCAGAGTTTTATCAATTGAACACTTGCAGTCATAGTCTGTATGTAACATCCTTTCTGATGAGAGGATGTGTCTGTCGATTACAATTGCTGCTGGTACTCACCAGCACAGTCATTCTCAGGTCCAAGTCCCGCAGGACTCATGACCACGTTTTACTCTCTCATATTCAAAACTCCCCCAACCTGGATGTCAGATCCCCTTATTTATATCCCCTAGGAAAGGGTAGCCCAGTTATACCCCCAGGAACTGGGTTCCCTTTCCGTCACCTTTTACAACTTGCAGGGCTGTGGTGGAGGTGACTTGAACATGCCTCTACACCCTGGAGAGCCAGTCTTCTATCCCTTGATGAATAAATTTGAGGTGGACCGAATACAAAACACTGCTAATTGCAATGTATATATGTAGTTTTCAGGTGAAGCAGATTCACAAAAGCTTTAAACTTGAGAATATTCCTTGTAACAACTTTCAGTTGAAGCAAATTTGGAATACTCATAAATGGATAAAATTTGTGGTTCAAAAATTATAATTCAGTACTTTCAGTGTTTGAAAATTAAATTGTTGATATAGTTATATTTGGAACTATAACAGTTATGAATTAGACAAGTGTTCCTGTCCTACATGAGCAGAACATTTCCGTCCATCTCACCTCCTACAGTTAGCATATTACTGCACTGTATGTTAACAAATTTGTTTAATTAACATCTTTCTAGGATTTTGGGTTCCTGGAATCATCTGATGCCTGAGATGAAGATTGGAGACTGCCACAGTTAGTAAGTTATGTTCATAGTAATGCTAGATCTGAGCATTCTCCACAAATCTGATTAGAGTAAGTGAATGCCTGGAAAACTGCAATTTGATTTTTTCATTTGAGAAGGTGTTTTCATTAAATATTTTTATTGTTATCTATAAACGTTTAACTGTATGGTCTGTGTTAATAATTTTTGGAAAAGAACAAATATGTTTTACATGAAGACTGCTTTCTTTTTCTGGCTTCCCATTCCATATTAAATTTAGTTTTAGTGATAATACTTGTAGGAAACAAACACTATGATTTCTTGGTATTTCATTTCCGAAAAATATAATTTTTGCAAATTACTTAGTGGCCACTTTAATTTCATGGCTTTCTACAGGCACTTGCACACAATCCTCTTGTACAATATATATATATATTTCAGGATCTGGGAATATTTTCTTTTATTTATTATTGGTATAATAAATAGTAACTTAATAGATAGAAAGACTTGAACTCAGGTTCTTCTTGTTTACAGTAATCAACTTCATTCGTTTCCATTTCATTTCATACTGACACTTCTGTCAACCATAAGCACAATTAACATGAATTTCAAATCAGATATCGAACACCAGTGTTTGCATGGCACTTCAGATAAAATACAACAAGAAAGATATGACATTTGCACTAATTACAGTCACTGGATCTCACATTATAATTTGTAGTTGTGAGGTCATTATGGGAATGTTTGGTATACCCAGGATTAATTACAGGAACATTTCAGATCCCATTCAAAACCAGCATAAAGTAAATTGCCATATTTTTGGAGCTTCAGGTACCATCATAACATGTCATACAAGTCTGTGTTGTGCAATTTTTCTTAAAGTGAGAAAATATCTACCCTTACAAAACCCTTCCACTTGAGGAGCTACTTGGTCAACTGCTGAAACCTGGAGAAGATGCATGTGTACATTCAACATGCTTGCTAGACCTATTATTGTGCCTTCATTGACCACAGATAGCACTCACAACTTATTTGGAAAGCACAGATTTTCTGTGGTACTGAAGATTGCTCTTTTGTCTGATGCCATGTACTGAGTAAGCTTATATGTGCTGTCTGCATCTTCCCTTGTACCCTGCTCACCACTAAGAACCTCATATCTTACATGTCTTTGATACATTAGAGATTGTCATTTCCTCAGCTACTTAGCTATGAAGGATTTCTTTTACCTAAGAACCATACCATAAAGACAGATTGGAGCATGGAGGTAAAATTCTCTGCTTTTTTAACCTCATCACTAGATGATCTCTCATATAGTGCTAAATCTGAATTGCATTATATAAGTTCTATCTTCTGGGATATAATACTGTGTAGTCTGTTGCAGCCCAAAATGTTGGTCAACTTTCAGCGGACTACACAGCATTATATCCCAGAAAAAAGAACACTTCATAACCACTGCTGTGAGAACCTCATATGCTACGCATATGTGTTACTCATACAGTACAGGAATTTAAAAACAAAATATGTTCATGCTGAATACCATGTATTTATACACTCAACTCTTGATTATCCAGGTTGTACAAACCGGTTTGCGGCTTAACCGGGGCTACCGGGGCTTTTTTGAGGCTTATATGTTGTTTAATATTCATTCACTCTTGTTTCACATGGTGAGTTGTAACACTATTTTCGCACTAGTGTGAACTGAGCTCTGCATTTTTTGGTCCCGTTATGCTAACACAGTGTTCTATCTTCAAGTGTGTTAGCAAAATATCAGGGTGTAAAAGGAAGTATGTTAAGTATTAAGCAGAAACTCGTGTGAGCCGGGCTTCGAAATGTTAAGCAGTGACAAAATTGTAAGTTCAGTGGGGGTGTAGCCAGAAGAGCGGGAAGAAAGTGAAAATGAGGAAGAGGTGGACAGTGCTGCTGGTAAGAAAATATCATATCTTGTTGCTCTTAATCATTTGGAATCCTTACTAGACTATCTTGAGAGTGAAGAGAACAGTTTATTAAGTGACAAGCTAATATTACGTAGGCTTCGTATGGATATCCGTAAAAAGGAAAATGCCACGAAAAAGCAAACAACAATATTAAATTATTCANGAGTTGAGTGTATCTGCAAAGCTGTGTAGGTTTGAAATAGGTTAGCTTCAGGGACAGCAGAGTGGACACTGAAATATGAAAAAGATGCATTGTTAAAATTTTTCATATCTTCCTGCCCCCACCCTACCCCACATATCCCCCAAGAATCTCATTGTCACACCCAGTGCATCATGTGTTAGATAATTTTTTGCAACAGATGGGGGCCCTCAGCATTCTCAGAAGGTTTTGGGGGTGCTTAAAAGATATTTGAAATATCTTGTTGCTAATGATCCCAAACCACATGGTGTTTTCTGCTCTGTGACTCTAATCTCTGTCCAGTTCCTAGGAATGCTAAGTGTTTTAGTGTTTAGTGTTCAGGTATAAAATTAATACAAGGGCTCAAGTGCAGATAATGGTATTTTTCAATAAAATTGTTCATTAGGTGTTTGCTGCATGACAGCATGTGTCTAAACATTTTGAGAAATTCCTGATGTGAAAACACAAGGTGTAAAGCTGTTTATAATCTCATCAGTTTAATTCCCGTTTCTTTTGGATCAGACATCGTTATTGAAATTTTGTTGAAATTCGTTATGGGACAACATTGCATAATGGTAGTCTGCCATTACAAGTTTTAGAAATGCTGAATTATTGTAAATTGTAATTTACTTTCAACGTTTCCATGTATCCTATAAACGATTCCATAGATTCTGCTCATGCTCATGATGGCAACACTGCACACATCCGCACTGTTCAGAGGCCTAAAAGCGGAACCAACAGCAGTGCTATATTCTGTTCTAAAAGCTTCATCACGGTGAAATACACTGATTACGGTTTGCCCAAGCGGCACCGCTTCTAACTTGTATACCGGAGATCAGTGGTTTGAATCTCAGCCGGGAAGCCGACTGTGTTGACAGAGGTTTGTCTTCAGGCGAACAACTGACAGCATCTCCAACTGGCCACGACCACTTCATTCCACATCCTTTCTAACTCATTGTCATTACTTATCAGATTATCCAACCAGAGACGCTACGTAGTCCAAAATACAGACGTCATTAAATAAACAACGAAGTAACCTGACTGTTTGTGAACTATACTACTGGGGTTCGATCTCCAGTAAATAGCCCTACAGCCATTACTTGCAGAATGAATCTTGCCAATTCATCCGCCTACTGGGAACTGAGGATTTTCCCTAGTGGTAAAGCGGCCA
The DNA here is from genome assembly GCF_002891405.2 of Cryptotermes secundus. Taxonomy (NCBI): domain Eukaryota; kingdom Metazoa; phylum Arthropoda; class Insecta; order Blattodea; family Kalotermitidae; genus Cryptotermes; species Cryptotermes secundus. The sequence goes on along the minus strand of NW_019718270.1, from coordinate 431,572 downwards.
GGACATGAAGTTCATCGTTCAGTTCGATTTAGTGTCCAGTCTAAGAATACGTGGAACTCTCCCTACACTCGCCATGTACCCCTGCATGGTTTAATGCTAATTGGCAGTGACAAATTCATCTTGACTTCGCGATAAATGCTGACAGTTGCAGGGTTTGTTTATAAGTGATGCTATTCTACAGCAGATAAAAGAACAAGCGTTAAGACTGCGGTCTCTCCAGATGTGGCACCGTGTAGATTTCTACACTGGTAATCGTTTCAGAAAATCCTACTTCATTCATCTTCGGAGTAGAGAAAATACCCGTGTGTCATGAAGAGGGTCTGTAAGTTCCTCCGAAACACTGGTATCCATCTGTGGGAATCTCCCATAGCGCATAACAGACAACTCCAGCAGTGCACCGAAAACAGGCAATATTTATACATCGCTTGCAGCCCAGCTCTCTAGACATCAACACAAGCGCTATCCAATCAGTGCTTACAATTACAGCTCCAGCTAATGATCCTGTAGACCCAGCGCATCTCATCACTGAACTCCGCCAGCACATGGCCCACCTCAGACCAGTTCCAGCAGCACGCCACGCCTCCCCGGCTACTTTCGTGCACAGCGACCTTGAGAAGTGTACCCACGTCTTCCTTTGGCAGGACACAACGCGCTGGGCTTTTGAGCCCCCCTACAGTGGCCCCTACCAGCTGCTGTCACGGAGAGAGAAGACGCTGCAACTCCTCATGAGCGAGAGGCACGTCACTGTGTCAGCCGACATGGTCAAGTCGGCCTACATCCTAAAAGAGACCGACCGTGGGAACAGCATCAACCCGCCAGCCGCAGCAACCCAAATCCTAGGACCACCTGCCATGCCGCCACAGTCCATCGACATCCCACACATCTACGAAACTACACGACGTAACCGAAAAGACCTAAATGTTAACATTCACTGCTTTCAGAACCCCAGTAAGGTAAAGCTATGCCTGTAACAGGCCATGCAGACCCATGGGATTATGAGACGTCGAGGCTCCAACATTTTCTAGACAATCGGCTCACAGTGGTGAGGTTGTCAGCCTTTCCCCCAGGAATATTCATGGTACTCATTTCTATTACAGTCTGAGTCAACCCCGGGACCATAATGCGGCTGGAAGGATTAGCTAAATATAAAAATCCAATGACATCGGGAACCGAACCTGCAACCTTCCGGCTTGTAGCATAATCCCTCAACCAAGCTTTACAATGAAAGCAAAATAGAAAGAGAAATACACAGTGTGTCCAGGTTCTGTTAGGACTGTGTTCATTAAAAATACTAGACGTGATTTTTTTCAAAATGTCACTCTTTTTATTCAAAATAGTCTCCTTTTGAATCAATACATAGCTGGAATTGATTGAAAAGTTTTTGAAAACAGTCACTATACTCCTTTTGTGGAATCGCATTTAAAACTGTGGTACATTCCCTTTGGATGTCCTGGGTGGTGTCGTGACGGTCTCCTTTCATCACCAACTTAACGTTTGGGAACAATCAGAAATCTGCTGGAGTCAAATCTGGCAAATACGGAGGATGATCAAGGACTGTGATCCCTTTTCTGGCCAAAAAATCACTCACGATCTTCGATTTGTGGGGTGGGGCATTGTTGTGGAGAAGCGACCAGGAACCTTGCTCTTGATATTCAGGTCGAATTAGAAGAATTCTCGCCCACAAACCACTGAGGACACCGAGATAATAATCAGAAATCACTGTTTGACCTTCTGGCGGAAATTCCTTGTGAATGATTCCTTTGGAATCAAAGAAATCGGTTAGCAGTGTCTTTACTCAACTCTTTTGAATGCGCACTTTCTTTGGTTTTGGCGTCTTTGGGCTCAATCATGCTGCACTCTGCCGCTTTGTGAGAGGCTCATATTGAGAAAAAAAACCCATGTCTTGTCACCAGTAACAATCGATTTTGTAAATTTTGTGTAACATGTCTTTACAATGTTCCACTCTGGCATGTTTTTCATTGCAGCGCATGCTGTACAAACCGTGCGCAGACTTTCCGTTTGCCAAAATCCTCGGTCAAAATTTGATGCATAGTACTTTTTGGTATTCCCAAAAGCTCCTCGATGAGTTTTGCAGAAACGCATTTGTCTGATGCAAGGATTTCGGTCACTTTTTTCACATTTTCTTCAGTGCGACTTGTTTTCGGCTTTGATGCAAGTGGAGCGTCTTCAATGTCCTCCCTGCCGTCAGGAAATACAGCATACCATCGAAAAATGTTCGAGCGACTCAAACAATCACTACCATACACACTTTTCATCATTTCGTATGCTTCTCTGGTTGTTTTGCCTAATTTCAAACAAAATTTGATATAGGCTCTCTGTTCAGCAGCATTGCTGCAAGTAGGCATGAGGGTTCCCACTGTCCAGTCGCTAGGCATGCCCAAGGGTAAACACGGTGACAGATTGGCAGCAGTTGTATGCAATGAACGACATTTCCCTCATACACAACTTCTTCCTATCCTATTCCGTATTCCGTATTGAGGGGGTGGGTTTCCCCATGCACTTAGACCGGTTACTGGTCCATTGTGCGCCCCCCTTTTAATTTCTGCTGTCTCCATACCGTACCGGTACTGGTGCTTACTATCAGCCCCTTTCTGCCAGCGAGGTTCCAATCTCTTACTGGCAGTGGTATCTAATAGTTAGTCCCTTTC
>NW_019718270.1:387528-428590 GCF_002891405.2 Cryptotermes secundus | reverse complement strand
GTGGGTCGATTTCCGTTAAAGACAGGGAATTTTTTCAATATCTGCTCTAGAGACCACGCAACCTCTTATCCAATGGATAGGCCTACCAAGGTCTTTCCCAGGGGAGTGAAATTGACCACTCATTTCCATCTGGTTACGAGGTCAAGAATTGTGGAGCTATACCTCCACTTTTCAATGTGTCTTCATAGTGTGATGCTTAATTACGTACAGGCAAACATTACCTTTACTAGAATGCGAGGGAGCCGGATATGGTTTTGACATACCGAACTGGTTTTTGTTTGCATGTGTGTAACATTTCATACTTGGGCACTAATGACAGACACATGGATGGTGAACTGTGGATTTTATTGAGGGCAAAGATTCTGGGAGTTTTTTTTTTTATTGGTGAGAATTTAAAATTTGTATAACTTCCTTGTTACTGAAAGATGTAATTTCTCGATGGTGCAACACGAAGAGAAATTTCTGGACAATATTTAGAAGTGTCATATCTTCTGGGATATAACGCCATGTAGTCAACTGAAAGTCAACCGATGTTCCGGAGGAACATAACGCCTCCATCTTCATTGTCGAAGAATGAGCCAAGCAAGAAACCAGCAAGAGCAGGCAGCAAGCAGTGCTAACGGTTGCTCAAGGTAATTAAGAAACTCTCAAAATTTGAGGAGTTAATTACGGAAAAGACTGTGGCTAGTTGATCGGGGGGTGCAGCACATAAAGCTGAGGAATGTGTGAACGCATTTTGAAATTACAGAAATTATAATGAGGGAAGATGGCTACTTCCGCTGGACACAGTAATAAAATAAACACAGCTTTTAGTGATGAACGTCGTGATGTGTTGGACTGGTCTGCAAGGCGAAACTGTAAATGTCGGCGATGTTGATAGATTCACCAAAAGTAATCAGTCTACCACAACGCACGATGTTATCACCCAAGAAGTGAAAGTCTGTCGGCTGGTGTGGTGGGCAGAAGGGAAGTTACCTACGGCCCAATGATGAAGACTCGCTCTCTGCAAAGGGTCCAGCTGAGTAGCCACTCTCACATCCAGTTTCCGAAATGTTGTAACTGAAGAAACCCATGATGATTGATAATTAATAATCATATTAACAAATCATTGTCATGAACATTTAGACTTGGGGGTGAATTATGCAAGAAATTTCGGACAACACATAAACAGGAAATTTGTGATCTGCACAGACGGTAGTGAAGTGCGAGGGTTACGGTGGTTTGGGTGTTATTAACCTATCGTAACCTTCAGATGTGGGAGGTAAGTAACACATGCAGCTGGCTGGTGGAGAAATCTTTTGAAAAGAGGTCACTTGGAAAACCCAGAATGAGATCGGCGTATAACATGGAGACTTATGAGCTGAATACAGTTGGCCAAGATAGTGCCCAACTGTGGAATATGGCACTAGCGGCATTAAATCTTCAAATTTTACCACAAGAAATATAGTTCGTTAAATAAAGTAAATACAACATAACAAGAAAGCATACACAAAATAAAATGCAGTTAATTATATGTAATAATAATGTATATGTGGAAGTTGCACCTAAACGAAATATTTGTTATATTGGTAGAAGCGGGTATCTTTAATTGCACGTACGGATGTAAATTACTTAATTAGCCTACCTGGTGCAAGTGGACGAAAACTGAAATGTAGCAAGACCAAGACTTCTACAGTACTCTGCTAGCAACACGCAGCCAGATCACATTGCGTGTACATCAATTTTATGTTCAAGTGAACCATCATGATTTACAGAGTGTTAGAAGAACTCAGTGTAAAATGGTACAAGAAAATTTAAGTCTGTGTTATACATAGATTTTTAGTGACAAATACCATAGATTGAAGTTTTAAGAATAATTACCTTTAGGACTCATGAATCTATTTTTTTTTCTTCACATTTTTTAGGAGGGAGCTTTTAACTATAACCGCGTTACTCTTCTCTACCTCCTTCCCAGAGGCCCGTCGCTTAATTACGCACAAGGAACTTTTCAGTCTCTTGTATACAAAAGCCATGAGGCAGAAATAGCTTGGGGCTCATGTACTGACGATGGCAGGACTGCAAGAAGCTCCTCAGGATATGAAGCAATTTCGAAATTTATATACCGGTTTGTACTTCACTGGAAACGATGCTGCAGAATGAAGGACAGATTTTCTCCAAATAATTCTGAATGGCTTGAAAAGAGATAAACCCTCTGAAACAGTATCTATTGCTGAAAGCACTCGTTATTCAAGCGTTGGCTGACCCAGAATATTGTTTAAAGAGAGCAGTGATATGAACTAATTTAAGAAGAATAAAATTGTTCATGGTATAGGATACCGGTGGGAAAGCCAGAAGGAAAGAGACCACAGGAAAGACCAAGGCGTAGGTGGGGTGACAATATTACGTAGAATGGATCTTAGAGAGATAGGATGGGATGGTATGGATTGGATAGATCTGGCTCAGGATAAGGACCAGTGGAGGGCTCTTGTGAACACGGTAATGAACCTTCAGGTTCCATAAAATGCTGGGAAATTCTTGAGTAGCTGCAGAATTGGCGGCTCCTCCAGGACTCAGCTCCATGAAGTAAAATTGTTCATGGCTTCGAGAACTTGTGAAGCACTTATGTAGGCCACTCAAGATTGTTTAAACTCATCACGAAAAAGAGATGCCACTGCTATCATGACAGAAGCAACGCAGACAGCATCAGCTAGATCTGGTGAGATTAAATAGGCCCATAGCGCCCACTCTTCCAAATTTCATACAACAGAGAAAAATCTTCAGCATTAGTTGTCGATGTAACAATTACTCAAGAAGAGGGAAGAGAGACCAAACAAGATCATGCGCACTGTACGAGCACAGAGACATGCGTCACACCAAGTTCTCCCTACAGACCCAGACGAAGTACTGACAGTGATTTGGGATTGCGACGACAGCAGGGGTCAAAGCAATCACAAACAAACATTTAGTGGCGATTCAAAATGTTTCAGTGAATCCGATTGTTTCGAGGAACCAGAATAGCGCACTCTGTATAACAACTGACAACTGGCTGGACGGCGGACTAGCCGGAGTTCGAATCTCGGTAGGAGCAAGATATTTCTCTTCTCCACGCCGCCCAGACCGTTTTGGGACCACCCAGCCTTCTATCCAATGGGGGGGGGTTATAGGTGTCGGGGCGTGAATTTGACCACTCACCCCCAACTAGCATGTCGACCGANTCTAATACCTCTGGTAGATGGGGGAAGCATTATAGATACCTCTCAGCTAGTAGAGCAGGTCTCGCTGGCTGGGCGGGACTGATGGTAAGCACCAATACCGGTAGGATATAGAGGCTGGTATAAATCATAGAGGGAAGCACAGTGGACCACTACAGGTCTAAGTGCATGGGGAAACCCACCCTCTCTAATAACTAACTAACTAACTAGACACAAGGACAACTTTACCTTACTGATCGCTTTTTATGTGTCGATGGTGCCCTTATTCACATCCTCAGCCCTGCCGGATACAGAGTTGTTAGTATGGCACTATCCTCAGCCAACAGCAACACGATTCTGTCAGCCCGCAGAACTCATACATGGAAAGGAAACTGCAGAAGTCACAAAAACAGAAATTACTGCAATTGATAAACGGATCCAGAAACTTAATCAGACAATAATAATGATGATGATAATAATAATAATAATAATAATAATAATAATAATAATAATAATAAATAGAAAGAGTTCCATTTGTGCCCCAAATTGGTTTTCAGCTATGGTGGATAGAAATATGTACAGAACTGTCACAAAAATATTACGCATGTGGAGCAATCCCCAAAGAGTTGAACAATTTAGACGGCATTTCAATAAAATTGGAAAACACTACAGATTTTCGGTCAATGGGGCAACAAACGACTGCTACTCTGCCTGACGCGTTTCCAGGAAGCCATCTCCCTTTCCGGCGGTTACAGCCGTTAACGAAAATTTTATTGGAACCACGACAGGCATTGCCCAGTGGCTTTCCCATTGATAGGGACACGACGACAACACTGCCTGCCACCTTTTCAAGAACCTGTCTTTGTTTTCGGCGATTATAGGCGTTAACGAAAAGCTTATTGCCGCTTTGGAACCACATGGCAGACAATTTCCAGTGCTTTTCCCAATTAATAGTGAAACACTTAATTAATATTTCAAGGAAATGACTGTGTTCTGTGTTGCAAGACCATGACTGGCATTGCATGCCTGCAAATGTTCCGCAACGCAGACTGCAAGAAGTATGGTGAAAGGAAATGCTCGGAAGTCCTCGCCAAAGAATGCAGTGGAGGATCTTTTACACATGTTAGTGCTGAGCTCGGATCCAGTCATCTCTCAAATGGAATTATCTCCAAGCAGAGGAGGAGAAACATTCGTCTACTGATATCCAGAGACTTAAGCAGACATGCCATCTGCCGACACGTGTGGGGACGAATCAGTCTTGGAAGCAGTAGCAGCAGTTGTGATGATGGCATCTCTTCAGCAAACAGCCCTCAATAATTTCTGCTGTTCACAAGAATTCAGGAAGGCAGATAACTGTCTGATACGCATAGATTTGTAGGATTCCCCTGCATTTTGCTCATTCTGTTACGGGTGTGACTTGATTCAGTTGATAAATACTGTAATCGTAATTTTATATCAAAACAAAATTTGAATAGCAGTAAATCAGTTTCTTCAGAAGACATTGGCATTGAGACTCCAAAATAATTTTGACGTGCTAGATTTCGAATTTTGTCAGCTGTGTGATGATAGATGTGTCCCTTGCCACCAAGGCGTTCTCAGGTTGCGGACGGAGGAGACGGCCTTCAGATAAGGATAATGATTTTAGTGCTAATGGCGAAGGGTTCACCTGAGTTAGGGCGAAAAATGCCGTTCTTGGGGGGGGATCGAGGAGCACCCAAAAACAAGTGCTATGTTAGTATACCTTCTTACCGATTGTGCTCTCGGCTCTGGCGGCCATTTTGTATTTAGTTAGTGTTGATTGCGTAGAGTTGGCAGTAGTAATGCACCAATAGTGTCATGGCCGTCATGGCCGTCATTGCCATTGAGATGATGTTGACCTTTAAACGAAAGACTTTCACGGTGCTGGTTACCGCATTGTATTTGCAGGATGCTATGCTCACAGCTGATTACCGAAGAATAATAGAAATTAAAGGAATTAGCCTTTTCTCTTGAATCAGTAAAGAGTTGTCCATTACCATCTTTGATCCCAGGAATATTTTCCCTATTGTCTTTATACCTTTTTAATTACTTGCTCAGACGAGCAAATAAGATTAAACCGAATTCTGCGCCACTGCGATCACTGCGGTGTTGCCTGATTAAAATTCCATGTTTTAAGTTCAGTGAATCTTAGTCAGGATTTTTCTAGGGACCACATGATATTTGCGAGTGATGTCATGACCATTAATAGCATGTATTCGACCGGTAGACAGGTCGAAGGAGGAGTTGTTTGTATAAAAATAAAATTGACAAGTCTGTCGTAGACGTCGTAGAAGTGGCTGGTTCCGTACCGTAAGTAAGTATGATATTGTGAAATACGCAACGTATCTGGTGATTCCCTTTCCGTTTTATTTGTGTGCGAAAGTTCGGAACTGGTTGTTATTCCACGGAATGGTACCGTATATTTTCGAAAATGTATAAATTAATGCAGTGACAGTTCGAAAGGTGTAAATAATCACGGTCGAGGTAAGTTCTTAGTAATCTAGAATTTAGTTACCACAAAAATACCAGACGAATCTAAGTATAATTCGAGATTAATGGGATTTTGGACTTTATCCATAGTCTGGTATTCTAAAGAATGCAGTGCGACGTTTGGGAAACCGAATCTGTTTCTGTCGTCAGGTGAGGGGGCGGGAGACACTGGACAGTCTGTACCCGCGAAACTGCTGGTATATATGTACCTGAGATCAGAGTTTGTTAGCAGGAGATAACAGGAGAACATACAATAAAAACTGTGGTAATGCATGTACAAACCAGAAAGTTAGAAAGGGAAGCGGAAAATAGATGTCGTAAATTGAAGCTTTATAGAAATATATTTACGTACTGCTAGCACCATCTTTTGGAACGAAAAATTGAATCCTGTAGCTAACCATGTAGATATTAACGAAGATTCTGGCAGATCATACTGTGAGCTGCTAATGTCATTGCTGATAAGGAGCATCTGTATAGGAGAAATATCTAAAAGGGCATGGCTAATCAGATTGGTTAAATGTACCATATAGGCAGATTCCTTGTATTTACATTGCATGCTATTACTTTCGATTTCCAGAATTGTAGCAACATTTCAGCCTGCCCTGTGACTGTGAAGAATGCCATGTTGTGGGATGTGGCACCATGTACATCTTACGTGAACCGACATTTTGGAGGACCTTGTCGCCTCCATCTTCAGGGTAGAAAAATCCGTGAGTGAAGAAAGAGCGTGAGCAGGTGGCTGCAGACTGCAGCAGATGGAGGCAATACATTCCTCCAAAACGTCCATTCACACAAGATCTACCCAGCGCAACATCCCAGAAGAAGGCATTCTTCATAGTCACTGCTGTGGAAGCCTCGAATTTTCCATACCCTGTGACTGTCTTCATGGATATGTAGGGCTAATTTTGATTTTTCTAGAAAATTCTCTTGGAGATTGTGCTTATTTTCATGGACCGACATGACTGGCGGTCTGCCTTTTTCACTAATGTAGCTTCTGTCTCATTCACAAGGAATTTTATAGATGCAATGTTCCCTCTGTTATTGACCCCCCTCCCCTCTTCCAGTCTGGTTCTTGTGAGTGAGGTGCTAAGAGAGTGTTTTGTTTCACAGATGGTCCCAAAGTAATGATGGTTCCCAATTCATTGGAACTTTTCTGAAATACCCTTCACATATGGGATTTACTCAGAACCAAAAGGCTTTTCATCTTTATTTCAATGCCTGTACCCTCGGAATTAACCAAGTCAACAAAACCATGGTGATAACAATTGACCTGAAGATCACATCCCAGGTTTTCAGTTTGATTGAACAGATCTTGTCATTATTGGCAAGCTCTGTTGTGTGGACTCTGAATTATTCTGTTTTGACATGAGGATAATTAAATTTGAAGTGGTGATATTGGCCAGTGTAGGTGGGTTTTCTGTAAATTTTATTTTCCAGTGCCATCCCTCTCCTGATGACAGAACATCCAGAAAATGTATCACACTTCTTGAGTCTACCTCTATACTAAACTGGATGTAATATCCCAGGCTGTTTAGGTGGCTGAAGAAATTCTGTGGCCTGCCTGGACCATGAGGCCAGACCACAAATATGGCATCTGTGTACTATAGCCACAGTGATGGTTTGTGTTGCACTGAGTCAAGAACCAGATTCTTAAGGGGATAGAGAGCTTCCCGTAACCATACCACATTTCTCTTGGAAGAACTTATCATCCACCTGAATTTCCTGATGAATAGAATTGTGACCTGTTAGTGTCATTCCAAAATATTTCAACTTTGCCACATTTTCAAAGGATCTGTTGTATTTATGTTGTGGTTATGCTCTGCATTCTGTTGATGAGACATCAACGCATACTTAGTTTTCTCTCTGTTTCTTGTAGACCAACCTACTATGAGGGAGATCCAGTAAATATGCCACATATGGAAGTAAAAGTAGCTGTAATGGATGTAATAGGTTTTCTATGTGTATCACTAGGTAGTAGCACAGTCCACCTTCATGACCGTGTAGATAGCAGATGCAAATGCACATGTTCAGAGGCTGGTTTCAGTAGTCAAACTGGTGACCATGCTTGAGGGTTGAACTACCAAAGAGCAGCATTATGTTGTGCGTTTTTGTGGCCAAAAGGATTCAGTACAAAGAGTGTTCATAAAGAAATGTTTTCTGTTTATGGTGGTGTTTGTCACATAAACAGTTCACAAGTGGGTGCCAAATGTTTCACTGGTGATGAAGAGGTTGGAACAAAGGTGTGAAGTGCCTGAGACAACAGTCAAAAACTGTATACTGTGGGTTTCAGCACACTGGTAAAGCAATGGGACAGGTTTATCAATGTTGGTAGAGGATGTGTCTTGAAATAAATGTTTTTCCCAGGATCAGATGTCACATGTTTTACATTTTATATTCATTTATGACCGATTTACTGACTCTCCCTTATAATTTTGTCTATTTATGGGCATAACCTTGAGAGAGAAAATTTTGTTAAAACTGGATAAAAGTTTGTACAGAGTTGATGACAGTGATGTGACTTAATAATTACTACAGTCTGCTTTATGACTCTTCTTTTAATTTGGTACAATAATAGGCTGCTTCCACTGCTCAAGCAGTCGTTTCTTATTCCAACAGAATTAATGAATTTATAGATTTCAGAATGCAATGTTCCACCTTCTGCTGGAATTGCTTAAGTACCATGTAATTTACATCTTTTCAACTTTGCAGTAACAATTTCAGCCTCAGAAGCACCAGGTTCTAGGGGCTCAGCTGTATGTATTTCCCTCTGCATAACCAAATAACTTCATGTACATTCAGTAGATGAGAAAAGTAATATATCCATCTATTCAAAATGTTGTTGAAATCCATAAAAAGCCGATAAAATAAAGCTGTCCTTATAACAGGATTTGGAAGCCCATAGGGTTGTGAGACATTGAAGCTCTCACATCTTCTAGACATTCTGCTCATAGATGGCTGTGAGGTTGTCAGCCTCATGCACCGACCACTCTTTACCCCCAGGAAGATTCTTAGTACTCATATCTGTTAGAGGCTGAGTCAGCCCCAGGGCCATAATGTGGCTGGAAGGATTACGTCAATTGAAAAATGCAGTGACCTCATTGGGAATCGAACTCATGACCTTCTGGCTTGTAGTATAGTGACTCAAGCAACTACACCATTCTCATCCATTACCAGTTTAGTTCTGTGTTGGTAACTTTTCTTAAATTCATTCATTCATTTTTTCAAGCCTCAAGATGTTCATGTTCTTTTTATGTGTTGCAAGCTCATGAATTCCCTCTCATTCCTGAAATGCCTGCCAGCTTCACATCTTACATTGTCCAATTTATCCCCATTTATTGGGCTTGCATCCTGTAACTGTTGTATAGTTCGGCTTGTTGATAGTTCTGAACATCCTCCTTTGAACCGTGTCCCTCTGAATTCAGTAATCTCAGGAGAATATGCTGCCCCTAGTGGCAATGTTATGAAGCAGCAGTGATCAAGGTGGCATACTCAGTAGAACAGTGTGTATATTTAGTGAACACCCACACAACATAATGGAGGCTAACGCCCAAAAAATGTACAATGTGTTGTGCTCAACAAGTAATATTGTTGGGCCAGTCTTTTTCAGTAATACTGTGACTGCTGATGTTATCACATTATCCTCAAACAAGATTTTCATCTGTTTATCCAAGGAGTTGAATGTCATTTTCTGAGAAACATTTTTTCAACATAACAGGGCTCAGTCACACATTTCAGATGTAGTGTTTAATGCAGCCAGTGAGTGTATTGACAACAGAGTGCTGTCTGATCATTATCCTGAACAGTTACATACGTATATTAATGGTCCAGGTCCAAGTTCTATCCAGATCTTAATCCATGTGATTATTTCTTATGTGGTCTTCTGAAAGTTGCAGTTTACTTTAACAAACCACACTCAATCAGAGAATTGAAACAAATATCAACAGCAGTGAAGAACCTTAGCTGCAGTTATGCAAAATTTCATCAGCTGTTGATGGTCACAGACACTGTTGGTGCATGTATTGAAAATGTTCATACATGACTGTCAATCTCCCAGGACTACTGAACTTGGAGACTCCGAATATAGTGATGTTTACTATGTAGTTAGAAAATTATATGCAGTTAAAACTGGAGCATTTTTTTAGATAGACCTCATATTAATTGTTGCAGACTACATGGAAAAATTTGAAACAGTTTCAGTCTACACAGTATAAGTACAAGATACAGATGTAAGCTCCATGTGCCAATCATTAACATCAGTAAATATGATAAAGGAGTTCACTGTACTGGAATGAAATTATTTGATCATCATCCTGAAATCAGAAGTTTAAATCACAATATAAGACTCTTCAAGCCAAATGTTAAAACGGGATCCCCTGTCTCATTCCTGTTCTGTAGAAGAATTTACTGTGATCAGAAATTCACAATTATAAATACATAGAGAAATAATGGTGACACTTCTTTGGTATGATTACTGTGGTATGGTATTGTATTATCAGAAATGTCTGTATATGTATTTATATTGGAAACAAGTATAAAGGAAACAAGCAAAAAGAAAAGGTAAAGTAGTCCTCATAAGAGGCCATTTGGACCCATAGGGTTGTAAGATGAGGCTCTCACATAATCTAGACCCTTGGCTCACAGATGGTGGTAAGATTGTCTGCCTTACATGCCGGCCGCCCTTTGCCCCCAAGGAGATTCTTGGTACTTCTTTCTGTTAGAGGCTGAGTCAACAGTAGTGCCATTGTGCAGCTGGAAGGGTTAGGTCAGTTGAAAAATCCAGTGGCCTCATCGGTAATAGAACTTGTGACCTTCTGGCATGTAGCATTAGTGCCACAACCAACTGTGCTACCGTGTACCCTATATTATGGCTTGTTCTACAAGCTTGACTAAGGCCTGTGAAAGCTCTGTGGAATTTGTATAAAGTCTCTTCTGTTCTATACTAGATACCCTGCGCACCATATTTAGAAATATTGTAACGTGTTTCGTTACTGAAGACGCCGTAGAGATCGTTAATTGGTTTATTGAACAATCTACAAGTAACGGCTACAATTACTTATCACACAGTTGTGGGGTTTCACACTTTATAACCCTAATCGCATTAATCTGTTGCCACTGTTGCGGGGTTTCACACTTTATAACCCTATGCGCAAATCAGCTCCCTCTGTGTTCAGTAGTCTACACGTTTACAGTAGGGGAGCTATGTATCACTGTATCACACACACTCCCAATTACACAATTACACACACGTCCGGTTCTTCTTTCCGCGATGGCTGCTATACTCCAACTGTAGTCTGCTCACTGGAGAACTGTCGATAACACACTCGTTAGTCCACTACTTAACTCTGCGGTAGCCACATTACAAATCGACTCGGCGACTGTTACTTTAAAACTGACTCGCAGCCGCTGTGCGGCTCACTTATATAGCCGCAGTGCTTGCCTGTTGCGTGCCACGTCACAGTAGGAAGCGGTTCCACGTCACCGCGCGTTGCATAACTACCAGGATGCGGGGACTCGGCTAACTTCGGCTCCGCTCGTGACGTCACCGCGGGGAGAGTGGCGGGGTGATGACTCGCCTATTACGCAAGCGCTACGATACCGCCACGTGCCGCTGGGGAGGTAGGGGTCCTCTGTTGCGCAACATGTCACTATATTATCAGTACTGCATTAAAAAGAAATTTTGCAAATTAATGTACCAGGTAGTTAGTTAGTTAGTTAGTTAGTTATTGGAGAGGGTGGGTTTCCCCATGCACTTAGACCTGTATTGGTCCATTGTGTTTCCCTCTATGATTCCTAGCAGTCTCTATATCCTACCGGTACTGGTGCTTACCATCAGTCCCGGCCAGCAAGCGAGACCGGCTCTACTGGCTGAGAGGTATCTATAATGCTTCCCCCATCTACCAGAGGTATTAGAGACTGCTGTTGGGGGCGGGAAACGCCCGTAATTTGGCTCAATGGCCTCCTTTGGAGATATGAGGTTCTTTTACGTGCCGTAAAGCTACGACACGGGACCCACGGCTTAAAGTCCCTCCCGGAGGACTTGTTCCCTGAATTTTTCCGCCCTTAAAAATTCGACGACCTCTGCCGGGTATTTGAACCCGCGTACTATGAGTCATGAGGTGGGAACATTACCTGTAGACTACAGAGGCCACTTTAATGTACCAGGTAAGTTTCTATATTTGTGAATTCCACAGACTTAATTTTCTTTCATGTGCAGTCATTCATATAGAAAACCTGGAAAAATTGAAAGTAATCCAGGCGTTATAAGCACAAGATATGTATTTGACCTTCATATGCCAAATGTTGACCGATGTAGTTATTAGTTATTGGTGTCATCACCTAAAAGTTAAATTTTAAATCATGATATAAATATATTTAAATAGCATTGAAAAATTACTCCTCTATAGAAGAATTTACACTGACTGAAAATTATTATGTTTTGGAAATATGAAGATTATATTTCTTTGACATAATTACTTTGATCTTTGTAATGTAATATCTCTATAATTGTCTGTTGGGAACGTATTCATCACGAAATTACTTCAAAATTTTCGCCAACACTTTCTGGCAGATCCATAGTTCAGATAGGTGCCATACAGAAATACACTTTGCTCTAAAGTGCCCTGCGTCATGACTAGGGACCGGACTTTTATGCCCTAATAATTCTTTAAATATTTATGCATGAAAAATTTCCGAAATATGCACTAAAATATGCACATAAAAATTTATACCAAACATTAAAATTGATTTTACGTTATTCTAAGACCAACAAATCAATATATAAGTTCATTTTATGTAATCACTGAATGATTCACTTGTAGTAAAAAGCTATACTTAAATACAAATCATGCAACAAAGCCAACATATTTCATTACAAATTTAAAAAACCAATGATACTCACATTTAGCTCTCCGAACTTTCAACTTCTCTTCTGTTGCAGTTCACAGTTACTAAATGTTTTGGGTTTTCCATAGTTAGTTGCCTCCTATTGTCTCATAAGATGTCCTTATAGCGGGAGAAACTTCTTTGCACCCCACAGGAACTTAGGGGCACATCCACAAAAATCGCTATTTGCTCCACTGTTACTGATTTTTTACTTGGCGGTTTAGTACGTTTACCAGCTAAAATTTCTTCAATTTCACAAATTTGTTCATATCCTGGATTTTTTTTAAAGAATGATGTGTACTTTTTCCTTTACTAGTTGACCAACTCTTCCAGGAACCGACTTCAGTTTGGAAGCAGAGGTTTTGAACACACTTTAACGTTCGATACAAAGTAGTATTGCTATTGCTTGCCTCCAGTGAGGAAATGGTGGATGGAAGATGAGAGAAGTGAGCAGATATCTAGGAAAGATTAGTTTCTAGTTCTGCATTTCTTAGTACATCTTGGGCAATTTGAATTGATGCTGCACTTTTGGGATCAAATGTATTCACGACATTCCTGTTTCTAAATGTTCGGTATACTAACTCGCTGCACACAGCCACGTGCCCCAGCGCATTAAAATTGGTTCTGGCGGAAGTGGAACGCTCTGTGCTACTGCTTTAAAGGCTTCTTTTCTGTATGGCGCTTTAACAGATACCTTCTTCACAGAAGACAACTTGTCAACAAGCAGAAAATTTGCATGAATTTTTTCTGCAACACAGTGCAACTCATGGGAAAGGCAAGTCAAATGTGTCATATTTGGAAATATAACTTTAAGAGCAGGACTGGTTTTCATCATATAACTTGCGGCATCAGTCACAAGGAGCAATACGCACTCATACTGAATGCCATTTGGCCATAGTAAATTCATGGAATTCATAAAAAAGTTTGGAAACTGCAGGGCTATTTGTGGTTTCAAATTGCTCTACCTCAGGAAGATATGGGGTAGATTGTTCATTCTTATTAAGCAATCCAACTATACAATTTGCAATAAACCGTCCCTCACAATCTTGTGTTTCATCAATTGATACCCACAAAAAATTATCTTGAATCTTATCTCTAATGCTTTCACTTTTAAGATCGTAACACTGCTTGATATAATTTTTGCACACAGTAGATTCATTCGGCACTTTGCACTGTGTATATTTCTCTATGAAGTTTCTCAGAGTAGGATTGGTTAGTTTCCACAGCGCAATATCTGCCGCTAAAAAGGCTTTGCATAAATCAAAGGAAAACCATGAAAACATATTATTAGAAAATTCCCTAAGCAATTTTTGAACAGGAGCACTTTTCATGGATATAATTTAATATTCTATTTGTGTATATTAGTGTTCAAATGCTGAAGCACTTGAAAGTGTTTTTCACAACCAACTGTTTTCTCACATGCTTATCAATAAAGAATTTCGTCATCCATATTTATCATCTCTCTTTCTAACTCCCACTGATACAGCTGTAATTTAGTTTTCTGATTTACTTTCACTTTCGGCATGACTACAGAAAGGTGAACAACAGACTAGTCACCACTAATGTGAATGGCCCCCAGCTTCAAATGAAGAAGCGTAACCAACCTCATGGAGACTTCGAAAATAAATAAGTGAAGTCCCTTATCGGTTGAATAGTATTACGTTTATAGCGGCTACATGTGAACGCTTCAGACTAATCTCTTCGCGGCCACTTTGATGGTACGCGGATGAGGCAAGTTATGAGTAGAGGGATCGGGGAAGTCCCGTCCTGGATATAGCATCAGAAACATGAATCATGATGAAATGTTGAGTCAAATATGCAACATATTCTAATTCATTCATTCATTAGTAATCTGTCAGACGATAGGTCCACAGTCTCTTCCAAAACAGTTCCTCCACTTAATGCAATCTCAAGCTTTCTCCTTCAATTAAAATATCCTCTTCTGTCCCCAAGTTCATCCAGCATCTTCTTACGTCTTCTTCCTCGCCTTCTGTGCACTTCTATCCACCCCTCACATATTCTAATACGGGAAAGAAAAATTGTATACACATGACCATGATTGAAAATTTGAACATAAAAGTAAAAAAATATGTTTGATAAATATTTTAAAAAGGAAATATGCAGTATAAATAGAGATCTTCGAAAATATGATGCTTATTCATAAAACCGGCAAAATATGCATTTATATGCACCATCAAACCATGTCCAAAATTTAAAAAATGAAGTAATTCATACATATATCCAAACGAGCATACTTTCTGGTTGCAAGAAAAAAATGTGCATTTTCATTAAAATCCGGTCCATAGTCATGACGTACCATACTGCTCACTAACTGTAACTGAGAACAAATGGCTAATGGAGCTGATAACTTCAACCTACTGCTGACAAATCATAAACAAACTACCATGCATGAACTGCACTGTTCACTGTGAAACATAATGCTGTCAGGCGGTCCACAAGTTAATTACTTCCCTTCATTCCAAATATTGGCTGTGGGGCATGCTAATTCATTGACAACATTCATATGTGCCTCGCTGCAAGCGGCAGCCTGTCTGCCATGAGACACAGAACCATGGAACCAGTCAACAAAGCTGGAAAACTCTGTAACATGATAATAATCATGTCCCATTAAAGGTTTGGAGATGAAAGTTAGAGCTGAAGAAATTGCTGTTATGATTTTCTGAACTACTACTTTATTACAGAACATGAATAAAAGTTTTTTTATGGTCAGGCAACTCTTCATCTATTTATAGCATATTAGTCACAAACTAAAGATATAGAGAGCTTCTGTTGTGTTCTTTATCAGGTTCTTAACCTTTAAGTGCCGAAGTGCCCAGTTTGTGCCAGTCATGAGTAAGGTCGTCGTGGCCAAAGTACCCAGTTGTGGCCAGTCAGGCATTTAAACTCCGCTAGTGGAAGCGCGCGCACACGCCGCTAGTAGAAGCGCATGCACAGTCCTGAATATTTATTTTTAAATGTAGTAATTACCAGACCGACTTAAGTAAAACCCTAATAGAGGAATTAAAATAATACCTTACTGAACAACAGCAAATAAAAATATACGTATGAGTTATGCCAAAACTTATCCACAATCCAGTAATTTTGTTGCAGATTCTGCAGATAGGTATGTTAAAAATATAGTGTAAAATTCGATGTACATACCTTTTTTGTTGTTACCTTCTTGATGTATATATAGGTTCAAATGAAACTACAGTATTCGATTTCACTACGAACGCACACAAAAGAGATCACGCTCTGTATCTCAGCCACGATGCAGCTGTCTGTTCATTCAAATAGAAGGGGCAATANTATGTTTGATAAATATTTTAAAAAGGAAATATGCAGTATAAATAGAGATCTTCGAAAATATGATGCTTATTCATAAAACCGGAAAAATATGCATTTATATGCACCATCAAACCATGTCCAAAATTTAAGAAATGAAGTAATTCATACATATATCCAAACGAGCATACTTTCTGGTTGCAAGAAAAAATGTGCATTTTCATTAAAATCCGGTCCATAGTCATGACGTACCATACTGCTCACTAACTGTAACTGAGAACAAATGGCTAATGGGGCTGATAACTTCAACCTACTGCTGACAAATCATAAACAAACTACCATGCATGAACTGCACTGTTCACTGTGAAACATAATGCTGTCAGGCGGTCCACAAGTTAATTACTTCCCTTCATTCCAAATATTGGCTGTGGGGCATGCTAATTCATTGACAACATTCATATGTGCCTCGCTGCAAGCGGCAGCCTGTCTGCCATGAGACACAGAACCATGGAACCAGTCAACAAAGCTGGAAAACTCTGTAACATGATAATAATCATGTCCCATTAAAGGTTTGGAGATGAAAGTTAGAGCTGAAGAAATTGCTGTTATGAAGTTTTTTTATGGTCAGGCAACTCTTCATCTATTTATGGCATATTATTCACAAACTAAAGATATAGAGAGCTTCTGTTTTGTTCTTTATCAGGTTCTTAAAACATAATGCTACAGCTTTTCATTTGTTTCAAAGCATGTTATTCACCTTTGGGGGGGGGGATAATTAAGGATTTAAAATTTGCAATATTTCTGATGGTTCTGTCTCACAGTATAAACCCCCCCCCCAAAATTATCAACCAGTGATGTTATAATGACTGTGGTATGGATGCTGATAACAATTTTGTGCAGTTTCACAAGGCAGAAGTGTATGTGTTGGAATTGGGGGAGCAGTTAAAAGGCTGTTAAGGAAGGCAAGTCTGCAAAACCCTTATGAGGAGTGCATCATGAGACTAAGACAGCTTTACAAGCAGGCTTTTATAAAGATTCCATCAGTCACTCTTGAATATTGTACTGTTGAATGCCACATCAAGGAAACAGTGAAACTCAGGACAAGGTTAAGGAGTGGGTAAAAGCTAAAGTTATTCCTGTGCTTAATTAGTTATGCTCCATCTTTCCTGACCTTGGTACTAGGTGGAGATGTCAGTAGTTGATACTCACAAAGTAATTTCAATATTTTAGTTGATAAGCGTGCCAGGTATCTTATTTGCCTCTCTTATTGATGTGTTAACTGTGTAGTATTCCGTAATCCTCAATCCAGCTGACTAACAGTGATATGTATGTAGCTTGTAATTATAAACACATATATATTGTCACGTGTATGGTTGACTGAAGGCGCGAGTGTGGATTAGTGAGTCGGTTTATTAAATGTTCACTGGTCGTAACTACAAATAATTATAAACACTTTCAAGATTGCTGTAATTATGACACATAAATAAAGTCTTCTATATCTGCTTACACTAGTTGTCAGGTAACAGATCTAGACAATGACTATTTCTCTGCATATCCATTTCCTGGCAACAGATTTTTTTAACACAGGAACTATAACTGTCACACTCCAGATATCATTGCATGAAGTCTTAAAATCACACGTAAAGTTTTCACAGGCTGACTTCTTGTATTCTTCTGTACTCCTAGTTTCAACTCACTATGAACTTACAGCTCCCAGCTCTTGTTATATAGCCATGGAATAGACATGGACTTACAGTAAACATGTATCACATCGCTATCCAACCACTCTATTGGCACGTCGGCCAGATCTACAGAAAAAACAGTTTATTGTTGCGTGTTGGACCATGTTTACAGACAGGTTGCCTGGCAACGCGTTGATCAAATCCATTACAGTATAAACAGTCCATTCATGTCCCAACACGAAATTCTCCAGAAATGTAACCAGATAATCACAACTTGACTGTATATTTTTCATAAAATGAGGTTAAAGGTCACANTATTCTATGTGGCTGGGGGTGGACCTCTTGCGTCTTATCGCTGTGTATTTACTCATATGACCATCTCCAGTGGCCTAGTTAGCGGAGCGTCTTGCATACGGTATTACGCATGAATGCTGATTATCGCATTCTTAACCTCATTGCGTGTCCATGTGTTGTCATCTTTGCTCTTTCACTGCAAAACACTTTTCGCAAGTCTCCAGGCACCGAGGTAATGACTTAACTTTTCAATCCCAAATTTGCTCCTCAACATTCCCCAAAATGATAGGAGAGTTGTGCACACTGAGAGCTCCACATAAGGTCTTTCATTTTATACATGAATGAACTTGGTACCATAGTTAGTTCCAGAGTTATAAACATTTATTTAATCAGTATGGGAAAAGTTAATGATAACTCTTAAACTCCAAAATGCAGTAACTTGTAAATTGACTGACAAAGGGAGGGAAAGATTCATGTTTATCACTTCCTCATCAGACTGTCTGCGCCTAAATACACATACAACATTTCACTGAAATCCAGAGTGGTTGTATCTGCTTCTGTGTTGATTTGATGTGGAATTACCAAAATGTTTTGTGTTATATATTAACTTGTTACAGACCCTGAACATGAGAAAGTATAACTCAGTTGGTATAGCTATGGGCTATGGGCTGGATGGCCAGGATTCAATTCCTGGCAAAAACAAGAGCTTTTTCTCTACTGCACAGCATGCAGACCACCCTGTCTTCTATTCACTGTGTACCAGGGATCTTCCCTGGAGGTAAAGCAGGCTGGTGTGAAACTGACCACTCACCTCCATCTAGTGCCAAGGTCAAGAATGCTAGAATTGTACCTGTCCTCCCACATAGATCTTCATAATGTGGTGCTTAATTAATTAAGCACAGGGCGAACTTTACCTGTAATGTCATACAGACCCTGAACATCATGTTCCATAGAATGCATACTTACCTGCTTACATTCTATCATTAGACTATAGTTAAAAGTACAAAATAAATATGTTCATCGGGGTGCTTTGATTCTCAATTTACAAAGTTAACAGGCTATTCCTCTGTATGGGGCACGTTTAGCATAGTCGGTTGAAGCACTGTGCTACAAGCCGGAAGATCGCGGTTTCAATTCCCAATGTCATTGTATTTTTCAGTTGAACTAATCCTTCCAGCCGCACTGTGGCTGTGGGTTCAACTCAGACTCTAACAGAAATGAGTACCAGGAATTTTCCTGGGGGATAAAGAACAGCTGGCACATAAGGCTGAAAACCTGACTGCTGTCAGCCATTTGTCTAGAAAATGTGGCAGTCTCGATGTCTCACAGCCTGTTACAGGGATAGACTTTACCTTTTTACCTTTATTCCTTTGTATTTTGAAGTTTTCTAAAAATTACCACCATTCCAGAACATATACCATCAACCGATTATGAAGGGTTCTGATGATTGTATGTACTTGTAACACTTGGAATTACTTAGTTTTTTCTTTGTCCATTGTCTGATATTGGATCTGTTTCCATATTAAAGTGAAAGGGTGGGAGGTGCCAACTCTGTTGGGTTCATTAGAGAGAACTAATATCCATTATTGGACCATGAAGTGCCTAAAGTTACTTTATAATTGTACGTAGGCCATTTCAGAAATAAGGCACACAATTTTTTGTTTATATCCATGTTTTTTTTTTTTTTATATCTCTTTACAGTCCTTCAGTATAGTCCCCCTGCTTCTCAATGACTGAGTCCCAATGTGTGGGAAGCTTTACTATTCCATGCAGGACACCATCTTTGGTTATCTGTCGAAGGCTCGGGTACTGAAGCAGAAAGCTCTTCCAGAGAAGGAAAATGACGGCTTCGCATAGGTTGTTTCAACTTTGGGAATAAGTCTAAGTCTGGTGGACTCATGTGTGGGCTGTAGAGAGCATGAGGCAACACCTCGCAACCATATTGGCGCAGCTTTTCTGTTACGTCATTCCTGATGTGCGGGTGAGCGTTGTCATGGAGAATGATCGGCCCAGCCTCAAGCAACTGAGGTCGGTTTTATGCATTTTTCTGCGCAGATTTTGCATAAAGTCGCGATAATAAACTGCTGTGACACTTTTCCCGCGTGGAACTCTGCCTGTCATGATGATTCCTTGGTGATCATAAGCAAAGATCATCATTTGTTTGACCTTTGATTGAGATCGTCAACATTTTTTTGGTTGTGGGGAAGATGGACCTCTCCACTCGTTGGACTGTGATTTCAGCTGTGGATTTCTGTCGGGTTTCTTCCACGTAAAGTTTCGATCTTAATGTACGACATTTGATCTTCAACAGTCACAGTACCCGAGAACTATGCAGGCTCCATTTCTAACTCACGTTGTTTAAGAACACAGTACATTATAAATGACACAAAATAACGCGCTTCTTTCTCAAGCCCTGAACTGTAACTGAAGTGAGGCTTACTGTTGTTGCATCATCTAATCCGCAGTGTTGCCAACCTGTGCATTATTTATGAAATGACCCACGTATTTGCACAGAGGATACCGTTTTTAAAGTTGGTCTTTCAGCGTTTCAGAAATTGAGGATTATATTAAAAGTGGCGTTCTACAATGGAAGAGGAAGCAGATCTTTTTGAAGACGCAATATCAGCGAATTCGGTTAACTCCTTTAGTTCAGGATCTGCTCAGAGGAAAGGGAGGGAATACATCAGTTTATCATACTGTACTGTATATGACAGTGCACAGGATCTTGAAACCCAGCAAAGTGATAACATAGAAGATCCAGTGATGGCTGCAAGACATGAGCCAGTCAAATCCAATAGTTGCAGTAATGAAAATAAGGTGCGTATTAGTGTTGAGTGAAAGTATGTTCCTGTCACAGGAATTAGTCACCATTTGCTCAGTGTAATCTCAGAAATTTTGTACCTCCAACCCATTTACTTTGTTTAAAAGTATTTCAGATTGTATGTCGATATTGTGTTGACAGATTTTGAAGGACTGCCTTTGCATTTGGTTATTTTTGGATACAGGCATATGATTTGTCAAATTTGAGACAGAGTTGTAGTTTATTTTTGATGACTGAACCCAATATGGATACAGCATAGGTTAAAAGGACTGCTTGATATTGTTACATGTTGGGTATGTCACGCGACAAACAACTTTACATGGGTCTCGGATTTAGCGTATCTTTATTGGACACTCACACTTACACACCATACAATTATTATCGTTTGCAGTATCGCCTGACTTCTGGCCCAGTACTCTAATACGACATCTCAACTATCCTTGGCCATGGCTGGATCTCAACTCTCTCTGGCGGCGGCTATCCCAAGATTGTATCCTTGCTGTCTTTCTGTCTGCCTTCTTCTGTATCACATAGCGCCTAGGTTCCAACTAACTTGGAAAATGCTTTCAACCCTTTTTATAACCTCAGCCCCTGTTATGCAATGAACCCTCGTTATAACCGTGGAGACTCATCTCCGGGGAGATTCGGCATTCTCTACGCAACGGCTCACTGTTGGGATTACAATACCGCTATTGTTACTTCCTATGCAACGGTCTGTTCCAGCGTTTCCATGGAAGTAACTCTTCTGCATTCCAAACATGTGACATTGCTCCCTTCTAAAGTTTGTTCGTCCCCGAACAGCCTAAAGGTTCTTCCTCTCTTCCATTTCTGCGGTGCTCTGTTGTCAACGTCTGCATTCGGTCTTGCTGTTCTTCTCGCGTTTTTGCGCTGTTCATTCTACCGCATCCGCCCCTCTCTTCAGTGGTGCTCGTCCCGAGCACTACCATAGTCCAGAATTTGTCGATTCTGTCGCCTCACATTCATTCTTCGCTCATTCAGTCTTCATTCACCCTTGCGGGGGAGGCCGGTGCTTCTATGTTACCCGTTCCTCCCATACGGGCCGTTTCCCTTTTTTCGTTTTGGAGGGGGTCGACCCCTCCACAAAGTACATTTTCTTATTTTCCGTAACCTGTTGGAAGTACCGACTACTTATTTCGCGATCTTTCCTCTGAAAGTCACATTGACGGTCTTCTTGCTCTTTTCTCCACTTTCCAGGTGTGATCGCTGTTCTGGTCCACACCCTTCGATGTAGTTCACGGTTTCCCTCTTCTCACGTACGGCGGCCGCTTGCCGCCTCGGTCCTTTGTTCCTCTTTTTCCTTCCTGGTGCGTCCTTAAATTTTTCCTGAGCAGCCCTGCTCTCTGGGTTGCTCGCTCAATCACGGCCATGGTACAGTTTCTCCCGACGTTTTCCTTCTGCCGTGCCACTTTTGCACGGTGGGTCGTGTTCGGCCCGAGGATGTCTCTCGTGCGTCGTGACACGGTTGCCCGGCGGGACATCCTAATGTCGCTTCTCTTCTACTCGTGCCATGCCACTGTTGCACTGTGGCTCGTCCCTCTGCGGGCGACGGCCAGTTTCTTCTGGAGTCCACAATTTCCCCGTGTCGAGTCCTTCAGTTTCTGACGTTTCTTGACGTGCCTCCATCTCTTGGCAGGCCAACGTCTTTTCCCGCCAGGCTGTCCAATCGGCCTACATTGTTCATGTCTTGCATCCACCTTTGCCTGGTTGCTTCTCGCATAGCCAGCAGGAGTTCCATTATTTGTTGCGACTCCACTCTTCTTTGTTTTGTAATGTAACGCTCCTTGTGCTCGTAAATTCAATAATTCCCCGTCAGTGGAGGCGTGTTTAAGTTCGCTCCTTGTCGGTCACTTGTGCAAGTCAGTCTTTTAAATTTGATTCGATTAATCCGAACTGGTCCCGCTTCTAACACCAGTTGTCACGTGTTGGGTATGTCACGTGACAAATAACTTCACGTGGGTCTCGGATTTAGCGAATCTTTATTGGACACTCACACTTACACACCATACAATTATTATCGTTTGCAGTATCGCCTGACTTCTGGCCCAGTACTCTAATACGACGTCTCAACTCTCTCTGGCGGCGGCTATCCCAAGATTGTATCCTTGCTGTCTTTCTGTCTGTCTTCTTCTGTATCGCATAGAGCCTAGGTTCCAAATAACTTGGAAAATGCTTTCAACCCTTTTTATAACCTCGGCCCCTGTTATGCAATGAACCCTCGTTATAACCGTGGAGACTCATCTCTGGGGAGATTCGGCGTTCTCTACGCAACGGCTCACTGTTGGGATTATAATACCGCTATTGTTAGTTCCTATGCAACGGTCTGTTCTAGCGTTTCCATGGAAATAACTCTTCTGGATTCCAAACATGTGACAATATGTTAATAGATTTCTCACCATATTACAGATAGTTCAGATGACCTGGATACAGTAACATGATGAACACAGTAAGTATCTTGATTGTGATCACCAGGACCCGGATTTTGATGACCTGAAAATATTTAAAAAATGACCTAAAATATGACACAAAAATGTAATATGTTAGAATATCTACTAGTTATTAAGCAATATTGATTGAATTTGAAGCTAAATGTTTTAATACGTTTTTTTGTCGTGTTAGAATGCTTATCAAATGTACATATACGTGGTGTGTTCAAAAAGTATCGAACCTTCTTTTTTCCCGCGTAAACCAATGAAGCGCGGGAGGCTCCCTTCCGTGGAGATGTGGATGGGACATTCATGCGCAGTCGTGAATTTTTTCCCGCCCGCAGAAAGCGTCAGTCCCTGGCAGTCGGCCTATGAGTGAGGACGTGTAGTGAGCGCCGTCGGATTCCAGTAAGGTGTGAATGACAGAACAACATGAGCAGCGCTATTGCATCAAATTTTGCCAAAATCTTGGCGATATCCAAGTGGAAACCATTCGCAAGATTCAACATGCTTTCAGGGACGATGCCATGAGTAACTCACGGATAAAGGAGTGGTACAACCGCTTCAAAGATGGCCGCACATCAGTGGACAGCGAACCGCGTTCAGGCAGACCCTCAACAAGCCGAAATGAGAAATGTCATTGAGCAAGTGCGGACTTTGGCCATGCAGGACCGTCGAATCACAGTCCGAGAACTTGCGAACGAGATAAGGGTAAGCACTGGATCGGTACATTCAATTTTGATCGAGGATTTGGACATGAGGAGAGTGTCCGCGAAATTCGTACCGAAGGCCGAAGCAACGCCGTCTGGAAATCGCACAGGACATGCTGGACAATGCAAACAGTAACCCCAACTTTCTGAACACCGTGATCACAGGCGATGAGTTGTGGGTTTATGGGTACGACCCGGAAACCAAGATGCAGTCGTCACAGTGGAAACATCCGACATCCCCGAGGCCTAAAAAAGCACGGCAGGTCCGCAGCAATGTCAAGGTCATTTTGGCCGTTTTCTTCGACTTCCGTGGGGTTGTGCATCATGAGGACGCACCACAAGGCCAAACCATCACAAAGGAATACTACCAGGAGGTCCTTCGTCGCCTTCGTGATGCTGTGCGGCGCAAACGACCGGATCTGTGGGCAGAAAAAACTTGGCAGCTCCATCATGATAACGCACCCGCCCACTCTCCGCAACTGATTCAGACTTTCGTCGCCAAACACAACATTCCTGTGGTTCGTCAAGCTCCCTACTCCCCCAACATGGCTCCGTGTGACTTTTGGCTATTTCCCAAGCTGAAAATGCCGCTGAAAGTAACCCGATTTCAGTCAAGAGAAGACATTATGCGGAATGCGACGGCCCAGCTGATCACCATTCCAAAAGACGCGTTCCAGAAGTGTTTCCAACAATGGCGAAAGCGGTGGGAGAAGTGTGTGCATTACCAAAGAGACTACTTTGAAGGGGATTAGAGTTTTGTACCTCCAAATCAATAAATGTATTTCTGCCGACCAAAGGTTCGATACTTTTTGAACACACTACGTATGGTATGTATTCCAACATGCGGTTTAGTTTAAAATACGTGTGCACTCTTTGTGAATGCGTGACAGAGATGGCAGCACTGTACGGCACACAGAACTCTAGTGGTGGCGGCGAGAGTGAGGAGTGTTTTGATACCTAAATGGCGACGTTTTCGTTAGCAGAACAGCGAGTAATCATTCTTTTTCTCCACTTGCGTGGTGCGACACCCATTGAAATTCATCGCCAGTTGAGTGAGACGTGGTGATGGTGTCATGAATGTGAAAAATGTGCGTTTGTGGGTGCGACAGTTGAAAGAAGGCCGAACGTCGTGTGACAACGAACCAAAACAATCTCGGCCTCGCACCAGTCGGTCTGACAACATGGTCGAGCTAGTTGAGAAAGTTGTTTTGGAGGATCGTTGATTGAGTGTGGAAAACATCGCCTCCAAAGTTGGCATTTCCGTGGGATCTGTGCAGACAATCATGCATGAAGACCTGCGAATGCGGAAAGTGCCCTGCAGGTGGGTGCCACAAATTCTGGTGGATGACCAGAAGGCTGCACGCATGGCAGTTTGCCAGGCGATGTTGTCACGTGTTGAAGGCATGAATGGGACTTTCTTTTCATCAATTGTGACAATGGATGAGACATGGACGCCGTTTTTCAATCCTGAAACGAAGCGCCAGTCAGCTCAGTGGAAGCACACAGACTCACCGCCACCAAAAATTTCGGGTAAGCGCCAGTGCTGAAAAAATGATGGTGGCCATGTTTTGGGACAGCGATGGCGTAATCCTTACTCATTGCGTTCCAGAGGGCACTTCGGTGACAGTTGCATCCTACCAAGATGTTTTGAAGAACAAGCTCCTTCCAGCACTGCGAGAAAAACGGCCGGAAAAGGGTGCACGTGTGCTCTTTCACCAGGACAATGCACCAGCGCATCGGGCGTACGCGACGCAGCAGTTTCCCCGTGAAAACAACCTTGAAGTGGTTTCTCATGCTCCCTACTCACCTGACCTGGCTCCTAGCGATTTTTGGCTTTTCCCAATGATGAAAGACACTCTCCGTGGTCGCACATTCACCAGTCGTGCTGCTGTTGAATCAGCGATTTTCCAGTGGTCAAAACAGACTCCTACAGAAGCGTTCGCAGCGGCCATGGAATCATGGCGTCGGCATTGTGAAAAATGTGTATGGCTGCAGGGATATTACGTTGAAAAGTGACAGAAGTTTCAAATTTGTTGTATGATTATAGTGTGAGGAAAAAAATCGGAGACCTTAGAACTTGAACGCACAACGTATATTTAAGGGCATCACATAGGATACAAGGAAAAAAAGATGACATGTCATCAAAATCCGGTCCCTGATGGTCAGTGTACAAAGTGTCAGGATTATGAAGAGCCATTTGTGTAGGTGACAGATATATTGTGGTTGGTATTTGTGATTGATGGTTCTGCATGATCAGATTTGTTTGTCTTAAGCTTTAAGATCCTGGCTGACCATATTCTGGTTTTTAAATTATACTTGCACTTGGGAGTCACAGTCAGTACGATGGTCTTCATAGTATTACTCTGTATTTTCCTGCAGAAACATGCAATATAAATTTTTATGGGCACTTCATAGATATGAAAAGTACTACCATCTGTGACGTAACCCTGTGTAGTCTGGTAGAAGTCCAGCGACA
Organism: Cryptotermes secundus; assembly: GCF_002891405.2. Taxonomy (NCBI): domain Eukaryota; kingdom Metazoa; phylum Arthropoda; class Insecta; order Blattodea; family Kalotermitidae; genus Cryptotermes; species Cryptotermes secundus. The sequence continues at coordinate 402,318 of NW_019718270.1, read as the reverse complement.
TTTTGGACAAATGTCCTGCCACCATCTTGAGGGTGGATATGTAAGCTGAGTAAGCAACAAGCAAGTTCAAGGCAGCATACAGCTTGTGAAGAGTACTGTCATCTCATATGTAGTCTGGTAGTCGTCCACTGACATTTCAGAGGAACATCAGGTTTGAAGAGTAGGTCAAGTGAGAAACCAACAAGAAGTAGGTTGCAAACAGAGCTGTGTGACATTCCTTTCTCATGGGTCTGACTACCGTGTAACAGTTGAATTTATTTTTTGTCAGATCATTGAATAAGTCAGGCAACAAGAATGAGTTGGCCTAATATAGCTTACATCTATGTCCCTCAACCTTTTCTGTGGAGGGTTGAATTTCATGTGTTGCTGTCATGTCTGTGGTCAGACATGTCTTCTCCTTCACTAAGTAGATGTCCATATCATAAGTGTAGCTGGACATGTCATGAGACTTATAAAGTTTTATTCTGAAACGTAGGTGTCCCTTGGATATACATTTTTTTAAATACCTTCCCATCAAAAAAGGTGTAATATTTTGAGTGTTTGGCATTCAGGAAGTTGAAAATATGTCTTAGTTTCAATAGTCTGTCATAGTTTGGTTAATGTTGTTAAGAGAATTATCATTGTTTGAAAGTGGAGAAATCTAGGAACACACAAGAAAATGCCGCATTTTATTGTTTTGCCATAAACGGGTGGAAACGACTGTTCATTAGTTGATCAGTTCTCTTCAAAGTGGTCATCAGTCATGTCCCATTTTAATAAGAACTGCAAGAAATAGAAACATTTAAGATTCGGTGACATCTTTACCCTCTACCTCATTTACTTGTAATTTATTGAGATTGTACCTCTCAATATGAACCCTGTGCATTGTTTGTTTCCTCACTGCCAGTCTTTCCCTAACCTTTGCCACTACCAGGTAGTGGTCAGTATCATAATCTGCTGCTCTGAATGATCGGACATCAAGTATACTTGAGTGCCATCTCCTGTCTATCAAAATATAGTCTATTTGATTGTGTATCTTCCCATCAGGAGATGTCCAAGTAAATTTATGGATGTAACGATGTGGAAACATTGTACTTTTGACAGTAAGATTTTTTTATGTGGCAAAGTTTACTACTCTAACTCCATTATCATTGCTAATTTCATGCAAACTCTCATTCCCAGTTGTTGGTTTGAAAATGTCTTCCCTCCTTACTTTGGCATTGAAATCTCCTAGCAAAATTTTCATAGGGTACTTCGGGAATTTATCAAATACATGTTCTAGTTCTTCATAGAATCTATCCTTTATGTTAGCAATTTTATATTCTGTTAGGGCATGAACATTCAGAACAATGATGTCACAGCAGTGACACCTTAGTAGTATGTATGCCATCCTACCACTAATGAACTCAGTCCACTTAACTGCTGATATGCTTCCCTTATGTACGAAAAAGCCTGTACCTAATTCATGATTTTCATTCCCCTTTACATAGAAAAATGTATTTTGCCTGCTGGTTCAGTGCCACCTACGTCCCATCTGACCTCCTTTACTCCCACTAAATCTAGCTTTTATTTTGAGTTTTCTTCTGCCACTACCCTGAGCAAACCTGCCCTATACGTACTTCTAACATTTCATGTTCCAAATCTCATATCCATTTTCTTTCGCTTAGGTCGTTTATCCAAGGAATCCTTCCAGGTCCGAAGCTTCTTGTGGTCTTTCGTAACAAGCTTATTTTTTACAGCGAGGAGTTGTTAGCACCATACCCAACTCAAAGCTGGGGGACTGTCCCTTGTCAGCTGTCTGGAACTGCTTGTTCAGTATAGTCACAGCCACCCTCCATACCTGGATGGTGTCTCCTCCATAGTAATACTGTCAGTAATTTAATTTAATTTAATCGATAGTAGATTCTGTGTACCTGGATGGTAGTTTTATTACAGTATTCGGGCATTGTACTTTTGAAATCCTTGAATTCATTTTATGTAGGTAATAAGTAGACAGTCTTACAGAATTCTAAACAGTAAAGTGCAGCAATCCAACACTCCATGATCTGTATCCAGTGTTTTATTCAGCACATATTCATTGAAGTTTGGTATCGTGGAATCCCTTTTTGTTTCATAAATCAGTATTGCCCATTCATCAACAACTTTTTGCATAAAAACGAAACATTCTCTTCTTTTTTTGCCATGATTATTATCAGATTGTGACAAGTCCATCGGCATTCCAAAATGAAGGTCACTCTATAGATTTTGTGCTAGTATGGACAGAGGGTTCATCAGTTTCCTGCAGTGAAGTTGCGTATAAGAAACGGGCAATATTCGAACGTCACCTAAGAGAAGAGGGATTGATCTTGGAAGAAGAACAGAATCTATTACTTCACTTTATCAAGATCCATGCTCCAGTTGAGGTTCTTAGCCGTTATGCTGAAATACAGAAACTTCGTATGCCAATGAAAAAGGTAAGCTGGTCATTCATCATATTTCATTGTGTTTTATTAATTAGGTTACTAGCATAGTTTGAAGTATGCCTATACATAAATTTTAGGCTGTAAGAACTAGACTAGTTTTTCATTTAATTAAGAACAGCTAAGAAACCACATATTTTTCAGTTTGATGGCCCAGAGGAGCTGGAAGAATCATCATTTGATATCATGCAGGAAGTGAAATCTTTGGTACGACATCTCATGGAATATTTTCGTGTTGATCCAAGTGTGTTCCCTCCACAGGAGCACAGGCTTACTGCAGAGTTTGATAGGGAAAAAATATATCTGTGAGTTGATGCTTTGTATGTCTTTACTTTCTCATCCGTTCTAATTTCCACTGGCCATAGAATTTACATCTATGGTTTTTCAGTGACTGTCTTGTCTTGCTTACACTCAGATTCTTAAATCATTAATAATATTCTTTACTAATGCTCTAGCCACGATTGCATAATCATTGTACTGTCTTTCAGTGGTTTATATCAAGAATTATCATCTCTCACTCAAATTTCCAAACTCTTATATGAGAACCTCTTCATAACTGAATTAAAAACATTAGAAGTTTGTCTTGACCGTTACAAGATTGTTTTGTTTCAGTTATAGAGATGTTTCTAAAAAGGTTATAACAATTTTATGTTTCTTTTCATATTGACATATATATTTCTAGATAGCCTTATGGTTATTAAGAGAGTGAGTGCCATAAAAAGAGAACTGAATTAATAGTTTTACAGTAACAAGTACTAGAGTTTTATGGTAACATGTAATCTACAACTACATAGTATTTTATGAAGAACCATTTATGATCCAGGGCAATGCAGTTTGTCATTATCAGGGCCCGGATTTTGATGACATGTCATCTTTTTTTTCCTTGTATCCTCTGTGATGCTCTTAAATATATAAATCTCAGATATGAGCTGCTGGTTGTAGAAATGTAAATTTTATAGGTCTTTTGACATTTTTAGGTTTAAGGTTATTTTTTCATTTTGGGGGCAATTTTTGGACTTTTAAGAGTATTCCTTGTCATTTTTGGCCATTTTAGGGAAATTTTCTTCATATGTTTTCTGAAATGTGAATAACATGGAAGCGAAGTGTTTTTTTCTCCTTTAGGTCATTTTTATGGATTTTTCGGTCATTTTTTAATATTTTCAGGTCATCAAAATCCAGGCCCTGCATATTACATTTTTAGGTCATTTTTCTGGATTTTTTTGGTAATTTTTTAAATATTTTCAGGTCATCAAAATCTGGGCCCTGGTCATTATTAAAAGATTTCCATTTCTTTGATGACCCTTAATAACACTGTAATTAGTACAGTCAACTCTCGATTATCCAGGGGCAGATTAACCGGTTTGTGGCTTAACTGTGGCTACTGAGGCTTTTTTGAGGCTTATATGTTGTTTAATACCCATTCACTTTTGTTTCACATGGTGAGTTGTAACACTATTTTCGCACTAGTGTGAATCAAGCTCTGCATTCTTTGGTCCCGTTATGCTAACACAATGTTCTAGGGAAGGGGTGTAAGAATGCAAGGATTTGTGGAAAGTTTCAAGGACAGATACACCGCCCCAGTTGGTCTCTTTGTATCGATCTTCAAGTGCGTTAGCAAAATGTCAGGGTGTAAAAGGAAGCGTGTTGTGTTAAGTATTCAACAGAAAAAGGAAAATGCCGCGAAAAAGTAAACGACAATATTAAATTTTTTTAAGTGTTAAGTGTAAATATTCGTAAAAAGTGTTGGATGTTGTTGAAGACTGTGATTGAAATAACTAATTCATACTTCAGTGTAATGTAAAAAAAGTATTAAATAGGCCATGAGATGACATAAAAATGAGGTTGAATAAATTTAAATACAGGTAGGCCTGTAGTATTATGAAGGTACAGTATTACAGTACTACTTTTAATAAAATTTGTCTTAACCAGGTTTTCGATTAATCATGATTTCCATCCCCACCATTATCCCGGATAATCGAGAGTTGACTGTAGTTATAAGTTCACCTTTAGGGAGTGAATTCAGTTTAATTAATTCTTCCATTTTATTTTCTTATGAATTGATTATCTACTGCTAGGTTCTCTGTTTCAGGTTTGATGTTGATTCAGAGAATTTCTTCACAGCTGCTGTTCGTGCTATTGTAGTAGATTTCATCTTGGAGCGTACAGAGTTTTCTGAAGACCGTAAAACTCCGTTCTGTTTTGGAGTTAACCGCTTGGTATCTGATGGAGTTTACAGTGCTGCATATCCTCTTCATGATGTAAGTAAACCCTATACTACACAGTAGAATGAAATACAAATCAGAAGCATACACTGAATTTCAGGACATAATTGTTTTGAAGATAGTACTTAAGCTATAAGAGTTTTGACAGTTCTCTTTCTCTATGTAATTACCCTCCAGTTCCACACATTTCCCTCACTACACAAGCTTCATAAACCCAACTTCTTAAGTATTCTGCAGCAAATAAAGGACTTGCTGCTTAACCTGCTTATTGAGTTCTGACCTCTGGACTATACAGAGATTGTTGAAGCATTTCCTTCCTTATTTTCCCAAGAACATTAATTATTTGGCGCTCTATATGGTAGGACATTGTTTTGGTGAAGATTCATTACATTTGTCAGTAAACTGATCTCTTGCATGCATTCTTTTTAATGGAAAGGAGTGATAAGGGCAGGCAGTTTTTGCAGTACATCATGAAATTGAAGTGGATGATACCTATAGTACCCAGCAAAGCTGCTATGGGTTTGTTTACAGGATGTTGACTCTTGAAGTTCTTGGTTGCTGCCATTATAGGCTGTTCTCCTAGTGTGTGGGATATAATGATGTGTCCAGATGTTGTCACTTGTCACTCAGAAATGTCATTTTCTGATGTACTTCACACATGACCTTCGAGCTTTACTCTGATTCATGTTCAGTTTTGGCTCCCATTTGGGAGTAATATTTTTGAATAGAAGTTGATAATGACTCATTGCTTCCACAGATTCATTACATATTGCAATCTGGGTAGCAATTTCACATGTCTGTCACTTAGGATTTAGGTCTCAACAAGGGGAATACTTTGTGGTTCATTGTATTTGGCACCATCAAGAACAGACTTGTGACCTTATCAGAAGTATACAGGCTGGCCTGAATCATGGCAGAGTATTTGCCTTGGACACTGCTTAACTTTTATTTATTTCAGCACTGCACACTTCTTCAGCAGTATGAAATTTTATGATCTGGTTTGTCCAGTTGCATATCTATAATAATAAATATACTAAGTAAGTAAAAAGTGTAAGACTAGCCCTGTAACAGGCCGTGAAGGCCCATAGGGTTGTGAGACATTGAGGGTCCCACATTATGTAGACCATTGGCTCAAAGATGGGGTTGTCAGCCTTACGCGCCGGCCCTCTTTACTCCACAGGAAAAATCTTTAATTAATTCCTGGTACCCATTTCTGTTAGAGGCTGAGTAGACTCCAGGGGCATAATGCAGCCAGAAGGATTAGGTCAACTGAAAAAAATCCAATAACCTCATCGGGACTTGAACCTGCGACCTTCTGGCTTGTAGCATAGCCCCTCAACCAACTACGCTACCGCATGCCCCATGATAAATATACTGAAAAAGTAAAATCCATGCTTCTACTGCAAAGAATCTAGATGCACACAGCATATCATTTGTCAGGTCTGTTATTTAATTTCAGTTGCAGTATTGCAAAAGAAATCAGTTCTGAATATCCTGGGATTAACTGTATGTACCTCACATAATGTAGGTCATATTTTGGACATTCTTGTATTCATATTTCTGGAGCTCTGAAATAGGCTTTATGTAGAAAACACTTAAAAATTTTAAGACATCAAGGTGGAAGATAACAGAGAAAAATACAAGGGGGGTTGGAAAGTAACTCATAAAGTTATTTCTCTTGAGATCATAAATGAAGCCAGTGCGTCATGTATTTAGGATTGTGGCCCACACTGAAGTCACTTTTCCATATAATTGCACCAGTACTCAATTTTATTTATGCCTTCTTGGAAGAACTGTTTGTCCTCTGCATGGATTCATGTCCTTGTTGCTTCTAGTTCAACATCTGGTTTGGATCAACAGCCTGTGAGATGTTTCTTCCATGACCCATACAGGTGGTAGTTACACAGACTGTGTATGGTGGATGACGCAGAACCTCCAAATTAGACTGTCAGCAATTAATAATTCATGAAAGTAAAAAAAAAAATTTGCTTAGTGGGGGGTGGAGTCCAACTGGGTCCACTCAGCGTGGCAGCCACTGATTGGCCTATTGTGGCCTGATGGAGAACTAACTATGTGGAATGAAGATTGGCAGGGGAAACAAAGTACTTGGAGAAAACCCACCCCAGCGCCACTTTGTCCACCACAAATCCCACTTGACCAGACCTGGGATCGAACCCAGGCCGCTATGGTGGGAAGCCAGCAACTGACTGCTTGAGTTGTGGCGTGGCCTATTCATGAAAGTAACTTTCCAATCTGTTCTCATGTATGGGTAAATTACATTTGAATATAAGTAGCTGTTGTACATAATTTCTGTATGATAATGTGTCACTGCAGTGCATTCCATGAATAGTATGTTTTCTTTACATATCAAATGGCTGTTATACATTTCTAAAAGATATGTTATCCTACAATGTCCTTTATGTTTGACAGGGAAATTACACACAAGAAGGCTGTCTTCGCCATTCACTCCATAAGGAATGGGCCTCACTTCGTAAGTGGATTATGTACCAACCCATAGATCATATTAAAGAATACTTTGGAGTTAAATTTGGCCTCTACTTTGCTTGGCTTGGTTTCTATACATACATGTTGATTCCTGCAGCATTGGTAGGCCTCATCTGCTTCTTCTATGGGTTGGTCACATTGCACTCCGATACTCTTAGGTATGTGAATTTCATAAAATTTGTAAGTTATAAAAGATAAAGCAATTCCATCCAGTGTGACTGGTGAAGTCCTTCCTATTTCAGTTCTTCATGCCCTTATGTTTCGGTCCTTAGAGGCCATCATCAGAAGGACATCGGTACAGTTTGGAAACCACTCTTACAATGGGTGTTCTGAATGTTAAAATATATATACATATAATGTTGACAATATACAAATTGATACAAAATCCCAAGTTTTCACAACTACAGCGGCTGTCTTGATATATATTATTTTTTTTTAACTTTTGTTATTTAAGCTAGAATTTATAAACCAAATAGGTTTTTGTCCTCTCTCTCCTCACCTCTCTTGATGGGGGCCGAACTTATTCCGCATGTCTTTCTTGAGAAGGAGGTTCTTTGATGTTGTCCTGTTGTTGTTCTAGGTGCACTGTCTTGTTTTATAATATTGTTAGTGTGCCGGACCAGAATGAAACAAATTAAATCTATAGGTTGTTTTATGCTATCAACCAACTGGTTAGTACTTCTTTTGGCTTATTTTGGACTTCACCCATCGTCTGGTATGTAAAAGACAAAAAGACAAAAAACCACAACGTTTCGGAGACTGGATCTGTCTCCGTCTTCAGGTGGATAGGGAAGGATAAACCTACTCAGTTGGGCCCGTTAGAAAGAGCTAGTCTCAATCACTGGACCAAAATAAGCCAAAAGAAGTACAGTAAACACCATCGTCAGAATCCTTTCAAGTCTATCCAACTGGTTAGTGCTGCTTAGGGAAATAAAAATTCTGAGAATCATACAAATCACATAAATACAGTCTTTGGGCAAAACGGAAAATTTGTTAGTGATCAAGTGGATGGTGCAGATAATAACCAGTGTGTATTAAAGAAATACACAGAGGTGTGATGTCGCTGTTCTCTGTGTACAAATGGTGTTTGATGGTATGAATTTTTAACATTAAATGGAGAGTAATTGAATTATGTTGAGTTCTGCAGCTGTTAAAAATCAACCCTCATACACAGTGTGTCCAGGATCCATTAGGACTCATTTTTTTTAATTTTTCCCTGCAATGTCATATGTTGGCGAGTTGTGGCTGTCCATAGTTTCAAAGAGCAAGCATCGCTGCATCATGTGTTCTGACCTTGAATGTAACAGTAATGTTCTGACGCTTGTTGGAAAATACAGGTTGAACAGAGAGCCATCATCAAATTTTGTTTGAAGTTAGGCAAAACAGCCGGAGAAGCATATGAAATGATGAAAAGTGTGTACGGTAGTGATTGCTTGAGTCGCTCAAACATGTTTCGATGGTATGCTGTATTTCGTGATGGCAGGGAGGACATTGAAGATGCTCCACATACACCGAAGCCAAGAAGAAGTCGCACTGAAGAAAATGTGAAAAAAGTGACCGAAATCCTTGCATCAAATAGATGTGTTTCTGCAAGACTCTTTGAGGAGCTTTTGGGAATACCAAAAAGTACTGTGCATCAAATTTTGACCAAGGATTTGGGCAAACGGAAGGTCTGTGCACAGTTTGTACAGCATGCTCTGTCAGGCGATGAAAAACATGCCAGAGTGGAACACTGCAAAGACATGTTATGGTCAGCCCAGAGTGATACAAAATTTACAAAATCAATTGTTACTGGTGACGAGACATGGTGTTTTCAATATGAGCCTCTCACAAAGCGGCAGAGTGCAGCATGATTGAGCCCAAAGAAGCCAAAACCAAAGAAAGTGCGCATGCAAAAGAGTCGAGTAAAGACACTGCTAACCGTTTTCTTTGATTCCAAAGAAATAATTCACAAGGAATTTCTGCCAGAAGGTCAAACAGTGAATTCTGATTATTATCTTGGAGTCCTCAGTCATTTGTGGGCGAGAATTCTGAAGTCCCAGAATGAAATTTTGAGGATGGATTAATAGGTTGGGAAGATGTTCCATGCCTATTTTCAATGTAAGAATTCAAAGATCATCTTGCATGAACCACTGGACATTTATTGGCAGTCCAGTAACAGTAAATTATGGCTTGAAGTTATTGATTGATACTTTCAGTCAGGTATTTTGTGTTAACTGATCTGCTGAAAGGGAAAAAGAACATTCCGCCTATTTCAAAATTTGATATGGCCATTCCTACAGTAATTTTGCTTCCATAATAGCCCCTTGAGAGTGTTATTAATGAGCACTTTCTTATTGTTTTACCAGTGAGGAGATCTGTAACCATCATCTGAACATCACTATGTGTCCCTTGTGTGATACCTGCCATTACTGGAATCTGGCAGAAACTTGTCACTATGCAAGATTTGCATACCTCTTTGACAATCCCGCCACCATATTTTTTGCTTTCTTCATGTCTTTTTGGGGTGAGTAACACTAGTTAAACTAATATAACATAATATAAAAAATGCATATCAGGATATTAGAAACTTACTTATAGGCCAGGGCATTGTCCATTTTGTCTGGAATAAATTTATTAATGCATACATTTACTTGAAAATAATAACATTAATAGTTAATAAGAAAAAATAATAGTTATTTAGTTCCATCAGTTTGTCTCGCAGGAAAGAGCTTTTGGTTGTCACACAAACATAAATAGGATAATAATAGTGGTGTGTATTTAAGTTATAAGTATAATGTAACATGGAAAATTGTTTCATGAAATTTGCAGGAACACTTTTCTTGGAATTGTGGAAACGATACTCAGCTGACATCACGTATCGGTGGGACCTTTCAGGATTTGATCTTCAGGCAGAACATCCTCGCCCAGAATATCTTGCCAGGCTCCGAAATGCCAAATACAAGACCAATGTTGTCACACAAACTAAAGAACCATATGTTCCATTCTGGAAAGTCCGTGTACCTGCAACTATCCTCAGCTTCTCAGTTGTTTTATTATTGGTAATTATTAGTTACAACTAACTAACTACATGGAGCTGGGTTCTTCTTGAGAAGCTACCAGTTATGCAGCTACTCAAGAATTTCCCAACATTTATGGAACCTAATTGTTCATTACTATGTTCACAACAGCCCTTCACTGGTCCCTATCCTGAACCAGATCAGTCCAGTCTATACCACCCTGTCCTGTCCCTTTAAGATACATCTTGATGTTATCCTCCCACCTACATCTGTGTTTTCCTAATTGAACTTCGTGTATATGTGACTGTCTTATGTTTCATTGTCTGTTGTATTGGGTGTTCACATGTCCACTGAAAACCAAACCCTATCTGAAAAGAATTTCTGCTCAGGATCAGGATTGCCATCTTAAACTAACTGACAATAACAGTTACATAAATTACTGTATGAAATGGCTGGAAAATGTTTTTGTAAAGCTGTAGTTTGAATAGTTTTGTTGTGGTACTCCTGTAGCCTCTCTTGATTCTGCATCTTCTTGTACAAGGTGCTTGTTGGTAATTGTGGACTCCGCGCGATGCAGTAATGCACGCATTGTGGGTAAAGCCTTCCCCTCAGTGACGTAACAGCATAGGAGCAGCTGCTGCTGCTAAGGGCAACAGGCCAGTAAACACTTCCCCTCGGTGACGCAACAACAGAGGAGCTGTGCCAGACAAAGAGATGATGGCCTGCAGAGAAACAACAGAGGCACATCTGCAGGAAGAAGAAAAGCTGACCTCACTGGACAGGAAACCTGAGGTAGCACAACAGGAGGTCCCCATAGAAAATGCCATAGTGAAACTGGTTGAATGACGGAAGAAGCGGCATAGGGGCAAGAAGCAAGCTGCAGGGCGACATGGAGAGCCAAAGGAACTGTTCTGAGGAGATTGTGGATCTCAGAGGATATTGGTTGCCACCTGCAGGAAGGTGGCCTGCCATGTGACAGTGGCATGACACAAGAAGAACATCTTTGGGAAATCTTGGACCCACAGAAATTGTGGCCCGCTGAAAGAAGTGACCACAGCTAAAATGAAGGTTACCTGCCATGCAGGCCACAGGCGTAATGGACAATTTTTTGGTGCCGAAGCCAGGGAGAGGGATTATTGTAGATTGTCTCATGGCACATTTAGACTTCAAGACTTTGAGTGAATGGAGAAAACAAACACGCCCATGGTCACTGACTTGGCTCTATCAGTATTTCAGACTTCTGACTTTTGACAGACCCTATACAGATGATCAACTAGCTTGTGAGATTGTACTTGGAGATACCCTCACAACTCGACATGGCGGACAGCGAACTCTGAAGGCTAAAGAGGAAGCGCTCCACAGCAAGGGTGAAAACAACAAGGTTCGCTACCCTTATAAGGGAATCCACCACCAGCGCCCCCCTTGATGATTATGAGTACTACTGAGACCATCTAAGGGAGACCCTGGATCAACTAATTTCATTGTATAACGATATCCAGGACCTTTTAGATGACAGTGAATACACGACTGATGTGGAGGTATCTGAAGAATACATCGGCTCAGCCAAGCGAGCACTTCTGAAGGTCAAGCAGGAGATCAAGAACCGACTGGTCTTGATAGGAGGGAAGCCTAACTTTGCGGAAGAGCCCTCTGCCTCCACGACCCTTAGGCCTCCGTTAGCACACTTGGTGTTTTGCGAACTTCACAGTCATTGGGCCCAAGACTGTAAAAGAGTGACGGATTGGAAGCAGTGGATTGAGAAACTAAACACCAAAGAGGAAATGCTGGCAAAATTGGATGCCAACCAGGCGAAGGTGGACGCAGATAGAAAAGCCTGGCGAGAAGAGTTGGCCACCAGCCACAAGGAGATGGTGGCCAAAATTAAACCTGAAACAGTGGAAGCCGACAGAAAGCAGTGTGTGTGTTGACAGAAGCCAGTGGAAGCTGCACGGAGTGCAGAACAATTCTACAGTCTAGTGAGAGTTATTAACACAAAAGGAATGACTGTGAAACGACTTGTTCAACATTTTATGTTATAGTTATGTTGAATTGTAGTTACGGTGTTGAGTAATAAGGTGATGTCGCAAGAATACTCCTCGAGGTCTTTCCACGGCAATGCTTAATGTGCATATGGGAAGAAAGTTCAAGCTGAGCTGCAGTACCACCCAGCTTTTTTGTGTCCTGTCTGTTAATATACCAGGTCCTACTTTAATGACAAAATTCTTAATATTGTTTCTGCAGGGAACTCAGTCCCTGGGAAATTTTCTTCTGAATTGTCTCTGCACTTCCTAGTATACTTAAACTTCACAGTGATATTCATATAAAACACACTATAATGTAAATTTACTTGTGTTCAACATGAAGCAAATCGTACAAAAATTTCAGCAAAATTATGGAAATTATGGCTTTGCAAAACCACAGTTATGCACAGTTTATGGTTGTGTGATCCTGTAGTTTTTGGAACTAATATCTTCAGTGTGTTTGATTGCGAATCCAAGTTGACAGCTTTCAGACACTTCTTGGTTTCATTTGAATGAGCCTTTGCCAAATAGCTTCCTTGTTTTACTGCTTTAATACAGATCCATTTTAATCCATCTTGAATATGTCTTTTAACAAGCTTAGTGTATTTATCTTGCAATGGACACGCATAAGATTGTATTAAAAACCTTGTTTTTACTCATGTTTGCAGATTTCTGTGGCAGTGGCTGCTGTGTTTGGAGTGGTATTATATCGAATGGCCTCAGTTGGCCCTAAAAGCATATTTGAAGGTCGGAACAAGTTCATCTTAATTCCTGCAACAGCAGGTGTTATTAATCTTGTGTGCATCATGCTTCTTAATTATGTAAGCTTATTGATAATTTATAGCTAGATAATCAAGGCTATGTGTATTTAATACTTTAACACACTGGCGTACTGATTCATTTTTTGTACCCAGAACACTTAACAAAATTTATTCAGAGATTTCAAAACAAGTGTTTGAAATTTATAACAAAACTTTTGTGTGGTTGTACATCATTCATTGCCCAATAATCATCTTGTGGCATTTCACAGTCACCACCAGGATGGCCTGATTTCCTGCTGATGTCATTTAATTAAGTTCCTAATAATATTGTCATATGTTAATGAGTGTATGTGGTGTTTGGGTTGGTAATTGTATTTATTGAATGTTTGTTACTCATAACTGCAAACTGTTATAATACTCTCACCAATCTCTTCACCCTACAAATAACTACAGCAGAAACCAAATCTTCTTAGTCTCTTGTAGTCATTAGTTATTGCTAGGTAATGGCTTCTAACAATGGAGATCTCTCCACTTTGGTGCTTATGGCTAATGATCAACTGCGAGTGCTGACTCCTAACTTGCGACTGACTGACTGTCTGTCTGTCTGTCTGTCTGATTAACTAACCTACTATCTGGCAAATTGCTGGTGGTCCTCATTGGCACAGTCATTCTTGGTTTCAGATGCTGCGTAACCCATGACCAGTATTTTTGTGTCTCTGACTGACTTCCCTCAAGTCAAAATCAAAGTTACGTTATGACTGACAGTCAGCCAGTTTGTCTTGGTGTTGTGTTCCATGTGGAGCTCAAACAAGATTTTAGTTACTGTCAGATGGTTGTAGGTTTATTGATGTGGGGTGCCCTCTCTGACAAGAGGATGGTTCTGTCATTTACAATTACTACTGGCACTTGCCAGCACAGCCATTCTTTGGTCCGAGTTCTGCAGAGCTCATGACTATATTTTACTGTGTCAGATTCAAGAGTACCCCAACCCGTAGGACCAGGTCGCCATATTTATATCCCACAGGAATAGGGTGGCCCAGTTATACCTGTAGTCACTGAGTTCCCATTTCATTGCCTCCTGTGACTTGCAGGACTATGGTGGAGGTATTTGAACCCACCTCCACATCGGCTGTGACTGCCCTGTCCTGTTGGTCAATATTATATAGCCTTAGGACTGATCATGTCGAAATCACTGCTTCCAACAATTCTCTTGTGTGTGTATTCATTCCTGCAGGAACATGTTTACTAAGCCGTTGCTTAGCAACAGCTGCCTCTTCAGACTCCACTGCTCCAACTTTCAGTTGTCATGTCACATTGTTCCCTCTTGAAGGCTGCTCATCCCAAGCAGATGTGACAGGTGTACCAAAATTTCTTCATTTCTGATGGGGCATGCCTGTGACATCTATGAATGGCACTGCAGTGTCATTCTAGTCTTGGTGTTTCTCCCTCCTGTTTTGACAGTGTCCAGTCTTCAGTCTTTGCAGGTTAGGTCTTGCTCTGCAATTCTCCAACTGCCTCCTCTTTAGGGCTGCTTGTCTCAAGCGTCATGGTCCTCTTGAGAGTGCATCTCCCTTAGTGTGCTAGTGTTGGCGTTTGTTACTCCAGTTTCAGTGGTGCCCAGTCATCAGTCTTTTAGCATTGGATCTCATGCTGCTGTTCTCCAACTGTTCCCTCCTTAGGGCTGTTCATCTTGAGTGCCATGGTCATCTTGCATGCATGTCTCCCTTAATAGGCTTCTGTACCGCCTGTGGGGGTTGGACCAGCTTTCTCACCCAACATACTTCAGGTTGATAGACAGCCCTGAAACTCATTCTTGCAATGCTGTCCACTGCTCCCAGAGTCTT
>NW_019718270.1:379735-387523 GCF_002891405.2 Cryptotermes secundus | reverse complement strand
GAGTCTGCAAGCCCACACCCCCAAAACCGTCCCCAAGCCACGGAGACCTCATTGCCCTTCATGTGGGGGGGGGGGTGGATACAGTCATGCACTGGGGCACCACAATGGCATGTCTTCATTGCCAGTCATAGCACATGGTGCCTCAAATATATGAATGCATTGTGGACACACAAGACATCCAGTCCCAGAATGAATTCATCAATGCTCTTGGTGACTGACACCCAAATTGTCAGTGGGTGCTGCCCCAGAGTCATCTGCACTAAAGCTTCCTTCAGGATGGGGAAGGTCTTCCTGATGATATCTGCTGGATGTACAGCATGGTGGGGTCTCTCTTGGGCAGTCCTGTGGTGATGTCTGGTGTGTTGATGCTCGATAAGGGCACTGCAGCTGTGGTATGAGGAAGAAGCTTAGCTTCAGCCTTGGACATTGCACCACAGTATTCCAAGCAGAGATGTATGCCATTAAAGCATTCACATAGAATCTATATAGGGGCTATAGAAATAGAAACATCAACCTTCTGTGATACAGTCAAGCTGTGATCAAAGCACCTTGCAACTGCCACATCAACTGAGCGCTGTTCTGGGACTGACATCAGTCTTTTGTGAAACTGGATGAAAATCACAGAGTTCAACTGTTACAGGTGCTGGATCACAGAGGTATTGAGGGGAATGAAGCTGCTGATTAGTTGGCAACATTGGGATCTGAATATCCTTTTATAGGACCTGAACAACCATGTGGCATCTCAGTAGAGATTACCAGGAAGGTTGCCATAGGAAACTGAACAGAAACCACAAAAAATACTGGGAGCACTTAACAGGACATAAACATGCAGAAGGTTTCCTACAGGAACCCTCTGCCAGAAGAACTAGGGAACTATTGAAACTAAATAGAAACCAGTTATGATGGATGATGTGACTAGTTGCAGAACACTGTCACTTGAAAGGACACATTTTTAAATTGGAATTAACTATCAGTCCCCTATGTGAAAGGTGCTTGAATAAAGACGAATTGATCACGTGTCCTATGTAATGGTGGGGCTTTAGCTTCCTTAGGATTCTTTTACCTGGGACACTGTTTTATGGAACCGGGTGACTACCAAGACACCCCTTTCAGTGAGACACTACACTTTGCTTGAAGTGTAGAATCATTGAGGGGTTGACACAGGATGCACAATAGATGGTCACAGTGCAAGGACTTGTCTAAGCCCACCCCTTATTCTTTAATTCATACTGATACTTCTGTATTGATGGTCACAAGGCATGCTTTGCCTCCTGTCCATCTAATGTTCCTTCCTGACATGCCAGAAGGGGGTATGATGAAACCAGCACCTTCTTCGTTTCTTGTACTTGTTTCTCAATTAAGCTTATTTTGGGAAGTGTTTTTGTGAGTATCCCCCTCGGCAGTCTCTTCTAAGATGGCCGACACCCCCACACTGTCTGCAAATGGGTTCTTCAGCCTTGCTGTACTCCCTTTTTGGCAGATATGGTCCCATGGGCACTCTAACCTTGTATGCACAGGCCGCTGAATTCTGGCCGCCTCTGTCATTGGATTCATATGGGGCAAGTCTTTCTTAAAGTGGCCATCACTCCCATAGTGCCAGCACATAATATGTCAGTCCCCTCTACAGTCAGTTGGTGTGGGCTGGCTCCTCCAGATTGTCCTATCATTCATTCACTGCAGCCTGACAGGCAACCCAGCTGCTGCCTTTGCAGCCTCCAGTTCAAGGGCATACCAGAGAGCCTCACCGAGTATCAACTTAGCTGCCTTTTATGCCTTGGTCTCTCATCCCATCGACAGATGCAAGGCCTGCTTACTTACAAATGGTGTGATTAGGTAGTCAAACAAGGCATGATGAGTCAACTGCTCAGTGGCAAGAGCGAACTCCTGCAGGAACTCACCAATGATTTGGGTCTTTGCTTTCAGCTGAGAGCAGTATGCCTCAGTCAGATGGTGGTCTCCTTGTATATTGTTTCTGTAGGGCACCGTGTAGAACCTTGTCAGCCCAGCCCTGCAGGGCAGCAAACAGGTGTGTGCCTTTTTTTGCTTGGTTGATGGTTGCTGTACTCTGCCACGGCTTTGAACTGGCAGCAGAACATGGCCCAAGACGAAGACCCATTGAACTTATATGGCTTTCTTCATTGGTTGCATCCTGTTATGTGTTCCAGATATATATAAGATTTATGTTAACCATCAACACAACAAATATAGTCAGTTTTAATATTTGATCTTTATTCCTGCTGCATGTTTCAGTTGTATAAGACCAGACCCTCATCAGGCAGTTATATATAGGAATACATACAGTTATTGAACTACTAATACGGATCTGTGTCAGTTAAACATGTCGTATTATATACCAACATAAAACTTTTTCCTCAAGTTGGTGTTACAATTAAAGTAGAAGTACAAACATAAGATAAAAGATAAATATAAAAGGTATACCATATAATGAAGATTTATAGTGTGTTGAATATATTATGGAATATTAAGAATATTAAAATCTACATCAAACCAACACGGTGTAGAACACACTGAACGTATATACGCCCAGACAAGAAACATGTATGTCATATTTCCCCTCTGTCATCTCTTGGTTGGTCTCTTTTGGTTTCCATCCATTCCAGAATGTCTTCTGTGCTTGCTACAGTGGTTAGAAGAATTTCCAGGTTGGCCATGTTGACAATTACATGGGTTCCACCTCAGTGATACATGATTAAACCAGTCCAGTAATTCAAATCCAGTCCAACATAACAGTAAGCTGCACACAATACATATCACTAGAGCACAAACTTAAGTCTTCCAAGTCTGTTGTGTTCTCTAGTTGTTGCTAGGTAGCGGCTTCTAACAGTGGCATTCCTTCTACTTCATGCTTAAGGCTAACCATCTGCTCTTAGTGCCACCTTGTGACCGACAGTTACAGTTACTTTATGACTGGCAGTTTATGGCCAAGCCCCTTGAGGCTCATGACCAGAGCCCCCCCCCCTCCCCACCTGAACACTAGCTGTAATGGTTCATATGTACCATCCTTTCTCACAAGAGAATGGGTTTGTCCTGCATAAGTATGCTTGACCTTTTGTCAAGTGTATGTATCACCCATACAGCATGTTATTGAAGATTCTTCCTGTTGCGCTATATTCAAGTCCTATGTCAGTCCAGGCTCTGCAAAGCAGATCATGTCTTTCAGATGTATCTTATGCTACAATGGCAGCTTAGTCATGTGAATGGTAGTAAGCTTGACCACCGCCTCTTGTATTTTCTGTGTCTGGTTACACCTTTTCCTATACTGCGAACATGTTTATTCTTATGATTTTGTATGACTTCTGCTTGTTGCCTGCACAGTTTTGTTATAGGATCATATACATATGGAAGGTTGAAAGCCGAGTGCAAATCATGGACCAATGTGTACTTCAAAAATTTCTAGTGGTGTGGAGAACCTTGTTTTGTAGGTGCTGCAATTTTAAGATGTAGGTGTGTGCTGCTAATTCCCAGGCAGGGCAAACATGAGTCATTATTGATATGATCAGTGCTTTATGGAAGGTTTTTTTTAATGCTAGTAGGGTGAGACTAAGTCCCTTGTACTGTGGCCACTTCTGGCCTATTGTACCAGCCCCAGATGATAGGTGAGGGTGATTGTGGAGCAATTGGTGGAATGAAGATTGGCAGGGGAAACCGAAGTACTAGGGGAAAACCTGCCCCAGCGCCACTTTGTCCACCACAAGTCCCACTTGTCCAGACCCGTTAGTATAATGTTGGTGCTTAAACACTCTTTTGAATAGGGAGTAGATTCTAATAAATGTTCTGAAAACCTTGGCTTCAGTCATTCCTATGTGCAGTCTCCATATAATCCTCTTATTGCAGATTACACCGAGATATTTTACTTTGCTGTACTGTTGGTGCCTGTTATGTAGCCTTGGCATTTATCACACCAGTTTCAACAGTTCTTCTGTTGTTGTGTGTGTATTAATTGCTGCCCGAACATGCCTACTGAACCACTGTCTAACAATGGCTGTCTCTCCTGGCTCCACTGTTCTGACTTTCAAGCATCATGTTATATTATTTTTCTAAACTAGATCATCAGTTTACCATATTAAATTTTGGGCTTTAAGTTATTGCTAATGAGTGTTTGATCTGAAGCATGCAGCACAGAATAAAACTTGAAGCTAAGCTGCTACTGTATTTCTGTACCTAGTACAGGGGTTGGACAACATAATGGAAACACTAGAGATACTATGCACATTCCTTTATTAATATGGTGTTGGTCTTGGAATGGACTCGTACACGTTATCAGTAGTCTGTAGTGGAATTTTGTACCATTCTTCTTGAAGAACACTTTTGAGTTGCTTTAGAGATGGTGGAGATGGGAATCTCTTCCTCACTGTAGTCTCCAGAATGGACCAAAGTGGTTCATTTATGTTCAAATCTGGTGATTTTGCTGGACACTGAAGATGTTGAAGTTCACCTTAATGAAGAAAGCACTGCTTTTACCGGTTCTCACGGTCTCTTTGCTTGCAGATTTCTTATATATTTTTTCTTCTACCCTGAAGATGGAGGCGATACGTTACTCCGAAACGTCGGTTAACACCACATATACACGGTGCCAAATCCCAGAAGACTGCTTTCTTCATAGTCACCGCCGTGAAAGCCTCAAATTTCACCTTCATGCTTTTCAAACCATGACTGAACGGTTATGTGAATAGGGGCTTTTCATGTTCGAAAACTGCACTGTTGTTCAGAAGTAACATCTGGATCATGGGATGCATGTGACTACCCAACCTGTCCATATACTCCATTGCAGTAATTTGACCACGAAGGGTATTAATGGGACCAACAAAATAAAATACCATGATATTGCTGCCCAAATGATCACAGGACCTTCCCTCATGTTTGATTGTTGGAACCGAACCGGGCATTCCAGATCATAGGTATCACTGGGTGTTCTCCAGACGTAAGCACTTCATGATGTAGGGAACAGCATGAAGGAGAGCTCATCTGACCATATCACACGCATGTTTCCGATTGTCTGATGTCCAGATTTTATGGTTGTGACACCATCGTTTACGCATCTGAGCATTACTTTCAGCAATCAGAGATTTAGCAATTGCAGCCATACCATGGATGTTGGATTTGTGAAGCTCACATCAGACAGTTTTTGTGGATACAAGAGTTGTCATGATGAATTATCAGCTCTGCTATCTCCTGTGCTGCAGTAGGTGTGTAATTTTTTAAACAAACCTTCTCAGTGCACAACGATATCTTTCTCCCATTGATGATTTTCACACACTGTTCCTCTTTGCTGATGTTGTCTTCCCATGATTCATGTATGCCAACATAATGTTAGAAACTATCACTCTCAGAACATCTAATAATATGACAGTTTTTATCACAGATGCTCCAGCTACCCTCTCACCAACGATCTGTCCTCTTTCAAAATCGGACAAGTGTCCCAGTTGCCGATTCTTTCATACAGTCTGTCACTCAACACAATTACTAATGCACTGACATGAGCAATATGGAGTGTAATCAAATGGAAGGACATTCAGTGTTGCCAGCTGTAATTCTTTCAATGTAGCCAACACAAATTCTATTCCTCAGTTATTTTTTCCATTATTTTGTATATTTTGTACATTTAGAATGACTGTAATACCATGGGGACTGAATGAATGACTAAACAAATTTCATAATTATCATTTGTAAAAAAACTTCTCTGCAGCTATATGTTAATAATTTAGATCTTTTGGATTCCTGAACTGAAACTGTTCACAGTGGCAAAGTCGAGATGTGGACTGTTGATCTCCATATGATTGGTTGTGACATATGACTGTGGTCAATATGAGACTGCAATTGTACGTTATCAGTCAGCAGTAATGTAATACAAACAAAATACTAGCTTAATTTTTCTCAACTTTTACATTTATAAATAATATGTGTTTTATTGACAGGTGTATAACTGGGTGGCTGTCATATTGACAGAAATGGAGCTTCTCCGAACACAAACAGAATTTGATGACAGCTTGACACTGAAGATTTATCTGTTCCAATTTGTAAATTACTATGCATCAATATTCTACATTGCCTTCCTTAAGGGAAAGTTTGTTGGCTACCCTGCCAAATACAATCTTGTGTTTGGATGGCGCCAAGAGGAGGTAAGTTTGCTTATAGCTTATTCATAGCATAAGCAATACATTACACATATCTCAAAAGAAGGGCATGCTCTAAAATAATAAACAGTTTTAGAGAGAGAGTTTGAAGTACTGCAGTGACAGTAAAAATCTCTTACCATTGTAGTTTTTCTTAAGTGCCATATGCATATGAAGCGTCAACAAAGGTGAAATTTAATATCGATTACTCAAGGCTAAACTTTGCCTGCTTGGCTTTACGTATTATTTGAATAAAGATTTGTTATGTATCTTTCATTGCTTTCACATTATTCATTAACATCTTGGAATCAGAATCAGCATAAATGTAACATGTTCCTTCAGTGATAATTTTTTGTGATCTCGTGTTGGTAGCTGTTAGGTAAAACACAAGAGAGGCCACAAAATCCTATGTCATAGAGAAGAATGCTGGAATTCATCACAGACAATGTGTTCTAAACTTAAAATAACATGAAAATATCACATTTTGTGTGTACAAGCAGCATGTAGAGTTCTAGGTCAAGAATTCAAATAAATATTACCTTGTATATAGAGAGCCAGGATAGTGCACTTGATATAGCGACAGGGCTACAAGCTGGACAGCTGAGGGTTTAGCTTTCCAGTCCAGGTAGGGGCAAGGTTTTTCTCCTCTCCACATCCAGACCGGTTTTGGGGCCCACCCAGCCTCCTATTCATTGGTTACCGTATTCTTTGCCTCACATAAATAATATTGTGTTTATATATGACTGATTTTACAGAGGAAATGTTACCAGTGAATTAACAATAGTGGAGGATCAGTTCTTGGTAGATTCATTATGATATTCTCCATTTTTTCCAGACACTCAGGGTCTCTGCTGTGAGGTTTCACAGCTTACAGTACAAGTGTCACAGGCTTGGACATCTATAGAATAGTGGCTCTTTTTAATTATGTAATATTCTATGTATAGGTCAAACCCCAGTTTTAGATGCTAAACTTTTGTCAAAAAGAAATGTGTTTTATACATGTGCAAATACAGTATATCAAAGCCACTGGGAAACATGAAGTGCCATGATGTAATAGTTATATCCACTCTGTGACCCGTAGTCCGCAAGCGAACTACCATATTTACGCATGTATAGGGCGCACATTTTTTGCCAAAAATTCAAGAGGAAAACTGGGGTGTGGCTTATATTCGAAATCACACTTCATTTAAAAAAAAATTATATTCATAATTAGTAATACAGGGTGTTCAAAGATCAAGGAAACTGGGGCAGCAGCGTAGAGCAGATGGAACGTTTCTCCACGACTACTGTGCCCCTCCCCGCTAGCGAGAGTGCAGTCGTGTCGCTGATACCCTTACATCAGTTTCTGTTCATCAGTTGTCTCGTTACTGTCGATGTTGCTCTCGATCGAAGTTTCGCTGTCAGGTGATGTCAGCCATACAGCGTCATCTTCAGTCCCGTCCATTGCGTTGGAAATGGATGTGACTTTAGAACTTTTGGAAACCATTTCTTCTGGTATGGTGTTCCATGCAGCCACAATCCACTCACACATTTGACTTAATGAAGGTTTCTTCAATCGTCCAGTCGGCGTCATCTCCGTGGAACCACATCTCCAGTCCCGGTAAAAGCGCCACAAATGAGACTTGAAAGGATGGTTTATTGACACGTCAAGTGG
>NW_019718270.1:355508-379140 GCF_002891405.2 Cryptotermes secundus | reverse complement strand
TTTAGCTTTCTTTCCGCAGAAAGATCGTCGATTTTGTGACGTATTTTCAAGGGCATCTTTCGTTAGTATCCATCTTCGCACATTTTTTTCGTCAACGTCGAATTTTCTCCCTGCTGCTCGATTTCCATGTTCTTGTGTGTAACGCACCACTTGAAGTTTAAATTTAGACGTATAACCTGCTCTTACTCGACCCATGTTTCACTCAGAACTAACCAGGCAAGTCAAGTAAAGGTGAAAAGGTTATAACTCTCCCCCGCAATGCCTTTGTTCCGAGCGGTACCGTTATTTTCGCTAGTTGCGAACTTAGGAATGTTAAACGTTGCCAAATTTCGGAATAATTTCTACTCCTGAAATAATATTCCAAGAAAATTATTTTTTCTGTAATTTCTGTCTGAAAATTGTGCTGCGGCCTATACACGCATGCGGCCTATACATGCGTAAATACGGTATATGGACTGACCAACTGCCACTTGTCAGTGAAGTTAGTGCCACCTTTTGTGGATAAAGGGTGTTGCGTGGTCAGCACAGCAGAGTTGTACCTACATGTGTTATTAATGTTTGTTGGGTGTGATGTTCTCACAGCAGTGAACATGATGTTGTGACTTCCACTGAACTGCATGGTATCACAACCCAAATGGTCATACTCTACTCTGTGTTGTTACAAAAGAGTTTATGTTCCTTGTTTCTGCAGTGCAATCCTGGTGGATGTTTGATGGAACTCTGTATTCAACTCGCAATTATCATGGTTGGCAAGCAAGCATATGCTACTGTCATGGAAATGGTTATTCCGTAAGTATCAGAATGGTGCTTTGTAGCACCTTGGATGGACTAGGAAAAGACACAAAAAACTTAGAGGGTTTTAGTCATAGCTTTTTAGTGCATGCACAGGTTTAGTCTCTCAGAGAAAACTGGCTCCTGAGCATCTACGTACTTCACATTCTTACGTTCCTTTCCTTTATCCCTTTTGTGCCTTTATCTTCTTCCCTCATTTCACTTGTATTCCATTCTTATCCCTTTTAGTTGTCTAAACTATTCTAATTCATTTCCCTCTTCCTTCTTTGTATGTGTTATTTATTTTGTTACAGTATTTTCCCCAAGATCTGCATTTTCCATATGGCGTATCTGTGGAAATTTTGTATTGCAGGCTATTGCAGAAGTGGTGGAATAATTTCAAGGTTAAAGAAGAAGACAAAGAGAGTAGGCAGATTATAAACCAGTGGACTGAGGATTACAAATTAGTAGACTGGGGTCCTCGAGGATTATGTCCTGAGTATCTAGAAATGGGTGAGTTTTCCATTTCATTTTTATTTTATGTACATGTTTTCATTTGCAGTTTTAATGATAAATTTGTAAGGTTTTAAAAGCCATTTTCTTGTTTTTAATGTCATTTTTAGCACCAATGTTATCATTGGTGCCACAGTACAAAGGACTTAGTCCCACCTCACTAGCATTAAAAAAATGATGTTGATTATAATAATAATCTTTATTTAAGGGCAATTTTAAAAAAATAAAGTGCCTTTTAACTGATCAATATTGATATCCATGTTAATACTGTTACTACTATTAAATCACATGCTTTGAGGTAATTCATGAAAAATACGTGAAATAATCAATTTCTTTGAAGTTACCTTGTTTGTAAATAAACTACTGTCATCAATTTTTCTGCAATTCAAGCCCCTCTGTCATTTTCAGATTGAATTTCAGAGTTTCTGCAGTTATATGGTCTGTTCAAAAAGTTTTGGAACCATTTTCTATAATTTTTTCAGACATTCCTGCAACTGAGTGAACCTTATCACCTTCAAAGTACTCTCCCCCCCCCCTGCATTGATGTACTGCTCCACCAACAGCCATTGCCACCTCTGGAAACAGTCCTGGTGTGCCTTTTTCGGGATCTTGCATAGCTCCATCAGCAAATTGTCCATAATCTCTTGAATTGTCTAATCGTCCTTTCGAAGTGGATTTTAGTTTAGGAAATAAAAAAAATCTGCCAGAGCCAGGTCAAGTGAGTAAGGTGGCTGATGAAACACAGTTATGTTCACGTTGGCCAAAATGTCATGAATCAGTAGCGATGCATAAGCTGACACACTGTCATGATGGAGGAACCAGGAATTGTTTCTCCACAACTGAGGTTTTCCCCTGACATTTTCTCTTAAGACATTTCAGCACTTCGAGTTAATACCAGCGATACACTGTTTTTCCCCCTGACATAAGAATTCATGATGCACAACACCCTCAGAGTGAAAAAGAAACTGTCAACATGACTTTCGCCTTCACCTGACCCACCACACCTTTCTCAGTCTCGGCGAATTTTTTCCAACCCATTGGGAAGACTGCATTTTAGTTTCCACATCATATCCATAAACCAATGTTACCAGTTATAATTCTTTTCAGAAAGTTATCATCCTCACTAGCACAATCCAGAAGTTTCTGACAGATGGCAACATGACTGTCTCTCTGATCCTGTGTCAAAAGTTGTGGGACAAACTTTGAAACTACCCAGTGCATTTCTAATTATGTCATAAGAATGTCATGACATGATGCTATCGATATTTTGCACTCTTCTGCTATTTCCTGCACTGTCAAACAACTATTCAACTGCACGATTTCAAAAACTTGTGCAACATGAGCTTCATCACATGATATTGAGGGCTGTCTCAAATGCTGTCATCATGTGTTGACTGCTGACGACCCTTAAATCACTTAAACCATTCATAACAATGTGTACGGCTCATGCACTGATCTCCTTAAGCGTTTTTAGTCATTTCATGAATCTGTGTAACATTTCACCTAGTTTGAAGCAAAATTTAACATTAATACACTGCTCATGAACATAAGCCATCTTGAATATCGCAAGACACACTCTACACACATGTGAACAAATTGCTCTAAAGTGATGACTAATCACAGCAGGATGACGTGACAGAAAGGATGATAATTAAGGAGCACACCAGTAGGCAGCACAACTTACCTGACATTGCTAAGACATGAAGTTGGCATGCTACTTCAAAACTTCTGAAACTTCTTGAACAGAGCACCTACATCTTTGTAGATACTGAGAACCACCTGAACATTGAATTGCCATGGTTCAGCCAGAGAAATTGGCAGGGTGTGACTTGTTTTTTTGTGACACTATTGCATTATACATTTCGTTTGGTTCAACTTTTATGTTATCAAACTCTTGCACACGTTTTGTTGAGGGTTCTGGGTTGCCATTCACTTGAGGTGGATTCCCTCTAATGT
The DNA here is from genome assembly GCF_002891405.2 of Cryptotermes secundus. Taxonomy (NCBI): domain Eukaryota; kingdom Metazoa; phylum Arthropoda; class Insecta; order Blattodea; family Kalotermitidae; genus Cryptotermes; species Cryptotermes secundus. The sequence goes on along the minus strand of NW_019718270.1, from coordinate 375,900 downwards.
TTAAATGTTGCATAACTTTACAAACACTTATTACACTGCTTGACACTTTTTCCAAGATGTTGTACAAAATGTGAACATACAACAAAATTGAATGAAAAGCGACAGAAAATACAAGAGTAGCTCCTCATTCAACAATTGATGTAGCCCAACCGACTCTGTGATTGAAATGTCATCCCAACCATTTCCATTCTCAGTAATATTGAAGCATTCAAGCAGAGAATCCTTGCTAATATACATCCAGTTCAGAGTTATGCTTTGAAAGTTCTATGGCATTTCTGTGGACTTTGGGACAGTGCAGCTACAGGCAGTTCCTAACAGAGCAGAATACTTAGATGAAGCAGAAAGAAAGGACAAAAATCCTGATATAATGGCAGAAAACAGTTTTACTGACTTCACTTTGGAAAATGCTTGCTTCATTACTGAATTCAGTTGATGAGCATAACAGTAAATGAAATGTGCACGAGGAAAGGTATTGCCACATGTTCGGAGGTATGTGTGGTGAAACTAATGGGTTCTGGATTGGATGATTGAATTTTTTGGCACTTCAGTTACAGTCTCTCTTAATTACAATTAATATTGCACTATCACTGATTTACAGAATTTACAGTTCACCGTTGCACACGCACTAGCATTCTCTGTTTTCACTGGTCTTCTCCTAGCAACGGAACTCAACACAGCAACTATCCCTTAAAATCACTGTGAAGTCTTCTTGTCTTGAATCACTTTGTCCTCCTCTGCCCTAATCTGCACTCGACTAATCTTCACAATTCACTAAGGACATGCTCCATTCTCGTCCTTGTACTCTCAACTGCTCCTAGCTTCTGAATTCACTTCTCTTACAAGCACTCTGCACAGACCCCAAAGAAAACACTGTATTGTTGATGATGTCGCCGCGTTGCATAGCATGGTCTGATACAAAGAAATGTGTTTACTGACCCATTGCGTAGAAACAGATTGCGTAACACTGGTGGTGTATTGTTACATGTGTATATTACTTAGCAGCAGCTGTTTCTGTGGCTCAACAGTTCTTGCATGCAGTAAATACCTGTATGCCACAGTATCTTTGATCTTATTTTCAAACCCATTATCCCCTCTGAGACAGCAGTGCCATCATAGGACTGAGCATTTGAATTGTTCTTGTATCCTGAATGTGTTTATTATATCTAATTTTAAAGTTTCATTTCTGTATTTCTTGGGGAATTTTTGATATGGTAGCTGGTATGTGTTGCCATTGCTGAAAAGGTCCAGAGATATTAGTTTTTCTTTAAGCTGTTTCTTATGGTACTGGCAGTTCAGAAAGCTGTTATTAGAGTCATTACTCTAAATAATGTGGGAAGTGGTTGTGCTTCCTTTGTCAAAATATGAGAAAATGTCATTATGGCATAGTGTGTAATTAATGAAGTACAGGGAAAACTTTACCTTTATTAGGTCTTTGGGGTGTTGATTGTTCTTCAGGATATATTTTATAGGAATGAGCCGTTCAGCTTTCCCTGTTGTAGAGGTGAGGTATTTGTTCATTCTGTTTATTAGATAGTTAATGCCTGAAATTTTATTTTCAAAGAGGTGGCAGGAGTCAATAAGGATAAATATGTCTGTAGAGGTTTCATTGTGATAAATTTTCAAGTGTCATTATCATGATTGGTTTATGATAGTGATGTCTAAAAAGTTTATCATTTTCTATAGTGAATCTTAGTTCTGGGTTAGGTTGGTAAAACCGTGTAATACAGTGTTTGTTTGGGTGGTCTGTGAGCCAACTTCCAAAAACATCGAAGAATATGGGTCTACCCATTCCTGATTTTAAAATCTGAAGGATATTTAGTATAAAGTTGGATCCGATCCAATTTTAACTCAGCAGAATTTTATACTGACATCATAGTTTGTATGTATTCCATCACCATTGGTATGTTCCTCAAGAATCACCATTTTTAGTTGTAAGCACCACAAGCAGGATGCAACAGTACAAGATGCATTGTGGTGATAAAGGAGTATAATTTTTAAGTTACCTGTTGCCTTCTATGAAGACATTGCTTGATAATGAGAACTGAATCAGTCATTCAGTTTCTAAAGACTTCTTCCTTAATTAATAAGATGTAATTATTTCGCTTAATTCAGTTTTGCAGTATGGGTTTGTTACCCTCTTCGTGGCACCCTTCCCTTTGGCTCCATTCTTTGCATTGTTGAACAATATTTTGGAGATGAGGCTTGATGCAAAGAAGTGCCTGCGGTATTATCGTCGGCCTGTTCCTAAACGAGTAAAAAATATTGGTGTTTGGTTCCACATTCTGGACATCCTTGGAACTCTCTCTGTTGTTACAAATGTGAGTATCAACATTTTGTTACTCTCACCTGACATTGTCATGATGTTATCAGTTATATAATACCACAGCTTCCAGACTCATAGTAAATTAAATCTGAAGTGAAAGGTGTGCTCCAATTGTATTGGTCTTGATGTTCGCTTGTTGCAAATACAAGTCTGTTATTCATTGAGCTATCAACCGTATACCTGCTGCACTTTGGATGATTATAAATTATTTCTTACTGAAAACCGTCACAACACAACATTCAATAATAGATGTAAGTAAGTCTAGGAGATAACTTCTGCTACATGTTTCGGCCTTCAAAAGGCCATTATCAGGCAAATAAATTAAACTTTTCGTTATTGAATTGTATGTCAAATATAGGATAAAGTACTAAACTTCCAAGTGTATACAGTGGTATAAAATGATATGAGTGAATATAAAATATAAATTACAATAAAAGTTGAAGTCTTAAAATAACCAGTTACATAGTCAAAAGTACAGTTATAAGTTGTGTATGTGATAGTATTTGGAAGTTGGCAGTTGTAATCGTAATATATGTAATGCTTATACGGACATGTTATATACACAATGGCTGATGTGTTCAGAGGCCTGTTGTTATGTTGTATGTTATTATTTAATATTTGATACCTGGAAATAATATACCATTGGTAACTATTATTAAATTACTTAGTGATTTTATATGGTATTGATTAAATTATTATGGTTATGTAATTTATTTACTATGTGACAAGTGTATGTGCATGCGTGTGTACACACACGTATGGTCCTTATATTTTTGTTTCAGGCATTTATCATTGCATTCTCATCCAACTTTATCCCACGGATGATGTACATGCACATTGTAAATCCAGATCACACGGATGTTGGGTTCCTCAATCATTCTCTGGCCTACTTTGATACAAGACATTTCAGCCATTCACACAACAATGTATCTCATGTTGACATATGCAGGTAATAAGGTCAAAAAATTCTATACCAATAGTATAATGTCTGAAACATAACTCTACTCTACAAGTGATACAGAATTTGAATGTTTCAAGTTAGAGAAAGATAGATGTTTGCAATAGTTTCTGTCCTGTATTTGTATGATCCCTCCCACCATATTTGGGCCATATTAATTTTGCCAGACTGTAAAAGAAGTTATTTTATTTTATAGAAATATTCTGCCAGATAATTTATTTGATACGTATGGGAATCTGGTGGTCTAGCTGTAAGGTCTTCTGTGCAGATGTTTCTGATTCAGTACCAGTTGGATATAGTGCAGATGCTTGTGCATTCTTTCCCTTTTCTTCACCTCTACCAGAGTTAAAACTCTTGTCTGCAGACTGCATTATGGTTTAAACCTTATGTTAAGGTATAGATCTCCCATGATAGCCATCATTGCTGTGACTGTCAGGTTTAAAAATGTGGATTTATATCTTAACCTAGCTAAATGGTCTGAGGCCAGAATGAACTAAACCTTACCAGGAGTTATAGGCCACATATATGTAGAATATACAGATTTTGTAACATGAATTAGTCTAAATCCCTTATGAAATTTTGAAAAATTGTTGAGCATGAAATCTACAGAGAAAAGACTTACTGTTTTTGTATAACATTTTTTGCCTGTAAAAACAAATTTTGTCAAAAATACCTAATGCCAGTAAAGTTGTTTCTAATCCACTTCTATACCAGGTATACACATATCTTGTTGTGTATGTGTTACTAAGATACTAAACTTATTGCAATAGCTGCAACTCTGAGATACCTGTCTGTGCCATTTATTGCTGCTTTCTTTGGGTCTGATCTGTAATTACTTATGGAAATACATGATGACAGAAGAGAAAAACAGATGCTTTTGTATTGTGACACATTACTAAGCAGTGGCTCCATAAACACATTCCAATACGCAACAATGGGAGCTGTGTTCTCAGTGGGCGAATGTTACAGCTTGTTGCTAGTCAGCAGTCAGCACACCAATGAACTGGCTGGATGGCGATCACATGGTAACCACAACAGAGGTGTGACGCAACAGTAGAGGAAGCCGTGTTTTTTGTGGTGGTTCGCGCCAAAGGTTTATAACACATGGAAAATCGCTTGGTGCAGTTGAGTTCCAAAGTTCCAAGGGAGCAGTAGTGTGTCAAGAAGTTGTAGAAGGAATTAGACTGTGTGTGACTTTACATGTGCTGTATCACAGTGATATTGGCAGTGTATAATTTAGTGAGACTTTTGTAGTTCCTGTGTTATAAATCCGTTGCCAGGGAACTGAGAGTGAAGACTAATGGACATAGACTGACAAGATTGGTGTGATGTGATTGTAGAATGTGTAAATCAGCAGCAGTATTGTAATTATTTATAGTTACAACCTGTAGGTGGTTAATAAATCTAGTTACCAATCCCGAACCCTGTTCATAGTCACTTAACATGTGAAAACTGGTATCAGAAGTGGGATTGGATCTGATTGAAGCAATTGTTGAGCAGAAGATTTATTTTACAGTGCCATTCAAAAAAAGTTGGAAAACATGGAATTACTGAAGGCCATGCTGGCAAAAATTTAAAACCAACATGAAATCCATGCAAGAAGAAATGAAAACCAACCAGAAGGAACTAAAGAAAGATATAAAAACCAACCAAGTAAAATCAGAAGCCTTCTGAGAAGAAATGGAAGACATGCACAAAAAGATGATGGCCAAGCTAGATGACCATCATGAAAGGGCAATGGCCTACCAAGACACCATGGAGGCATGCCTGGAATTCAAGGAACCAACTTCAGTGGGCGTGGAATATGATGCAGAGCAGTGGGAGGTCCTCAAGGAAGAAACCACGGTGAAATCTTCTGGAGCAATGAAGAAGCGGCATAGGGACTGGCATCTAGCTTCAGGGCACTGTGGAAAGCTAAAGGAACTGACCAAGGAAATTGTGGATCCAGAGGAAGTTGCCTGCCGCCTGCAGGAAGATGACCCGCTCTACAGCGGTGGTATGGCACTGGGGACACAGTCACAAGGGTTACGACCAGGTCCGTGTGTTACAAGAAACTCAGAGAGGACAGACATTGGAAGGGCCCAGAATGCAACAGTGGCATAAGGGACCAAGGCCTTAGAAAGCAGCTACCAGGCAGCAAGCGAATAAAGAACCTAGTTGACAGATGGCCGCTATGTCTGAGGAAAAAGTGAACAACCACTGATGGCAGAGGGCAGAGCTCAGGACAGCGATCACCTCAGGGAAGCATAGGGACTCTAAAGAAGATCCCTCTGTGAGATTCTCAGCATGAAGATCACGAAGCAAAAAGCCGGATCTTGTGTCGAATCACGAAAAATCAGGACTGAACATTGTGGAGGGGTTGGCCCCCTCTGAGGCAGAAAAGGAGTCTGCACACAGAGTAAGAACTGGAGATGTGGGAGCACTGGCCTCTCCAGGAGTTGTTGGCTACTTGGGAAAGAGAAAAACGAAGAAAACCTTTGGATGTTGGTGAGAACCTGAATTAACTGGAACCTCCTCATAAGGGAAGCGCTCGGGACAAGCTGGCCTTGAGGAGGGAGAAGTGGTGGTAGTTGGAGAGCATCCACCGCAAGAAAAACTGAACAACTTGCGGGAAGGTGAGATGTTACAAGCCGAGACCTCAAAGAAGAAGGAACGGTGACACAGTGATAGGCTATTTGGGATGAACAGCCTTAAGGAGGGATCACTGTAACACATTGCTAGGCATTGCCTCCATAAACACGTTCCAACTTGCAACAATATGATCTGTGTTCTCAGTGGCCAAATGTTACAGCTCGTTGCTAGGTAGTAGGCAGCATGCCAATGAACTGGCTGGAAGGCAATCACATGGTAGCCCCAACAGAGGTATGACGCTACAATAAAGGAAGTCTTGTTTTGGTGGTCCAAGCTGAAGGTTTATAACACACCGAAAATCGCTTGGGGCAGTTCAGTTCTGAAAGTCCAAGGGAGCAGTAGTGTGGCCAAAAGCCGTAGAAGGAATTAGTCTCTGTGTGTATGACTTTACGTGTCCTCTAGTACCCACTGATCAGGCAGAACAGAATTAGTGAGTTATGGATCTCAGATCTTTTTCACCGCCTGCTTGAATCACTTCTTCTGGAATTTGATTAGTTCTTGGTGACTTATACTTAACTTTGCAATAGTCATTTCAGCCTCAGAAGGACTTGGCTCAGATGTATGTATTTCTGTCTGCCTAACTTCACCAACCACATGTATGTTCAGTAGATGAGAGAAACATTCAGTGTGTTGTGGGAATCTGCAAGATGACTATTTTTATCCTTTACCAAGTTGTAATATTCTTGTTCTTACTGTGTGTTACACAATTGTCGATTTTGTCTTTCAGATATCCTCTGTTTTTGTTTGTGAAATGTGTGGTAAATCCACATCTTATATTGTTCAGATTATTTCCATTTATTTAGCTTTGATCCTGTAACCATTGTTGTTTCTCTTGTTTTCTTTGATCTGATGGTGTTGTTGATTAAACATCTTTTGCTGAACCGTGGCTTATGCTGCTTCATTTCTTAATAATCTAGGCCGTCGTGGGCAAAAATTTTATACTCCCTGTAATAGTTTTTCAGGCTGAAATTTTGATACTCTCTGTAATAATTTTCAAATTCTATTAACATCCACATGATCACCTAAGATTTCCAAAGCTGCAGTCCTATTTGAGATTTCAGCCTGATACTCTTCCTTACCCTCTGCCTTGTTTAGTTTCTTGAGATTGAATTTCTCCATATCAAATTTTTGTGTTGTTTGTTTACTTACTGCAAGGATATAAGTTCACCAGATAGTTGTCAGTGTCAAAGTCTACACCCCTGAAAGACTGGACTTTAAGTATACTTGATTGCCATCTCTTGTCTGTCAAAATTTGATCAATATGATTGTGTCTTTCCATCAGGAGATGTCCAAGAAATTCATATGGCAAATATTTTCTGAGTCTTTGTCATGTGACCAGCTTTGCAAGAACAAATGGGTTTTTGCAATAAATGTTCAAAGACCAGGGAGGTATGAAAAACTGCAAAGCTTCTGTTTGTAAACGTTGATACTCTCTTTACATACATGTGTCCATTCTTATCATGTGTATGTTTATCATTGTCTGCCTTCTTTCTTCCCCAAATCATTTGGTTTGATTGTAAAACAAGAGCATTTCATCCTTGTACAACCTTTTTTTTTATTGCTAGTAGGGTGGGACTACTCGTAAGTCCCTTGTACTGCGGCCACTTCTGGTGGAATGAAGATTGGCAGGGAAACCGAAGTACTTGGAGAAAACCTGCCCCAACGCCACTTTGTCCACCACAAATCCCACTTGACCAGACCCGGGATTGAACCCGGACTGCCGCAGTGGGAAGCCAGTGACTAACCGCTTGAGCTATGGCGTGACCACCTTACTCCAGTTGTTATTGAAGGTACATTTTGTTGTGTTTTATAGATACCCAGAGTACAGAAATCCGCCATGGGACGAACATCCATACAAGCGTCCTCTTATATACTGGCGTATCCTAGCAGTACGACTGATATTTGTCGTCGTGTTCCAGGTAACTTCATTAATCTAACAAACCCACATATTAAGTTAGATTTTATGAAGTTCACGTTTATGAATAATTATAAAATTTTCTTTCCATTGATTAAAATTGAATCACTTTGTGCATTGTCCATTGGTGATGTAATGAATCATTTATTGAAGTTGGTATTGAATTTTGAGAATGGAGAGTTGCAACTGTAACATACCAGTTTGTGAGTTATGAGGACTGACATAGCATACTATTTTTTCTCTCTCTCTCTCTTGCTGCTGTTCTGAAGCTGTTTTGTTTAAAACAGGATGATGGATAATGTCCAAAATAATCAGTAATTGCATTAATATACCATCATCACAGATGTTAGGTTCTTGATGTTTGACATGTCCAGTTGTAATTCTCTACAGCTATGGATGAAATAAATAAATAAATAAATAATAATAATAATAATGTTTAGATCTTATCGTATTAGAGTACAAGTAGTTAATTTTGTTTTTACCCTCTCCCTTGCTACAGTTTTCATCATGGAAGTGATATAATATATTTTGTTAACATATTTTCATGGTAATGGGCCGATCTCCTCAGCTGATTCTGTGATCTGTGTTTCCCTCGTGTTGTCACTATGTGCCACAAGTTAGTTCCATCCTTTTACCATTACTGTCCCTATTTCCTACTGCATATCGCATGACCCCATCCAGTCAGACTTCCTTGATTCCTTCTCATTTTGGAGAGCACCATGTTGCAACACTAGCTCAAGCTGTCTTGCTGGAGAACCTCTATCAAGTGGATACGCATTGTTTCTCTCTCAAAATTATTTTTCATTATAATGTGTTACCTTAGTTGAATTATGTTTTATGTTTGACTAAAACTGCAGCAGAGAGAGCCTCTGCCTCCATATGTGAGTGTGTTCATGCGATCACGCACGTATGTGTGTGTGTCAGAGAGAGAGATTAATTGATTAATTCCAATATGATGTGTTTTATGTTGGCAAGATAAATCTCTTGTTTGTTATATTCTGTGAGCCTGTCATTGTGATTTGCTTGCCCTATTCCTTGTGGCTGTTGCATTTGAGGCATGAGTTGTGTTTGGATTCATGTATTTGATTTCTTTAGCTGTTGCAAGCCTCGCATTTTGTATTTCTGCCAAAATTTGTCATTCTGCATAACAATGTGCAGGTAACCTATCCATGTCCAGATTATACTGAAATGTCTAAGTCTATAGAATAGCGTGAGTTTTATGTTATTTTTTAATGTTTCATGCTCTTTTCCCATCAGTAACTGGTTATATTTTCATATATATTCAAGTTATATTGTATTTATGTTAAATTGACTCATGCCTGCCGTTTATACTGTTGCAATTCTACCCTCGTTAATGTCGGTCTGTCTTGTCCTGCCCTTCTTGGACCCTATGGTATATTCTATTAGTCTTTTCCTTTCATGCCTTCCAGTGCAAAATATGATTATTTGTATTATTGTTATCATGCTTGTTAGTCTTGCTATCGCTATCCAGCTCAGGATGTATGTACAGTACAACAGTGAGAAAGTGACATCTTGAGTCCTCCCAACTCTGCCTGTTGAGGACAGGTCAGTAACAGATTCATGTCCAGTTATTGCACATTGTCAGCTTAGGGTTCAAGAGGATGTGCTTCTCCTCTATAATAGTGGGACATAGACAGAAGGTATATTTAGTGCCAAATAATGTGTCCTTTTTATAGTATGGCATGGACATTGTTTATCAAACGAATCTCAGTTATTACCTAATTCTGTATGGATTATCTCTAGGGTGCAGAAATTATAAAAGAAGTATACAAATATGTGTATATTTAGTCTAATAGTTGTGTGTACCTGTTTTCACATGTGTCATTTCATATGACTGCATGATTCAGCACTTCTGTACCTATTAGTCATTAGGATTCATTTTGTTTTGTTATAATTGGGATGTTATTGGTGCAGTATTCTGTCAATTTTTATAAATAATTGTGCTAAATTGTTAGAACAATCAGTATTTAATATTTTAATGAAAGAAAAAATACTACTAAAATTTATATAATATTACAGCAAGTTTATAGAGATGAACAATGAATAGAAGACAGTGTTTTAGGTGTGTTAACCAATTTAAAAATGGAATATATGTTAAAGCAAAAGATCTAGCTGTTCAACAATTGCAAGAACTGACTGAAATGTGGAAAAAATGATGGAAATAATGAGAAAGTATCATCAGAATTTTTCAGAAGATACAAGATTTAAGATGAATAGAGAAATTATGAGATTGATTTTGACTAAAAGATCTAACATGAAGAATGTCTCTGCAGAAATGGTAATCAGAATGTCAGTAGTAGGCAGATGTGATATGGCAAGAAATTTGCTCAGAACTTCAAGTAAAATTGGCAGAAGAAAAAATAGTGACTGATGATGTGCTTGAATCTTCCTGTTAGACTCAGGAACGCCATGTCAAAGTCCAAAATAACTCCAATTTCAAAATCATATTGATATGGGTTTCTTTTATGGCAGTAATTGTCTGTTATGAATTTGTTCTTCCAAAGCAGACAGCCAAGCATTCTGCTCTCAAGTTCAGGGCTGCTTATGGCGGCACATTCATTGAAGAAAAGCAACTTTTTGCTGCATCATGACACTGCCTTCCGGTTCAGTACTTTCGGTAGAGCAAATACCAGTATTTGAACATCCACCTGAACCTGATTTGGCCCCCTGTGAGTTTATCATGTTTCAAAAACAATGGAGAGTCTCATTTTGAATAACTTGAAGATACTTAACAGCAATATACTTGTAACTGAAATGACTTTCTGTAATGATTTCCAACATCACTTAACAAGGGAGACACAGAAGTCAGAAAACGTACATAAATTCAGAAGGCAAGTGCTTGGAAGTGACCATACTCACTAATATTTAACCTTTTGACGTGGTCATTTAAATTCCGCGGCCGCGGCTCCTGCGGTAATATATTCAGCCGGCCATTTAAATTTTGCTCGAAAATTATTTATTCATCATTGTTCTTAAAATCTATGAGATAGGAACATGAAACTTTCACTAAAATGATCTTAAAAGGTGGTTTTATAACCTTACCTTATAATATGAACCCCCTTTATATCTTCAATGGAAGCATGTTATTTAGTATTTGAGCAGAGAATGGTACGCCTTGAAGGATGAAACTTTCACTAAAATGATCTTAAAAGTTGGTTTTATAACCTTGCCTTATAATATGAGCACCCGGTATCTCGGCTATGTAAGCAGGTGACGCCTTGAAGCATTAGTCTAAACACAGAGCTGGCTCTCGAAACGACCACCAAGGTCAGTACGATAAAATGGCGTCAACTGGAGCGATAATGAGTACTTTTCCCTCCCCCACACACATCCGTATCGTCTCAGGGGGTGACCACAGTGTTCTGCCTTAAATTGTGGCGTATTTCTAAGAAATGGGTGCTATGTACTGTGCGAAAGCAATCGATTTTACGAGAATAACATTTTGGACAACCCTCTTCTAAGAATTCCAATGGAATGTGTTTGTGTGGCCAGCTCAGGGCAATATGATATTATATACAACAGCACACATCACCTCTCTGGTGTTTATTACTTCACAAGCAAAGCAAATACGCCATTGAGTGACGAAACCGCTACAAGAAGCAACACGAATTTGCTGCAAGACAGGCATATGTAACGACGACTTATCTCAGCTAAACTCGTTGGCTTAGTATACTCTGTTCTTGTGACAACAGGCCAGCGAAAAATCTAACAATCTACAGCAAAACCATCAATTATTATGGGCGTTATAACATAGGTGTGCAGCTGGACGAACCATACACGACGAACCCCCCCAGACGATTTAAATCCCTGACGAAACAGACACGACGAACCACGGCAACGGGTTAATAACAATATTTCTCCCCATCAGTCTCCCTGTTTAATTGGTAGAGTCCATACATTTACGTAGAGAAAATTACTGTTGTGAGTAAGGTTGGTTTAGGTGAGGTTGGAGCATATGTGCACACTGCTGTTTTGAGAAACACCAAGGCTCCTCTCTCCCTTCGTGGTTATTCTGGAAACTGCTGAAGACCAAGATTGGCTGAGAGTGCACAAGAAGTTTCCAGAATGACTTTGCCTCTACAAATGTGTTATGGAGTTCTAGAGACAATCTAGGTGAAGCTACTGAGCTCACTGGACCTGTGCAGTTAATATCATGATGGACCAGAGTGAAAGACAGTGTGTACTGTGAGACAAGTTATTTCGGTCCTGGCAATACAAAATGTAGGTTAAGTGCAAGAAGACAGTGCGGTAGCATAAAGTGAAATAGTGGTGGACTAGAAAAGTCAGTTTCAAAATTATAGGTGGCTACTGGCAGTATGAAAGTAACTGTTCTGAACCAAAATAAATGTAATGCAATTTTCGCATTTGTTGATACAAGCGACATTCAGTAAATTCTTCTGAATTGGAAGCCCTTTCTTCCTTCACTGATAATGTAGTGTATTCTATCAAATTTGTAATTAACTGTAGTTCTTAGCTTATATTTCCCTTCCACAATGAATATGGATACATATAAATCTTCAGCCATAGGAATAATTTCTTCTCTTGGCCTCAATATAATTCTCCCTACAAATAATTATCAGTTACAGTTCTCATTCTCATCTCATATGACAAGTCCCTCAGTGATGATGCATTCTGAATTAAGAGTCTTTTCTTCCTCAAGTTTTGCACCATATTGCATCACAGTAAACCAGGCAGGTTCCTGAAGTGATAATGCTCTAGCCTTATATTTGGTGAATCGAAAAACTCTTTGAGAAATTCATCCAGCACTGTAAGGAATCATGGATCAACCATAGACAAGGTTAATCTCTTCAGGCAAATGCTGGGCTACAAAATTTACTCACATATGTACACTGACTTTTAGACACATTTCAGAATGAATTTAAATACCACATATTTACCCTTGATAGAATTTGTGAAAAACGTCATATACAGTAGTTAAATGCATTATGGTAATGTTTACCATATTGTGGGGTATGCCCCCCTGAGGAGACAGAGGACAATATACTGTGTTATCCAGATGTCTCAGTACTTGTAAGTATGATTAATAGCCTGACTTTGTGGAGCATATTGATGTTGTGCAATATATGAGGGTCAAATCTTGGTATGGTGACAAGATTCTTCAAGCCCCCCCCCCAGTCACTCTAAAAAAATACTGAGTTTAGTTTCTGATTTGTTTTATGTATGATGCTACATAAACCATGCAATAGACAAATGTTGCTGAATAAAATGTTATGAACATGGTGTTTAGGTGTGACTAGGTTATTTGTATGGTGTTACAGAATGTGGTTAGCCTAGTAAAGAACATTGTCAGGTGGCTTATTCCTGATATACCTCGCAAACTTCATGATGAAATGCTCAAAGAGGCATACCTCACAAATGAAATCATCATTGAGCAAGAGAGGAAACGAGCACAAGCCATGAATCCAGGTCGAATTGGCTCAAGGGATTTTCTTACAGGAGAAAGGAATGCTGTGGCGAATGATGATAGAAGACGTAAAAGAAGAAAGAAAAATAATCCAGGAAAAATTGGCTCTCCAGATTTCCACGTTGTATGCACCCTTCCTTGAGGAGGTCAGTCAAATGTGGAGCTGGATTATACTTGCACATGATACTATAATTAGTTAATAGTAGTAAGGGTATCTTAGAAATTTCAATTGAAGAGAGAGAAAAAAGGAGTGCATGCTTGTGTTGGGAGATAACATGTGCCTAGGTTTGTGCATTACAGGTATCTGAAAGCATGTTATTTCATTCTCACACTAGTAGTTTTCATACTTATCTAGATGGCAGCTGTATATGTGAAACTGTACCAACTTCATTTACTGTTTTAATGAAGAATAGAGGGACCAAGATAACACTAGAAGAGGAAAAAAGAGGAGCTAAAGGATAAAGATGTGGTTTGATGTTGAGTTTTTGCTATTACACCGTTCCTTTATTTTCACGAATTTGTAACTATTAAATATTTACATTATCTGCAGACTGCTACATAATGGTACAATTGATGTTCTAAGTCAAGGAGGGTTCCAAGTTTAGATTATGTGGTTTTCCTCAGAACCTCCAGGAAAATGCCATGATGTTACTTCAATTAGGCCATGGCCCCCTTCCTTCCATTTTATCAGTTTTCCCATCATCCAACACCATATAGTCATGATACTGAAAGTGTCATTAAGTAACCTACAAAAAAAGTTTGTTCTGTGAGCAGAGTTTGTGTTGAACACACTCAAAAGAAACTCTTATCACTCATCAAGTATTGGTCATATACCATAATTAGCAGNTCAGAAATAAATTAACTTCTTGGAGTACAACATGAAACAGACATCTGTTTCTGCAGTAAACTCTAGTTAACAGCACTGATGGTCTTTTCTTTTCTTTTCCAATTTCTCCTTTTCTTTTCATTTTTCCAATTTTTTCCTACTAATTTTTGACAGTGAGGTTGTGCCATAGCTTAGGAGATTAGTTGCCAGCTTCTAATTGTGGCAGCTTGGTTCAGGCCCAAGTCAGTTAATGCGGTATTTGTGATCGACAAATTGGCATTGAGGTAGGCTTTATTATTCATCAGATGATCCATTTCTCTTTTGTGTCATCTTGGGCTAGTACAATGGACCAGTTGTGGCCTAAGTACCAAGGGACTTGGCCTCACCTCACCCCCAAGGAAAAAATCAACAGTTTTATGTATCATATATCAAATTTCTTGGCTATGTTTGGTACATTTGATAGTCATCAAAGTGTTTGCCACTTCTTCACTAGAAAACAACTAGACTTTCTATTAGAAGTGTTTAACACTTTAGAAGAAGAGACTTACATTCTTAGACAACTTTGTGAATTCAGCTTTTGCAGGGAAGATTAAAAGAATCAAATCTCATGTTGCACCAGGTGGATTCCAATAAGTTTCAATTTTATTTATTATAAAATGATTGGAGAATTATAAATGAAATGGCTGGAATTTTAGTTTGCCTTCAGTGTGTGAAATTCCTTAAAACATGGAATACCACAGGGTTGATGTTTAGCTGAGTCTTCTTGCTTACCCATAACATTATATTTTTTCTTGCTTTAGCAAAGCAGTCTTTTGACAGAAACAGAGAACCAGTGTCACTTTGAAGCCAATAGGACAAAGCATTTATGAGGATCCAGTATTCTCAGGAACAAATATAGGAAATACAAATGCACATAATTGAGTAATGCCTTCAAAAGTGGTGAATGAAAATGTTGTTCTTTTTATGTATTATTACACAACAAATGAAACCAAAATGTCCTATCATTTCTGTGTGTTTAGTGGGTAGCGAACTTGACAGCTGCCTTTTTGATGATGATTGAATTTAAAGAAGAATAGTAGGTTCAGTTTATTCTGCATTCACTATACTCGTAATGAATTTGACATAAACTTGACAACTGCCTTTTTGATGATGTTTGAATTTAAAGAAGAATAATACATTCAGTTTATTCTGCATTCACTAGAACGAATTTGACATGAAACAGTATTGAAATTTCCAGTTGTATGCCAAAAGTGTTTTCATCTTACCCCCCCCCCCAATGCTATATTTCTTAATATGTATCCAGAAAACAGACTTTTTATCCTGACAGATAATTGATTCATGGTATAGGGTCTAATTTTTCATTTACTAAGAACTGTACTAAAATGATCATTATAACAGAATAGCAAGAGGGAAACTTATAGCAGCATTATGTAGGGTAAAGGGAAGGAACTGTGTCAAATAAGGAAACAATTAACAGTGCAAAGGCCCAAATAACCCAGAAATGACTCTTTACAGCTGTTGTATCTGTATTTGTGTTTCTACTGTAATAATGTTTTTTACCTTTGTACATTTTTAGCTCTTCATTCCTGTGGTATGAAGCTGAAAGAATTACAGTGAAAACCTAACATAAAAAGTACAAGCTGTAATGGGTATTTCAGTTTGGCAAACATTTTCTTATGCACCATAAATTTAATTATGTTGAACGTAGTAATGTTCGTCAGTTCTGGAGATATCCATGGGACAGACAACTATGCTACTTCTGTGCAAACAAAACCAAATGGAACTGGAAGTAATCAACTGATTTACCTTGAACAGGAAAGGTGTTCACCAGCTCAGCTGAAAAAATAATGCCCACATCATAAATGGTAACAGTTACATTCATGCCTTTGAAGGAGCATATAAACACACCAAAATTTGCTTACATCTCTATGTAAGTAGGTACTTGCAAACATTCACCACCTTTTATTTATGCGTACCAACCTCTTGTTACTACTTGCTTTGCACGTATCAGTTCTATGCTTGCATGAATAGTAGCAAATTTTTGGTAGTGTCATGCACAAACTGGGTCATAACAGTGACAAAATGGAAATAAGTACATTCAATTACATGCTTTGTCACAGAGGAGTCACCATTTTTGTAAATGATTGGTACCATACAAAAGTCATTTCCCACTATGTGTTCATGCTATTCAAAATAAGAATCTCCATTGTTACTGAAATCCCATGACATTTTTTCTTGTGTATATGAATTTCAGATTTGATGATGTGATTCATGTGTAGTTCACATATTTTAGAATAACTGTTAATTCTGTTCCAAACCACATTTTTCAGCTGCGTTGAGATTACTGCACATATTCACTGTTTGATTTCTATTCTTCGGTCCGAAAGTGCCTATGAGTATTATTTCTAGTCTAAATTTTTCATTCTGTTATGAATTCTCATTATAACATACTTTGACTGTGCAAGTATTCTGTCAGCCAGCAAAAGGTGGGATTTTTTATAGTTTTTTGATTAGTAATGCTAATAGATTGGAAACTGATTTAGTTTTTATTCTCAAACCCTATAATACAGAAGAATGGAAAGACAGGTTATGGTATATTAATGTGAGTGTTATTTTAATTTGTTCATTTTGTACTTGTAATTGTACTCTCATTTTGTTTTACATTAGAGGAAATATAAAAGTGGCTTCACTAATGTTATGCAAACAATTCAGAAGGTGAAGTTTCACGTGTAGTGTCCACTGTAGTCCACAACAAGACTTTCTAGTTCAGTGGTGCATAAAAATAATTATCTTTCCATTGCTCTCTACATTGCTGTTCATAAAGTTACGAGTATTTTCCTTTTGAGAATATCTTTGCATTTTTTTAAACTGTAAATGCATTTATCGGGGGGGCACGCGGTAGCGTAGTTGGTTGAGGCACTGTGCTACAAGCTGGAAGGTCGCAGGTTCAAGTCCCGATGAGGTCATTGAATTTTTTAATCCCTCCAGCTGCACTATGACCCTGGGGTCGACTGAGCCTCTAACAGAAATGAGTACCAGGAATTAATTAAATAATTTTCCTGAGGAGTAAAGTGCTGCCGGCGCGTAAGGCTGACAACCTTACCGCCATCTTTGAGTTGATTGTCTAGATAATGTGGGACCCTCAACGTTTCACAACCCTATGGGCCTTCATGGCCTGGTATAGGGATAGCTTTACTTTTTTTTTATTATTATTATTTTAACACACTGTGGACCGGGGTGGGCCATATGGCCCTCTACGTTTCCAAGCGTTGCGGACCAGTTGGGCCATATGGCCCTCTACGGTCACGTTATGTTGCAAAACGCTATATATCACTGTGTGGCTTCGTTGAATCGTAACTACTGCGTAGATGACCTCGGGAATGATTGCTGCCTTATCTAGTAACTCGACCAGAGTCATTTCCTGTCACAACCTAAACAAAATTGGCTTTGTTCTAATCCAAGCTTGCACGTATGAACCACGCAGCTACCAGTTCAACATGGCTCAGAGACAAAAGCAGTTGCGATCTCTCGGAGGACAGGAAATATTAGATATGTTCTCCGATGAGCTATCAGATTTGCCAACTGCTTCGTCTCCTGATAGCGAGGCCATTATCAGTGACAGTGACGGTGACGGGGGCCACAGGGCTGCCCAAAATGTGTCAAGTGAAAGTGAGAGCTCCGTTGAAAGTGCGAGTGTTGGGACAGCTACATGGGATAAAGTGGACAAAACCCCCACTTTAGGAAAGTACGTATTTGTGGTACAATTAGGGTGAACAGAGGCCTCCCTCCAGATCTGAAAGAGGAATGTAAACGCCTGAAACGTGGCGACACCGCATTCAGGAGGAAGGGGGACATTCTTCTTCAGTCCTGGAGGGATACTCGCGTTGTGAATATGGTTTCCACTATTCACAATTCGAGCATGGTCAATGTTCAAAGACGACACGGGCAAGTAAAGAAGCCTCTTTGTATTTTCAAGTATAATATGAAAGGAGTTGATAGGGCCAACCAGTTCTTGGGCTATTATTCCCTTCCTAGGAAAACAGTAAAATGGACGAAGAAAGTTGAACTGTGGCTTATAAACTGTGCAATTTTCAATTCATTTACGGTTTTCAAAAAGGTGAACAGAAATTCTACTTTGAAATACAAAGCATTTCTGTTGAAACTGGCAAAAGCTTGGGCTACTGACGCCACGGTGGCGGCAGTACCTGTGTCAGACACAGACGTAGTGCAGCCGGGGCCATCTGTTCGCACCCGCCGAAGGCCTCAAGTAGATCCCCCTGGCCGACTCTCGGGTGATATGCGGAAACATATTCTCGTGAAAATTGTGAAGAGTGAATATTGCAAGAAGAAACACCCTTCTAGGCAGTGCCATGTGTGCACAGAGCACAAGAAGAAGAGTAGAACTGCCTACATGTGCAACTTCTGCGTAATGCCTCTTCACAAAGGGGAATGTTTCCAGAGATATCACATGTGCAAGCACTTCTAGGAGCTCTGGTAAGTGTTCTCCAAAAATTTCAGTTCATAAAATTAATTAGGAGATTTTATATTAATTTTTAAAGTGAACAGTGCACAAGTTAGGGTAGTAGGTTTAAAAACGCCGGTCCCCAGTGTGATTTAAATGTTTAAACCACCGGTCCGCAATGTGTTAAATGCATTTGTCATACCTTTGCCAAATTCCCAGTATCTTTCACTTAATTGTCTCATTAGAAAGGTTAAATCTATTATGGAGTGTTGCGTCTATAATTTTTTTGGTATTCTTTTAAAATATTTTTCCTGAATTTTGTCAACAGTGACAGAAATATTATACTTCTCTAATTATGGCAGAATTTCTCCTTTCATAGACACTGTTACCATCACTTCATTCTTCTAATCATTTGGTATCACTTCCTCATAACTGTATACATTCATTGCATTGCTGTTGGCCTAGCTACTTTTAGGATGTCTACTGTCCCTTCATCACCTGGTGCTTTCTAATTCATTTTTCGAATGGTAATTTAGATGTCCAAATACATATGTATTCAATATCCAGTCCGGTTCCCGGACAATGGATCTGTGAAATTATGTATCTATGTATGTATATGACTATATTATCTGTGTTCTTTGTTCAATTGTACCTGCTTTTTCTCATACTTGATTTATGATGAGTATAAATCCTTTTCATTTGTGTCTTGTTCAGTATCAGAGGGGTGGGAAACCAAGATCTATACAAGATTGACACTAATTTTTCATGCAGAGTCTTGACTTCGAATGTCACCATGGTATGGAATATATTTAAGAATATATCTTTTACAATACCAGTTTAATTATGAACAGTCTAATATGTATTGTTTATGACACCACTAACAACTTAAATTAAAATTATTTGTCTGTCAAAATGGAAAAGAGGAAGCTGTTAACAGTTGAGCAACAAACACAAACTGCTGGTCCTGTTGGCCAGGACATCCTTTTTGATTACTTTTACAGTGAAGTTTATTCTTTTGTTTAGCTCTGCAGCATAAACTGTAGTTTTATATGTACAAATGTATTTATACTTTCATATTGATAAATATCTGTAGTTTTACTCGATGAACTCTTACATGTAGATATATAGAGAGATTATTTGGATTGCATTTAAGATCTTTGAGACTGTACTGATAATATTTTGTATTTTTAATGAATATACAAAGTGTTGGTGACAATATATTTTATTGTTTTTTATGGAATTTTTTCTTCCTTCCTTTCAGATGCCAAATATTTGCTGACATGCATGTTCAGTCATCATGCTATAACAGTGCACCCTAAACATGCCCTTAAATATATTAAAATAGTCAAACGAGCATAAACCTAATATCTTTTTCTTGTGTAAACTAATGAATTAAATTTAAAATTACCTCATTAATACAATGTTGAAGGCATAAAAAGAACAGAGACATGTCATAATACACAAATACAAGGTGTGGCAATAAAGAAACCGGATTCATGCTCTAACCCTTTATTAAAAAAAAATCAGACAGTCGAAATGTTATCCCCTTCAATGTAGTCCCCTCCCCGATCCCTACACCGCTCCATGCGAATTTTCCACTGTTGGAAGCAGTGCTGCAGGTCATCTTGTGTTATGCTCTTCAAGAGTTGCGTCGCTTTTGCTTTCACTGCATCCACGGACTCGAACCTGGTCCCTTTCAGCGCAGACTTGATTTTTGGGAAGAGAAAAAAGTCGCACGGTGCTAGGTCCGGAGAATACGGTGGATGTTCCATCACTGGAATGTTGTTTTTTGCCAAATACCTCTTCACAGATAGCGCGTTGTGTGCTGGCG
>NW_019718270.1:330600-355170 GCF_002891405.2 Cryptotermes secundus | reverse complement strand
CTTCTTAAACCACTCGAAAACTTGCGTGCGAGATAGACACTGATCACCATATACTTCTGTCAACAAATTGTAAGTTTCAGTGGCAGATTTTCCAAGTTTTGTGAGGAATTTGATGTTAGCACGTTGTTCTGCATTAGCACTCAGCATTATTCCGACGGAGCTCAGAAACACGATCCGCTTCTAACAATGGTCGCGGCCAGACTAACCGATGCACGTGAATGAAACTTTGTGTGACGGTAGAGGGAAGTCCAAGGGTCAATGCCCTACCCTCCTCTTCGTCAATGACGTGGCCGGAAATGAGTCATAAAAGTAATCCGGGTTCTTTATTGCCACACCTTGTAATACTTCAGAGGTACTTTTTAAGGATTGCTGAAAGCTGGATAATAAAACAAGAAACAAGAAATTCTGGGAAGAACTAATCACCTACTTTCCTTCGGTAATTACTTTACTTGTGTATACATATGCAATTCAATAAAACAATACTGTAAAGTCGATTTTATAGAGCGTGAATTGCGCATGTATTGAAGCAGCTGAAAGGGTGCAATAATTTTCATTTCTCTAAAACATACATTAGCACACTGTGTCGAATAATAGTTGAGAAAACTGACATTTTCCCGATTTAAATTCATTGGACAATATATCAAGCAAAATAGGTGGGAGGCATTGGCACGTGGTGGGTAATGGTACCCAAGTTAATTTTGAAGTTCCAGGCAGTTATTAACAACTCTACATCACACTATAATGTAGCAGAAGGCCCCAAAAATTAGTGTTGCCAGTCAGACTTTAAGGTACTGTGAATCGTTTATGCCTATTTTCTGTTCCTGTGAAGAAGACCTGAAATAAGAGCTTAGCTAAGTCAGAAAGTATTAATTATCATAGAAGCAAATAGTATGTAGATATAGTGTACTTTCTTGTCTACTATTTCTTTCTTAATTTGTTGGTTTTCAGTTTTTGCATACACATGTAGAGGTCAAATTAAGATAATGGCACCAAGACAGCAGATACTGCAGTCAATTTCAAATGCAATTTTTGTGCATCAAGTGCAACACCTTTGGTGAACATCTTTGACATTAAATTAAAGGCAGGCCTAAATGGCAGCACTATTCATTTATTACTTTATATATTCTAGTGGCCTCTTCGGGTGTGTTTTTTTCTTGTAACATATTCCTTTCTCAGTAAATTTAAGCTGTAGTTACATGTATTGGTATCAGTTCTTTCAAAATGATGGTTTTTATGTTCTTATGCTGTGTACTTTTGAAGTCTAGCCTGTTTCAGCCAAAATATATTTGTGTTCCGTTACTCCACATAGGTGGGCAATGGTATGTTTTTTTTTTTTAATACTAATAATGATTTTTCTCTTGGATATGTTGATTTGTTGCTTATACATGATAACACAGTGAATTTATTTCATGGGCAAATGTTGTAAAATTGGAAAACCCAAATGAATAACATTCTATAGCAGTTCAAAGTTAGGTTCATGTGGTTCCACCTCTCTCTCCCCTGTATGTTGAATTATAAGAATTAACATAGTGTTGAACGCTGGTGTATTCTTTCGGGTGTTACACTAAGTGTTCATTGATCCTTTACTCTTCTCACATTCTTTTGGGTGTTAACAGTAAAAGTTCTCTCTTCGATAGATGTTCAAAATGCAGTATTGTCTCTGAGAGGGAGGAGAAGGGGGTCTGCTGTTGTGTTCAGTCAAGCGCTTCCACTGAACAGCTGAACCTTCCTCTCAAAGGAGAGACCCCATTTCTAAAACATGAAAATGTCTAGGAGAGAACAAAAATCTTTTAGGTATTACACTTAGTGTTCTCTCCTTGGTCCAATCCAGTGTATTGAGTAGATGTTCAATACAGGAAATATTCAGTCTCCATCCAAGAGAGGAGGTCTGCCGATCTGCAATCATAGCTTCTACACAGAAAGGCTGATTCCTCGTCTTTTTGGAGAGGAGACTTTGTTGCATAGCAACGATAGGGGGGACATAAGGAGGAGATTGTTTGAGTCTACTTTAGGAAATTAGGCTAAAATCCAGAATTAATCACTAAAATGAAACAAGATGAATAGGAAACAGCATTTGGATGGAATTTCTGAAATACAGGATGTTCCTAAAAGAATGGTGGGGTTTTAGATACGTGTATATTTCGTATTTACAATCATAACGTGTCAATCAGAAGCTTAACTGTCCAAATTTTATGTACATCCATCAAAGTGCCTCTATGTGCGCACCTTTCGTTACCCGGCACACATCAATGTGATAGTCGAATTCCTGCCACACCCGCTGCAGCATTTCAGGTGTGATGTTCTCCATAGCATGATTGATTCTGTTTCGGAGATCCTGGAGTGATTGGGGCAATGGGGGTACATAAACCATGTCCTTCACATACCCCCACAAGAAGAAATCACATGGAGTTACGTCCGGGGATTGCGGTGGCCACCGGAGAAGAGGGGCATCTTCACCTGCAGCACATCCAATCCATCGTTGCGGAAGGATCAGATTAAGCAAACCTCTCACAATGCTATGGAAATGTGGGGGAGCATCGTCCTGCTGGATGTAGTCATTGGAATCATTGGCCAGTTGTGGAAACAACCAATTTTCCAGCATTTCTTCATAGGTGTTACCAGTCACTGTTGCTTCAGCGAAGAAAAAAGGCCCGTACACTTTTTGTTGAGAGACAGCATAGAAGACGTTAATTTTCAGAGAATCACGCTTGTGCTCAATCTGTGCATGTGGATTTTGTGTCCCCCAGATACGTACGTTGTGTCAGTTAACTATCCCACTCAGATGAAAAGTGGCTTCATCACTGAAAATGAGACGTTCCAGGAAACCATCGTCTTCCATCTTCTCTTGAATGTCCTCAGCGAAATGAGTTCTGGCTACCTTGTCTTGTGCTTTCAGAGCTTGCAACAGTTGCAACTTGTACGGTTTCATTATTATCCACTTATGCAGCACCCTCCACAATGTCATTGTTGGCATTTGCAATTCTCTGCTTCCTCTACGTAATGATTTTCTTGGGCTTCTCTGATACGTCTCCCTCACTCTTTCCACGTCTGCATGTGGCACACATGGCCGCCCAGAACTCTTGCCTTTACAGAGACATCCACTGTCCACAAACTGCCGGTACCATCTGCGAATGTTGTTTTCATGTGGCGCCTCCGTCTGAAAACGTACATGAAATTTATGGCGCACTGTAACAATGGATTTAGACACCTCAAATCTCAGCACGCAATAGGCCTTCTCCTGCTGGGTCGCCATGTTACATTTCATGCCTCCTAACGGTCAGAAATGGAACTAGGAAAGAGTGCGATATACAAAATGAAAATTTGAGAGCCGCGCTATGAGTCCGTATACGTTTTGCTTTTCATCACCAAAAACTGACGGAGATATACGGCAATGAAACCCCACCATTCTTTTAGGAACACCTGGTACAGAACCAGCTCGTCTTAAATGTGTTGTCAATTTGTAAAGGAAAAACTTGCCTCTTTAATACGACTTTTAAGCCATCAAAAGTCCAGAGACAATTTATAATACCCTACCATAAAGAAAGTGTCATATAATAGTGAAAGATGGGTGATAGAATCGAAAGAAAAAACTGAATTAGAACGAAGTGAAGTTTCTGAGATGAACAGGGACATACATTTGAATGGACAATGAAATAAACGAAGATACACAAAAAAGAACCAAAATAGAACTCATTGAAGAAAGTTTTGAAAAATGAAACCATGCTCGCAGCCAAAAAAGAAGGACACATCACAAGACACAATATACCCAAATTTTATATGTGAAGTGACATGTGAGATTGAGTGCACTACAAGATGGCCAATATACATATCATGGACACCCGAGTTTACGAATTGATAAAATGTGCAGATGAAACATCATACCATCCACATGGAAGAAGATACCAAGAAAGTAGATTAATAAGTCTGAAGGTGATAAAAAAGTGGCATTGGTTGACTGCTAGATGATGATACGAGTAGTATAAATTAATTTAGATATTTAAGCTGTACTGGGAGATCAACTTCATACAAAATGTTATCCAATATTCTTCTCTCAAGATTAAGTCCATATATAGATAACATTATTGGTGATCATCAGTGTGAGTTATGACATAACAGATCAACTACTGATCAGATATTTTGCATTCATCAGATACTAGAGAAAAAATGGGAGTATAATGAGATAGTACATCAGCTATTCATAGACTTCAAGAATGTCCAGGATTCAGTTAGCGGGGAAGTATTGTGCAATATTCTCATAGAGTTTGGGGCACCCTTGAAATTAGGCTGATTAAAATGTTTTCAAACGAAACATAGTAAAGTCAATATAGGTAAACGTTTGTCTGCTAATTTTCCTATCCAGAATGGCCTAAAACAAGACGCTTTATTGCTACTGGTTTTCAGCTTTGCTTTAGAATATGCCATTAGGAAGGTCCAGGAAAACAGGTGGGGCTGAAATTAAATGGGTCATATCAGCTGCTGGTCTGTGCTGATATTAATCACCTTGGCGATAAAATTAATATAGTAAACGAAAAAAACAAACTTTAATTGACACTACTAAGGAGGTTGGTATAGGTGTAAATGCAGAGAAAATTAAATGTATGTTCCTGCCTTGTCACCAGAGTGCAGGACAAAATCATGACATAAAGGTAGCTATCAGATCCTCTGAAAATGTGGCACATTTCAAATATGTGGGAACTGTAACAAATCAAAATTTGATTTAGGAGGAAATTAAAGAGGAGATTGAATTTGGATAATGCTTGGTACCATTTAGTCTAGAAGCTGTCTTATCATCTGTCTAAAAATTGGCATATAGGCCGAAAGAGCCTACAGAGGGGAGGAGTGTGTATTTTTGTTAAGACATCTACATTTCAGTAAAATTGATATTTCTCATCACTGTAAGGAGCAAGACTTTGAAATCTGTGCAATACAGCTAGTAACTAAAACATCTCACCTAATTATATTAAGCCTGTACAGAGCCCCTTCAGTAGAGGTTAATGAATTTTTAAGGAGACTAGATGCAACTTATATCTGTACAATCCAAAGTCTAATCTGTGGAGACATAAACATAAACTATTTAAATGAAAGCAGTCAGAAAAACAAGTAAACTCTTTAATAAGGACATACAATATGTCACACACAGTGAATTTCACAACGAGTTCAAAATTCCTCAAGCATAGCCATTGATAATCTTTACAGATATCTTTATAGATAATGCAAGGTTAAGCTCTCCTTGTACATCTGTAGTCAATGGCCTCTCTGACCATGATGCTCAATTTCTTACAGTAAATAATAATATTGCAGAAGTAAATTCAACACCCTTGAAACAGAGAACCAGAAAAATAAATAGTGAAACCATTTCTCAATTTCAACATCTATTAGAAAATGAAACGTGGGAACCTGTTTTAAAAAATAAGGATACAAATTATAAGTTTAACTCTTTTTTATATATTTTTCTAAATATTTTTGAAGCCAGTTTTCCTATGCAGAATAAAAGTTTAAGTAGAATTAAAAACCACTGGATTACACAAGGAATAAAAGTATCTTGTAAACATAAAAGGCGTCTGTATGTAGACAGCAGGAGCAGTAATAATCCCTACATGAGAGCTTACTACATAAGGTATTGCAAAATCCTGAGTAGAATTATAAAAGAGGCTAAAAGGCAGCATTACTGTAGGCTTATAGCAACATTGAATAATCAAATAAAAACAACCTGGAATATAATAAAACATGAAACAGGAAAATCTCATCTGAAGAACAGATACAATCTCTCCTTATAAATGATGAAAAAGTTGACCCTGGAGAAATTGCAGATGTCTTCAGTACTTTTCTTCTAACAATTACAGAAAATCTAAAATTGCATCAGGAAGTGAGAGATAATGTCATTTCATTTTTAACAGAGGCATTTCCTAGAAAATTCCCTGGTATAAAAAGTATAATATATTCCCTCAAAACTAAAAACTCTTCAGCTTATGATGGAATAACAAGTAAAACTTTAAAAGTTTGTGCATCTCTAATCAGTAGGCCATTAACTGACATCTGTAATCACTCACTATCCACAAGAATCTTTCTTGATCATCTTAAGATTTCAATAGTAAGACCACTATATAAAAAAAGGTCAAACTACTACTTTCTCTAAAAGTACTTGAAAAAGTTATATACAATAGGTTAAGCCATTATTTTCAGAGTAACAATATACTAGTCCCAGAACAGTTTGGCTTTAGGAAAGGAATTTCCATTGAAAATGCAGCCTTTAAGTTAACAGACAGTTGTTGAAATCTGTTAATCAAAAAATGCATGTTGGTGGAATATTCTGTGAATTGAATTGAATTGAATTTATTTACATTCTATAAATCCTAAGCAGGTTAGTACCTTTGGATACAGAACAAGTCAAAAGGTTACATACATATAAGTACAGGCAATTTTAGCTTAAAAATTAATATAACTTAATTTTACATCATTCTCTATTTACATTGAAGTATTCATCTAAAGAGTAGAAGGAATGAGCATGTAGATAATTCTTTAACTCTGATTTAAACTTTTTAGTATCATTGCCCAAGTTTTTAATACTTTGTGGCAGATTGTTGAACACTTTTATGCCAGTAAAGTAGACTCCTTTTTGATATACTGATAAAGTTGATGAGGGTAGGTGGAAGTTATATTTTTGTCTAGTATTCATGTTATAGACATCAGAATTTAATTTGAATTTATCTTTGTTGTAAACAACAAATAAGAGAAGCGATAATATGTATTGCGATTGAAGAGGTAGAATTTTTAATTTCTTAAATAATTCTCTACATGAATCTCTACTTCTACATCCTGTAATGATTCTAATTATATTCTTTTGTATTTTAAAAATTATTACACTATGTGAAGAGTTCCCCCAAAATATTAATCCATAGTTCATAATAGAATGAAAGTAGGCATGGTAAACCATCTTCAATGTTTCCTGTGACATAAAAGGCTTAATTGATCTCATCGCATAGCAAGCTGCATTTAATTTAGGTATAATTTGTTCAATATGTATTTTCCAAGACAGTGTACTGTCTACATGTATTCCAAGGAATTTTGTATCAAGTACTTTACAGATTAATTTGTTGGCATAACTGATGTCCAGATCAATTTGGTGGTTGTTTTTAGTTGTGAATGATATGTAATGGGTTTTATCAAAATTTAATGAGAGTAAATTGGCTTCGAACCATCTGTTTAAGGCTTCAAATACAATATTTATGTCATTTTTAAAGTTTTCAAATTTAGAGTTCTTAAATATTATACTAGTGTCATCTGCATATAGAATTGGTTTAGATTTATTGTTGATGGTTTTAGATAGATCATTTATGTAGAGAAGAAAAAGTAAGGGACCTAAAATTGATCCTTGTGGAACACCGTGCTTTATAATTCCCCAGTTTGAAAATGCATTATGACTGGAGTTTTTATTATTTATTTCAACTCTTTGATACCTGTTTTTGAGGTATGATTTGATCCATTCATTAGCTTTGCCAGTTATTCCATAGAAATTTAATTTCGATAGTAAGATATCATGATTAACACAATCGAAAGCTTTTGCTAGATCACAGAAAATCCCTCCCACAATTAATCTGTCATTGAGAGCACTTAAAATATCGTTAGTTAGTTCATAGGTTGCTTTTTCTGTTGTTAGGTCTTTCCTAAATCCAAATTGCTCTTTGACTAATATGTTGTTAGAATTTAAGTGTTCAAGTAGTCTATTATACATAACTTTTTCAAAGACTTTTGAGAATGAAGTCAATATGGATATTGGTCTGTAATTAGAGATGCATTTTCTCTCTCCTTTTTTAAAAAGTGGTTTCATTATAGCGTATTTTAAGCGTTGAGGAAAAGTACCTGATGATAAAGATTTATTACATAGATGATTCAAGGGTGAACTGATGTAAACAGAGCTTGCTTTAAGTAATTTGGTAGAGATTTCATCATATCCATGTGAATTTTTGGGCTTAAGGGATTTAATAATGTTTTCAATTTCCTTCCTTGTTGAGAATTTGAGATTGATATTTGGAAATGAATTGTTAAAGGCACGAGACAGATAGTATATTGGATTATTATTATTATTATTATTATTATTATTATTATTATTATTATTATTAGTATTGTTGTTATTGGAATATGTTTTCTCAGCTAATGAAAGGAAATATTCATTAAATGCACTTGCGATAGCTTGTGGATTGTTAGTGGACTTCCCTTCAATATTCAAACTTTGTACGTCTTCATTAACAGATTTCTTTCCTGATTCAACTTTCACAATATCCCAGGTGGTTTTAATTTTATTGTTTGATTTTAGAATTTGGCTGTTATAGTTATTCTGTTTGGCTTCTTTAATGACTTTTGACAAAATTTTACAGTACATTTTGTAGTGACTTTTTAGTCTTGGATCATTACTGTCCCTACTGGCCAAATATAGTTGTCTTTTGTGTTTACATGAAGTTTTTATTCCAATTGTTATCCAGGTGGATTTGTTTTTATTTTCATTTTTGACTATTTTTAAGGGAAAGCTTGAATAAAAGATCCTCAAGTATGTGTTCAGAAAGCAATTAAATTTAGAATCAATATTATTGCTGTCAAATACATTGTCCCATGATTCATTACTTAATTTTGTGACAAAATCTGCCATCGTATGCTTGTTGATTTTCCTTACTGTTTGATATTGTTGATTACTGGGCTGAAGGTCAATATTATTTATTTCTATGAGTTGAGCATCATGATCGGATAAGCCATTTATAAAGGGTCCTACAGTATAGTCTCTTAATTTTGAGTTATCAATGAATATATTATCTATCGCTGAACTAGAATTATTTTGAACTCTTGTGGGAAAGTTAACAGTACTGGAGAGATTGTAAGATGATAACAAAGAGTCTAAATTTAGTTTCCTATTACTGTCGATGAGATAGTTTATATTTATATCACCACAAATTATAAATTCAACTTTTGAACTATGCAGTACATTTAGGATGGTTTCTAATCTATTTATAAAGTGATTGAAGTTTCCAGATGGGGCTCTATATAAAGTCAGTATACAAATATTAGAAAAAGGAGAGTCTAACTTTAGAGCACATGCTTCCAGATCCTGGTCTTTGCAATAATCTTCTAAATTTATTTTAGTAAATTTTAGGTTTTCATGTACAAAAATACTCACTCCTCCTTTCTCCAGTGTTTTCCTACAGTATCTAGCACCTAAATTATAATTTTCTAAGTGAAGATGTTCTAATTCCAGCTGTTTCATGTGATGTTCAGTAAGGCACAGTATGTGTGGAAGATTTGAATTCATGGAGCTTATTAGTTCATTTGTTTTGTTTCTCAATCCTCTTATATTCTGATGGAATATTCTTAGTACTTTATTATTCACTGAATTTAGTAGACTGCAATTACTTTTTCCGATTTCTGTTGGTTCACTAACATTATTGTCTGAAAGATTAGTTTCTTTTGCAATTTCTTTTACTTGATAAACTTTACTTGCACTCTTTATCCTAAAAAATGATTCTGAACACCCATGACAACTGGAATGTGTCTGCCTTTAATGCTCTCTGCAATGAGTTGCGTCAGCTTGTCCTTGCCTCGAGGATTAAGATGCAAGATGTGACTGTGTAGATCATGAAATTTTATTAACTAAATTTCATTTTTCTTTTGGCATTCAAGGAACAATGTTAAGTTGGTTCGGATACTACCTAACAGATAGAAAACAAAAGATTGAAATAAAATCATCAAATTCAATCCAGAGTACCTACTAAAACTGGGGAATAATAAAATATGGAGTTCCACAGGGGTCAATTTTGGGGCCTTTGCTTTTCATAATTTATATAAATGACCTCCCTGCTACACTAAGGACTTCATCAATACCTATAATATTTGCAGATGACACTAGTGTAGTAATTTCTGGTAAAAATTTAGATAATTTCTGCATATTATCAAGCTAGGTTCTTTCACAAATGAGTAAATTGCTTTCTGCAAACAAGCTGTCCCTGAACCTAGAAAAAACAAATGTAATAAAATTTATAACAAAAACTCGCCACAGTATCCATTAAACACAGGATATAATGATAAATATATAGAAGAGGGACTAAACACAAAATTCCTTGACTTGCAAATTGATAAATCATTTAAACTGGAAAAACCATATCAATCAGTTGATTCCTAAGTTAAGTAGAACATGTTATGCAGTTAGATTCATGTTACATATTAGTAATACTGACACTCAAATCAATCTATTTTGCTTATATTAACTCTTTAATGAAGTATGGAATAATTTTCTGGGGTAATTCATCTGACAGTAAAAAGGTATTTACATTGAAAAAGAAAATTGTTACAATCATGATGGTTGCCATTGGGTTTCACAACCGGGCTTACTACATAGAAAGCTTCAACAATAAGACCTACAAACAACATACATGCCCAATTTTCTACACTATAGCAGTGAAACTTGAGATAATTAAGTTGGCATACAATTCTTAACCTATCATCGAAAAACCTTTCACATTTTTAATATATTTTGTAATATATAATATACTTTTAATATTTTTATAGCATTTCAGCACATTATAATTTGATATACGATATACCCTTATATTTGTCTTTTATCTTATTTATGTATTTGCTTCTTTATTATAACATCAACTTGAGCAAGAGTTTTATGTCAGTACATAACACGACATGTTGAACCGATAAGGATCCATGTCGGTATTTCAATGACTGTACATACAACTGCCTGATGGTCTTATGTGACCGATCTTTATTGCGATCAAAAATAAAACTGAATATTTCTTGTGTTGACGGTGACATAATTCCTGTATATACAGGGTGTCCCAGGAGGAATGTGCCAAACTTCGGGAGGGTGTTCCTTATGTTAAAGTATGCCGATATAACCCAAAACACCTATGTCCAAAGTTGAACGGTTACGGAGATAATGGCCCGAGAAGTGTCAAACTTTGACCGGGGTTACACACTTGTTGATTACAAAATACATATTAAAACTGGCAGGAATATGTGGATTCTGTAATGTTAATAATGTACGTAACATCAAACNTTGGCACATGCCTCCTGGGACACCCTGTATATATATATATATATATAACACACAACAGGATGCAACCAATGAAGATATATCAAGTGAATTCAGTTCATGATTGTAAGGCCGGGCTCACACCAAGGAAACTGGCAACCCCAACGAAACCGTGATTTCCGAGAAAAATCACCGATTTCAAGATGGCAACTGGTTTCCAAATTAGCAGGTGCACACTGAGGAAACTTACGTTCAATTAGTTGCTCACAACATCTCAAGTGGGTGTGTTTGCCTGTCAATTTCGTGCACTTCTCTTCTGCAATGTCATAATAATATTGTTCCTGTAATGATATGGTGGTGGTTCAGACGGCATAAGATGAGAATACAGGAGAAAAGAAAACATTGGGTGCACCCATTCTTTCTCTACAATTTAAATTCATGTGTTTATATTGTTTCAAAATAATTTAATCAGGATACAGAACTGTGCAAATCATTTTACAGAATGGGCATTGAAAGTTTTTCCCTATTAGTGGATATTGTTGAAATTTGAAGACGAGATACAAATTTTCCTACAGCTGTGTCAGCAGAACCATAGGCAAAATTATAGTTTTGTATATTCTAATGTTTATGTTTTTGGACAGTAGACGAGAAGACAAAAGGTTGTGGACTGAATGGTAGCAAGCATTACCTGAGTTCAAACTCTTTAATTTCCTCCTGAATCATGTTTTCGTTTGTTATTGTCATTCCCAAATATTTGAACTGTGCCACATTTTCAAAACATGTTATCTATCTTTATGTCGGGATTTTGCTCTACATTTTGGTGACGAGACAGCAACATATACTTAGTTTTCCCTGTGTTTACATGTATTTCCTCAAATAAAGTTGTTATGCTTCGCTTTATGGTATCTATATTATCACCCAGTAGATTATAGACCAACAGCTGGTGTGTCCCATTCAATTTCAGTCCCACCGGGTTTTCCTGGACCTTCCTAATGGTATATTCTAAAGCAGCCGTGTCAAACATGCGGCCCCTCAACTTTTAGAATTAACTGATATTAAAATCAATATTAAAATTTTAGTAGAAATATTTTTTGTAAAGACAATTTTCCAACAGACCAGAAGACAAGAAGTCTCAGGCAGACATAAATTAGCAGGCTGCAGGAAATTCAATGTTTTGCTATTTCTAACATAATTTCTTGTGTAATCTCTCTTTTTACATATTGAAAAGTTGTTTGATACTTGTCAAAAATTGCATTCTCTTGCTTTTTAAAACTGTAAGCTATGTGACTTTAGGTAATTATATTGAAATTATTCCTAAATAATAAATAGAATTAAATTTCTTTGTATCAAACTCTAATGTATATTCCTATTTCAAAGTGCGGCCCTAGACTGTTATTTATAGGGCTGAGGTGGCCCTGTGTACAAGTTGAGTTTGACATGCCTGTACTAAAGCAAACTTGAAAAGGAGTGGTGATAAAGCATTTCCTTATTTTAGATCATTCAGAATAGGGAAATTATCAGAAAAATATTTACCTATACAGACTTTACAATATGTTTGGTTTAAACACATTTTAATCAGCCTGATTAGTTTCATAGGTATCCCTAATTCTATGAGAATATTGTACAATACTTCTCTCCTAACTGAATCATAGGCTTTCCTGAAGTCTATGAATAGCTGATGTACTCTTATTCTATTCCCATTTTCTCCATTTATCTGACAAATGCAAAAGATCTTATCAGTAGTTGATCTGTTATGTCAAAACCCATACTGATGATCCCCAATAATTTCATCTATGTATGGACTTCATAATTTCTACAGTCTATTTTATCACCCTTCTTGAGAACTGGTACAATAATAGACACATTTTTTCATTATTCCGGGTTGAATTAATTAGCTTGTGGATCTTAGAGCATAATATTTAGCCTCCTGCTTGAATAAGTTCTGCCAGAATGTGATCACTACCTGGTGATTTATACCTTTTCAATTCTGCAATAGCAATTTCAACCTGAAAAGGGCTAGGACCAGGTACTAACAGCTCAGCTGTATGAATTTCTATCTGCCTAACATCACTGACCCTATGTACATTCAATAACTGAGAGAAGTAGTTCTTCCACCTATTCAGAATGTGGGAATCTGCAAGCAGATCACCATTTTCATCCTTCACTAAGTTACTTCTAGGTTATTAACCCCTCTCAAAGTCATTTATTCCTCTATACAGGTCTCTTAATGTTTTTGTTCTTACTGTTCATTGCAAGCTCAACAATTTTGTCTTTCAGATATTCCCTCTTTTTATTCCTGAAATGCCTACTGGTTTCACGTCTTATATTTTTCAGATTATCCCCATTTATTTTTCTTGGATCCTGTAACCACTGCAGTTTTGCTTGTTTTCTTTGGTCTAATAATTTTGAGCATCCTTCATCGAACCATGGCTTATGCTTCTTCAGTTCATAATAGCATAGACTCTCTTG
Source organism: Cryptotermes secundus (assembly GCF_002891405.2). Taxonomy (NCBI): domain Eukaryota; kingdom Metazoa; phylum Arthropoda; class Insecta; order Blattodea; family Kalotermitidae; genus Cryptotermes; species Cryptotermes secundus. The sequence continues at coordinate 341,675 of NW_019718270.1, read as the reverse complement.
GGCAGAAACTCTAATTCCCAATCATTGGTTTGAAAATGTCTTCCCTACCTGCTTTGCATCGAAATCTCCCAACAAAATTTTCACATGGTACTTCAGGAATTTATCAAATACACGTTCTAGTTCTTCATAGAACCTGTCCTTCATATCAATTTTATGCTGCTGGTTTTCAGGGGCTTGTGAAGCGATGGAATAAGTGCCTCAACGTACAGGGAGATTATGTTGAGAAACAAAAGCCTTTTTCAAATCAGTACTCATTATTTAAGTTCTATATCCATTTGTAACTTACTTATTGACTTACCTTCCTATATACAGAGCGTTTCACGACTTTAGGGCATAACTGCAGGAGGTGATTTCCTAGGTGTTTGTGATCAAAAAAGTTCATATAAACATGTGTCCGAATTTGGACGGTTACGGAGTTATGACCGTTTTTTCATTCCCGTACACGCCCTCATATGAACCGCTTCTGTCGGCTGGCAGGTCACTATTTTTAGCCAGCTAAAGACAGAGCGAGACAGAGCATTCTCGTTATCTCGACACTTGAGAGCTACCTAAGGCGGGGAGGGTTGGTATGTCCGGCGCGGTTGACAACCGAGCGGCAGCGTGTATTGTGGCCGGCAGTGACATTTTCGAAAATCAGCTTTGAGCACCAATCAATTCAAATTAAAGGTAATTTCACGAAGTTAACTTTACATTCATACTTTCAATGTGTCACGTATTATGCTAGTTTATTATTTTGTTCCGTTTATTGTCATTAATCGTTACCTTCTATTCTGAGTTTAAAACAGTCATAACTCAGTAACCGTCCAAAATCGGACACATGTTTATATGAACTTTTTTGATCACAAAGACCTAGGAAATCACCTCCTGCAGTTATGCCCTAAAGTCATGAAATACCCTGTATATACAGAATGTGCCAGACTTCGGGAGGGTGTTCCTTATGTTAAAGTATGCCGATATAACCCAAAACACCTATATCCAAAGTTGAACGGTTACGGAGATAATTGCCCGAGAAAAGTGTGGTTTTCTGGTGGGTCCACGCATTGTATCTGTCAGCTGACAAGTCTTATCGATATTTGTCCTAGAGCGGTCCTAGAGTGTGGTGAGAACGGCTCACACTAGCCACATACACTCGCATACCAGAATGCGCAGTCAGCCATGTTACATCAGTCCTTGCAATTCGTGTGTCATGTATAGTGCTTGGAACCCTAATGACAACTATGACATGGCGTGCGAGTTTTTTTTTGTAGTTCAATTTAATGGCTTCAAGTCACTCACAAGTTAGTTTGATGTTATGTACATTATTAACATTACAGAAACCACATATCCCTGGCAGTTTTAATATGTATTTGGTAATCAACAAGTGTGTAACACCTGTCAAAGTTTCACACTTCTCTGGCCATTATCTCCGTAACCGTTTAACTTTGGACATAGGGGTTTTGGGTTCTATCGGCATACTTTAACATAAAGAACACCCTCGTGAAGTCTGGCACATTCCTCCTGAGCCACCCAACAAACCATCATAAAATAAACGTCAGCTATGTATACAATATCTGTAATTAAAATAAATCTACAACAAACAGTAAAATCAAATTACTGAATTATATAATAAAACAATAACCAATTACAAATCTCAATCTTTGGTTTAAAACAATCTATTTGTACTTGTTGCTACTAAAACTCTCTTATTCCTTACTTCAGTCAATAACTTCGCAACAAGTACATCGTTTTCATAAGTTTCACACTCCTCAGTCACAATTATCTAATCATATCCCTAATTATCTGCTCTGTAGACAATTGCACAGACGATTTAAACAACGTTCCTTTTATGGAACAGCAGCAATAAAATGCAAAAATCTAAATCTTTATTTTCAACAATAATATTCCTCTACGGTGAGAAGTTCTTGTTCAATTAAGTCTGATTGATTGATTGAACATCCATAACTGTTACATTATGTACAATTGGACAAGTCAGTTTTTTAAAAAAATATATGAGATTAAACATCACATCAAATGACTAATAATATAAAAAACCATAGAAAAAATAACATAATAAATCCTTTAAATATGATAAAACAGTGGATGAGTATAATAAGGCAACAAAAGCTAAACTATAAATTACATGCAATAGCTAAAATAAATTACCTAAGTATCTTTGTTCTATTATTATGCTAATTCTTGTAAAAATATTCTTGAAGGGAATAAAAAGCTTTGCACAACAAGTAATCCTTTAATTGACGCTTAAAAACCTTGAACTCTTGAATACTTCTTATTTGAGAGGGCAAGTTATTATACAATCTTATTCCCATGTTAATCACACTCCTTTGTCCACACAAAGCCTTTCGCTGGATCATCAATTTTTCGTCCCATCTTAAAAAACAAACGAATCACTGCTGCGCGCTACAGAATCCACGCGACAGCTCAACTGGCATGCGCAATTGCCTGGAAATTGAGTCTCTCAGTCTCCCCGCAAGTTGTGTTTCCGTTTCCTCAATTTGCTCTGCCCCATTTACTCGCATGTGTGCAACTCCGGTTGATAACACTTCTCGGAAATCGCGGTTGCGTTTCAGTTGCCAGTTTCCTTGGTGTACGCCCAGCCTAAAGGATGAGGACTAACCCAACTGCTGACTTGTATCACAAAGCACGGGTCCTATTACAGTAGTTTCTTGCATTATTCTAGCAGACATATTCTGTATTTAGACCCTATTATAAGTTGTGGTTCTATATATATATATATCACAATCCAGTGATTGAGACTAGCTCTTTCTAAGGGGCCCAACTGAGTAGGTTTATCCTTCCCTATCCACCTGAAGACGGAGACAGATCCAGTCTCCGAAACGTCGTGGTTTTTTGTCTTTCACATACCAGACGATGGGTGAAGTCCAAAATAAACCAAAAGAAGTAGTGTATACACCATCGTCAGAATCCTTTCAAGTCTATCCAAATCTATTTTGTCCCGCCTGGCATAGTCAGGACGGTCAGGACCCAGGACGGCGCTTCTCATATACGCCAGACTCTTGCAGCGCTTACAGAACAGCTGATTTCTTGGAATCCAAGCGGCAACTCAATCGAACTCGATCGTATGAAGACTGGCTTACAGTATAGCTGATTTCTATAAATCCAAGCGGCAATTCAATCGAACTGGATCGTATGAAGACTGGCATGCTCCGTTGCCAGAAAATTGAGTTTCTCAGTCTCTCCACTAGTTGCGTTGCCGTTTCCTCAATTTGCGCTGCGCCATTTACTTACATGTGTTCAACTCGGGTTGATAACACTTCTCGGAAATCGCGGTTGGTAGTTTCCTTGGTATGCGCCCGGTCTAACTTCGCCAACAAGCGGCGGTCACTCGGTCTGAATAGTTCACTTGCGGACCAAGACCACGGAGTTTTGTTTTCATTTAACTTTTATTAATCAATCACATTGGACGGTGAATCATTTTACACTATTGGGCCGCTTCCTTGCACACGCTTTGATGCTGTACGTTGCAAATGGTGATCCAACTGGGAGCTCATTGACTGCTTACAGTAAAGAATTCTGAATGTTGTGAATTATACCCTCTACCTTTTTGTTTCGATCCACAACCCACAGTACCGCTCTCGCTTCATCATGTAATATAAATCTGAGAGCACGGATTTTTTAGGAACGTAGGACATAGAGGCAACTGATTACGAATTTATCACCGCGGTGGTCCGGGTTCGTTCCCGGGTCTAGTCAAGTTGGATTTGTGGTGGACAAAGTGGCGCTGGGACAGGTTTTCTCCGAGTACTTCGGTTTCCCCTGCCAATCTTCATTCCACCAATTTCTCCACTATCACCCTGATCACCCTCACCTATCATCTGGGGCTGGTACAATAGGTCAGAAGTGGCCGCAGTACAAGGAACGTAGTCCCACCCCACTAGCAATAAAAGAAAATATGTAGGAACTTAGAACAGAGGCCGCAGATTAGTAAACAGTTCAATTGTTTCAGCCTGCGTGTCCACCACGAAGGAATATTGAAGCACCGAAGTGTAATTAAACACAGCGATGAATGGTGTTGCCACTGGTTACAGGTTACAGTTTGTGTTGACGTGCTCGGTGTGCTTGTAATAATGTATTAATTGAATACACATTGTAATACACACATGTCAGGCCATACTTTCATGTACATGTAATGGCGGTATTTTGGATACTGATTATCGTTAATGTAGGAATATGGCATTGCAGAAAATAAGTTACAAGTGTATAAGAAGCACATATGTAGCAAACATCAAAGACCCAGAGTGGTGTGTGTTGCTTGCATGTGCAAAGGAATTGTCGAATGAAAATGGAAGATGATACGCCAGTCATTTATGGATTAGAGTTCCAGGCTAGTATATTAATCAGTTGAAGTAAATATTGTATGTGTTGAAATTAATAAAATTACAAATGATTGCTACTTGTGACGTTCAGTATAATTAATATGAAAGGTTATGTTGAAAGTCAGGGCAGCACATCGAAGCAGTGGCTGTAGATCTACCAAGAAAATTATTTTATATTATTTTCGTTTTCGTTTCTATTCATTTGCTTTATTTTATATCTCTACACCCTAGTGGTTAGCAGAGCGTGGTTTTTAAGTGTCCTGACTGCTGAATGCTTAGCAGTCACGGCCTGGTAAGCATTAAGGAGTCGGGATAATTCAGTCGGTACAGAAACGGGTTTCGGGCAGGACGGCCTGGGTTCGATTTCGGGAGGGGTAAGATTTTTCTTTTCATATCATCAACATTGGCTGTGGGGGCCCACCCAACCTCCTGTCCAATGGGGCTCTTTCCCTGGGAGTAAAGTGGATAGGGCGTGAAGCTAACCATGACCCGTTATATAATGCTGAGGTCAAGAATGGTAGATCTACACCTCCATTACCCCATATGTCTTCATGGAATAATGCTTAATGGATAATCTCAGGGAGAACCCTACCTTCTTTTTTGTGACTATATGCAGATGAATGTATGTTAAAATGAAACTGGAGAATATAACTTCACCATGCTACACAAAGAGAGTGTTGGTAATGCAGTGACTGTAAGTTTGTATCCAATCCCCAACTGCTCAAGTCGGCATTACTTCATTTACAAGGATGGTCTGCCAATGTCAGACAGATCTCACTTCTTCACTATCCCACAGCTTATGTGCGTTAATATATATGTAACTTTGTAAGATGACATGGTTTTGAATTGAATTGAATTTATTTACATTCTATAAATCCTAAGCAGGTTAGTACCTTTGGATACAGAACAAGTCAAAATGTTACATACATAAGTACAGGCAATTTTAGCTTAAAAATTAATATAACTTAATTTTACATCATTCTCTATTTACATTGAAGTATTCATCTAAAGAGTAGAAGGAATGAGCATGTAGATAATTCTTTAACTCTGATTTAAACTTTTTAGTATCATTGCCCAAGTTTTTAATACTTTGTGGCAGATTGTTGAACACTTTTATGCCAGTAAAGTAGACTCCTTTTTGATATANAGAATTGGTTTAGATTTATTGTTGATGGTTTTAGATAGATCATTTATGTAGAGAAGAAAAAGTAAGGGACCTAAAATTGATCCTTGTGGAACACCGTGCTTTATAATTCCCCAGTTTGAAAATGCATTATGACTGGAGTTTTTATTATTTATTTCAACTCTTTGATACCTATTTTTGAGGTATGATTTGATCCATTCATTAGCTTTGCCAGTTATTCCATAGAAATTTAATTTCGATAGTAAGATATCATGATTAACACAATCGAAAGCTTTTGCTAGATCACAGAAAATCCCTCCCACAATTAATCTGTCATTGAGAGCACTTAAAATATCGTTAGTTAGTTCATAGGTTGCTTTTTCTGTTGTTAGGTCTTTCCTAAATCCAAATTGCTCTTTGACTAATATGTTGTTAGAATTTAAGTAAACACCTAACTCTCCAAACAATGTAAATCATGATCTTGGTCATAGCCCAATACTTTGGTGCTATCAGTTGGTCCTGCATTACTTCATTGACTGATAACAATATCATTTTGCTAAGTAATGTAGAAATGTTAGAAAATCATTAAGGAACAGGAAGTGCTTCGTTGACAGCTTTTTATCAATCCAGCATAATGTTTGTGATACACTGGTTCATACTTGAGCCTGTACCTTCTCTTTTGATTTATTTGAACTGTATGCACAGTCAGATGAATTTAGTTTTTTTAATGTTGTAGAGTGCAGAATTTTCCACCAATTTTCTTCACAAGTACACCCCCATCATTTGCTCATGCATATATATTTCATCTCAGTGAATTGAGATAAATTTTATATCGAGCTTTTGCAGTGAAGATGAATATTTATAACTTTGATTCCATTCATTTTTAATTATGCTGTATATCATTATATGTTAGTGTGTCAAGGAGAGTACAGGACAGGGTGTAATGTAATATTGCACATAGTTTTGATATATATAGTATTCCAGTGCATTGAATTAATGTTAGAGGGCATCACATGTAATAAATGGGGAGATTGGTATTACAGGATGTTCTGTTATAAAATTTGTAGCAGCCTTTGTCAGTGTCAGAGATAAACTGTCAGAAAGAAAATAGACCTGTAAGACACAGGTTAATTAGAGTTTACCATATGGTCTTTTTGCAAAATAATGTTTTGTGACCACCATAGCAAAATAATGATCCAAAAATTGTAAAATGTCTAACAAGAAACTGTGAGAATTGTTGAAACAGTATTTGAATTAGCTTTGTATTATTAATTATTTATGCCATTTGGAAACAAATTATGACTTGCTGTTAAAAATTATTTTTATGGGTGACAGACTATTCAGTTTCCAAAACTAGGCTTTACCATTAATCAAGACTGGCCCCTTCTAATGGACCAAGTGCCTACAGATATTTCCTCCATTATGTCTGATGACAGAAATGGAACTAGTTTCTGAAACATGTTTGAAACAATTGAAGATGATGAACAATATCCACAATAATAGTCATGTTTATGTCTGAGATTTGTTGAAGTCTTAAATTTATTTTAATGTAGTTCTGATTTGTAAAGTTTGTAGATTGCAGATAGTTCCTAGTTTTTAAGTTTTACATTTACATTTATTTTCACTTCATGGATCCAGTCATCTCCCCCATAAGGCTGGATATATAACATGACACATAGTACAAATTCATGATGACTGCACATCATTCGTCCTTTGTCCAATGAATTATATAATCAGGCCTCTCACAGGTAGCTCAAGTTGTCAGGACAACACACATGGGTCATGGGAAAACCACAGTCAAATTCACACCTTGCCATTACACACACACTGAAGTCTCATAACAAACATTCTTTGAAGGTAGAATACAAAAATTCCATTGTAAGTGAAGTACAGATGGAGATTTGGTGCTTTATACTTGTGGGGCAAGGAAGCAGGGTGAAAGAGGAGGAAGAAAGGGTGGAGACAGACCCCTAATCTTAGGGTTAGATTCACAAACAGTATTTTGCACTGGTTATAAGTAAATGGCTGTGGAAATAAAATGAGGAGAAAGAAAATTAATGAATGGAAGTGTGAAATCTTGATGAAGTTCTTAGGCATATGTTTGGTATCATATTCAGGCACTCCTTGAAACTAGATTGTGACCGATAGTGACTGAAAAAGCACCTGTTAAGGAAATAACTGTTTCATGTAAATTTACAATTAATGCAGATTTGTAATATAACTTTAAACTAATTATATGGTTTAGGTAAGTAAATATAATTCAAATTGTGACGATTATTATGTTAGTGAAAGCCTGCTAATTTGAAGTATGTGTTTTTATAAGTTTCATTCCATTAATTTTCCCCGCTGTATATCAGTGTACTTTAAAATGTTTCAAGCCTTCAGTATGTTGTCTGAGTCTCTTGGTGCAGTTCAGATGTTCACCTTTCGTAAGTTTCTCAAGCCTGGACTAGTAATGCTAAGCATGCATTCTTTTTTTCCGTAGAGAGCTGTAAGTATTTGCAAGACATCTATGAGTTTCTTCAAACTACTGTTGCAGTTTTTTGATATTACAGAATCAGTGCACTTGACCAAATGTAGTTTGATAATCCATCAATTCACTAAAGGCTGTGTTAATATAACTGTTCAGGCAAGGGCATTAGCTTCGCAGCTGGCAGAATCAGATGCTGTCCGATTCATGGTTGGCACCCAGTCACTGAAACTAAGTCACAATCAAGTTCATGTCGTGGAACTGAATGAGGAGACAGGTGGACTTTTAAAGCAGGTGTTTCAACATGGTGCAGGGGAGGTGTGGACTCTTGCAGCTTCACCTAGTGATGCAAATCTCATTGCAACCTGCTACAATACACTCACAGGTATTAATGTGATAACAAAATGGCTAAATCCAAAACATCCACTCTCCTCTTGTCTTGCAGTGTTCATTCCTTTGTTGCACCCATTGGAAACTGGTTATCTTTCTTTCTGTTATAATTATTTGTGTTAGAAGAGAGCTGGCATAACTCTGTCAATATAACAATGTGTTAACCAAGAAATCAGATTTGGTTCATAACATTAAGGCTTGCTGTTAAGCTCACTCGGTCATTCAGTCTGTATGGGGGATCTTTTCTCTGGAGGTAAAATGGTCGTGGCATGAAACTTCATCTAGCACCAAGGTTAATAATATGTGGCACCATACCTCCTCTACCCTGCATGTCTTATGGCATAGTGCTTAATTAATTAAGGACAGGGACAGCTATGCCTGTTTATAGTTGTATTAAGTTGCTGTTATTAATGTATATTTTTATTAGTGCTTGTTTAGTTCTCAAGTAGTTTACTGTGATTAGGAATACACTGTAAGTAAAAGGTTTCATTCAAAAATGTTAGTAAGAGATAAATATTAGTAGAGAGGTGGTATTATAAATAGAAAGGGTAGGTACTTGAGTAAAATAGAACAGAGTAGGCCAGCTGACAGACGAGCTAAGCAGGGAGTTGATATTCACGCACTACTACAACTAAAAACACCCATACCTGACAACCAGATGCAGGACAGCTGAATCAGCAATTTTATGAACTTCTAATTTTAAAGAGCACATTTACACACAGCATACTAGGATGCCACTGCAATAATTTTATCAAAAGTTTATAAACCTGGTGTTGGCCGAGTGAGGTGAAAACATGTTGCAGTAAGATACATGAAAGACAAAAGTAAGTGTTGCATTTAAGAGTAGTTACAAACACAGTAGAGGGTAAAAAGCAGTGTCAGGTTGAAATCCTAAATAGGTTTGTTGTTTGGGAAAACATTAATGCTGAGGTGGATATTAATAGAGCTTGGGAAACTTTTAAAGAGAATATGAAAAATTCAGCCAAGGAGAGTCCAGAGTATTATGGATTGAAGAAGCATAAGCCATGTTTCAGTGAAGATCAAAGGAAACAGGCCAAATTGCAGTGGTTACAGCATCAAAGTGAAAGGAATGGGGATAATCGGAACAATGTGAAGCCAGCAGACGTTTCAGGAATGAAAGAAGGAATATCTGAAAGATGGTTAATGAGCTTGTGATGAGCAGTAAGAACAGACACATGATAGAGACCAGTATAGAGGAATAAATTAATTTAAGGTGGACTACCAACCTAAAAATAACTTAGTGAAGGATGAGAATGGTGATCCGTTTGACGATTCTCACAAGTCCAGTAAAACAATGTGGGAATGAAATTAAATGGGACATCAACTGCTAGTCTGTGCTGGTGATTTGAGTCTAGTGGGTGGTAACATAAATACCATGAAGAAAAACACAGAAACTCTAATTGATACTGGTAAAGAGGTTGGCCAAAAGGTAGAAAACTCAATATATGTTGTCTCTTCACAGAATGAAGGGCAAAATCGTAACGTAAAGATAGCTAATAGATAATTTTAAAATTTGGCACAGTTGAAATATTTGGGAAGGACAGTAATAAATCAAAATTTTATTCAGTAGGAAATTTAAAGGAGATTGAATTCAGGTAATGCTTGGTACCATTCAGTTCAGAAACTTTTGTGTTCTCGGCTGCTGTGTGAAAATGTAAAAATTAGAATATACAGAACTATAATTTTGCCTCTTGTTCTGTATGGGTGTGAAACTTATTCTCTGACATTAAGGGAGGAGCATAGACTCAGGGTGTTGTGGAGAATATTTGGACCAAAGAGAGATGAAATGATGAGAGGTTGTAGAAAACTTTTGTAATGAGGAACTTCATAACTTGTACTCTTCTCTAAGTATTATTAGAATGATGAAGTCAAGGAGAATGAGATGGGCAGGGCATGTAGCATGAATGGAGAAGAGTAATACATGTAGGATATTGGTGGGAAAGCCAGAAGGAAAGAGTCCACTAGGAAGACCAAGATATAGGTGGGCAGACAATATTAAAATGGATCTTAAGGGAGATAGGATGGGGTGGTATTGACTGGATTTATCTGGCTCAGGATAGAGACCAGTATAGGATTCTTGTAAGCATTGTAATGAACCTTTGGGCTCTGTAAAATGTTGGGAAATTCTTGAGTAGCCGGATCACTGGTGGCATCTCTAGAAGGGCCCAGCTCCATGGAGATATAAGGTGGTTCAAATATGACTGGGATTGATTTGTGTGTAAACAAGCCGCACTGCGCAGCAGCTTTGCAACCTTGAGAGCGTGAAGTCACAACCTCCACCCTCCCTCCTTTTTGGGTTAGAACCTGTTCAGTCCTATCTGGGAGTTGATTGAGTGATGAGCGAACAGAAGGTACCACAGAGCGTGGAACATCACATTGTGATCAAATTACTCGGAGGAAACGTCCCGTCCGCTGAAATTCACCACAGAGTGTCTCTTGTGGACCCGTGTGTTTGAGTGGTTTAAGTGCTTGAGAGAGGGCAGAGAGCCCATGGAGAATGAACCGCATGATCGTTGGCCGCGAACATCTGTCACCGAGCCAAACATTGATCGTGCAGTTGCCCTGATTTGTGAGAATAGGCACATTACTATCAAGGAACTTGGAGCAATGCTGTCCATCAGTGTTGGTAGTGTAGAAGATATCGTGAAATATCACCTGCAATATCACAAGGTGAATGCACAGTGGGTACCATGCAATTTGATGGACGTGAACAAAATGGTGTGCATGCAAGCTGCCA
>NW_019718270.1:304370-330538 GCF_002891405.2 Cryptotermes secundus | reverse complement strand
GGAACATCACATTGTGATCAAATTACTCGGAGGAAACGTCCCGTCCGCTGAAATTCACCACAGAGTGTCTCTTGTGGACCCGTGTGTTTGAGTGGTTTAAGTGCTTGAGAGAGGGCAGAGAGCCCATGGAGAATGAACCGCATGATCGTTGGCCGCGAACATCTGTCACCGAGCCAAACATTGATCGTGCAGTTGCCCTGATTTGTGAGAATAGGCACATTACTATCAAGGAACTTGGAGCAATGCTGTCCATCAGTGTTGGTAGTGTAGAAGATATCGTGAAATATCACCTGCAATATCACAAGGTGAATGCACAGTGGGTACCATGCAATTTGATGGACGTGAACAAAATGGTGTGCATGCAAGCTGCCAGTCTTCTACAGCAGTTTGAAGACGAAGGTGATGCATTTTTGAAGTCTATAGTGACTACGGATGAAACGTGGGTGCACTACTTCATTCCCGAGTCCCAGCAGTCTTCACATGAGTGGCGACATACCAGTTCTCCCAAACCCAAGAGAGCGCAGAGAAGCCGTTCGGCAGGAAAAGTGATGGCAACATTCTTCTGGGACTGGCAGGGGGGTTTCCATGTAGACTTTTTGACAGATGCCAGAACAGTCAATGCAGCTTATTACTCAGACCTCCTGGCAACAGACGTGAAGGAAAAGATCCTATCCAAGCAGCAGACTGGTGGAAAGCGGGTAGCCTTCCTTCAAGACAATGCACGCCATCCATACGGCCAAAACAACAATGGAAACCCCCCAGAAATTGAAATCGAACCTTCTGACACATCCACCGTACAGTCCCGATTTGGCCCCAAGTAATTTTTCCTGTTCAGAAGGCTCAAATCAGACTTGCAAGGCATGCGGTTTGTGGATGATGCCATAATCCAGACTGTTTGGGAGTGGATACGCCACCAACCACAAGCCTTTTTTGAAAAGGGCATCAGGATGCTTCCAGAACATTGGAAGAAATGTGTTGACTCCGGAGGGGAGTACGTTGAAGACTGACATGTGCAAGTAAGTGTTTGGCAATTATGGTTAAAAAAAATTAGTCCCGGTCATATTTGAACCACCTTCTAGTTACACATATGTAGAAAAGCCAGTAATTTAATTACTTCACAAATTATTAAGGATTTCAATTTTGTAATGTATCCTGCTTGTTACTTGACAGATGTTAATGTTATACCATCACACAAACTGTGTTTTCCTGTTCGCTTTGTTACACTGTTCCACTGCATATTTCAGCCAAAACTGGTCACCATCAGATGGGAATAATATGCAAAGGTTGACAGAATTGTTAGATTTATAAAAATATAAGTATACTAAATTGGTTGGGTGTTTGAATCTCCTCCATGGTCTAGTGGTCAGAGTTCTTGGCTACAGATCCATAGGTCCCGGTTTGATTCTCGGCTCTACCAGATATTTTCTGAAAAGTAGTATGTCTGGAATGGGGTACACTCAGCCTCGTGATGATAATTGAGGAGCTATTTTCAAGGAAATAGCAGCTCCGGTCTAGAAAACTGAACTTAACTGGCATGGGGATTCGTTATGCTGACCATGTGACACCCTCTATCCACTAAGGTTGGTTCTAAAATTTGCTGACAAGTGACGGTCGCTTGGTTGGTATAGTTCGCATGCCGACTAAAATCACGGAGTTTGTTTTTGCTTTTGTGTGAACAAATACAGTTACAAGCCTGATCCAACTTACAGTAGAGTTATTTTAGTATAGTTGAATTTTTACAGTTCTGACAGTTTTGTTAATCTCTGTGAACTATTCCCATCTGATGATAACAGACCTTGGCTAAAACATGTTGTGGAATAATGGAACAAACTGAGTGAGAAAATGAAGTTTGTGTGAGGGTATAACATTGATATCAAAGCAGTCCATTACTGAATAATTTTGTAATCAACAGCAGTTTTAAGAAATGAACTGGACATTCTGCCATACCTTTTACCTTCAATTGGAGAGCTGAAATGTTGTTACAATAAATAGGTCCCTGACTACCACACCATGGTGTAACTTGAGGTTGCAGATGCAGGAGATTAGCACCTGATGTGGAAGGTAGCTGCATTTGTAATTAATACACAATTGTGGACAACTGACAAGAGATGGTTGTATAACTTAGGTCCGAACCTAAGCTGTACAGCCATCTCTTGTTAGTTATTCACAACCTCCTACCATAAAAAAACTAGCGTGTTACAAAATGTTGCACAGCACCTTGAACTTGGACAGATTCTTTGGAACAACTTTTATCTGGGACACATGGGTGTAGGTGAGATGATAATATTATCATGTGTTAGTGACTGGACATTGGGTTTGGATTGATAATTGGATTTATTGAACATTCATATATCATAACTACAAGTAATTATAGTACTCTCTCTAAATAACACACCCAGCTTCTCACCACAGCACACACTGTCTTCTCACTTTGTCTTCACTAGTCGTTGCCCAACAGCTACCCACAACAATGTGGATTCCTCAGCTTCCATGTTCAGTGGCTCCTTCACAACTCACATTCTCAACTGCCAGCTCTCAACACATACTAATTAGCTGTTGTGACTTCCTAACCATGACTAAACTAATTCGCCTGTAGGCTCTCATTTTATAACCTCAGACAACTTGTATTAATGAATTGGAACAACATTTCTCGAGAGCTGCAGCCTTTCTTTTATTATTAATTTTAGTTTAGCTCATTACTCTTGTATCATTTTATGTTAATTTTTTATAATTTTGTATTACGTTACCTTACCTTAGTTTTATATTAGGTACCTTTGTATTTCTCTAACTTCAGTTTGTTTCATATTATTTTTGTATTACTATTAATTAATTTTATATTGCCTTTGCAGTATCTTAGAAAACAGGAGAGGAAAGGGTTGGATGGGGGCCAGAGAAGTGTGGTATAAAGACAAATACAATGTGAACAGAACATAAATACCTGCTTTCTTATACATATTTTAAATTGATTGTTTAATATTTCTTAACAAATACTTTTCCAACATAAATTTTAAATTATTTAGTTTTCTGTTCCAATCTGTAACAGTATCACTGTAACAAGTAATTATTTCATACAGCGAGAGTACTATGTTGGTGTAACCACTTCTTTCTGTATAATGTGGTCAGTCTTGTTGTTTTTACTTGCAGTTATACATTCGTATCCTTCCTTCCTTTACGATACCTTCTTGACTCCACTAAAGGGACACATGCACACATACACAAAGTGAAGAAATTATAAGTCCCTTTTCTATTCTGGAAAGTGGAATAAGATGCTGACACTTGACAAGTCAACATGTGAACTGCTTTTTTTATGTGTCATGTGGTGTAAGGTAAAGGTAAAGCTATCCCTGTAAAAGGCCATGAAGACCCACAGGGTTGTAGGACGTTGCTCCCACATCTTCTAGACAGTCAGCTCACAAATGGTAGTAAAGTTGGTAGCCCTACGTGCCAGCTGCCCTTTACCCCCCAAGAAAATTCCTGGTGTTCATTTCTGTTAGAGGCTGAGTCAGCCCCAGGGCCATAGTGCAGCTGGAAGGATTAGGTCAATTGAAAAAACCCATCTACACCACTGTGTGCCTGATCATCTGTTATAACATCAAAATAAAATGGATTAAAGCATTGGTTTATTTTATGTATTTTAATCAGACCAAGGTGTAGGTGGGTGGACAGTATTAAAATGGATCTTAGAGAGATAGGATGGGATGGTATGGATTGGATTGATCTGGCTCAGGATAGGGATCAGTGGATGGCTCTTGTGAACACAGTAATGAACCTTTGAGTACCATAAAATGCTGGAAAATTCTTGAGTAGCTGCAGATTTGCCTTCTCCTCAAGAAGGGCTCAGCTCCATAAGTAATTAATCAGTTTTATTAAAATTGGAATTTACTTCATTGTTGTGTTGTGGGCCTTAATACCTTCGTGTGAACTGGTATTTAACATTTTAGCAGCACACACCTGGTTCAAGGATATGTTTGTCCTTCAGCTGAGAATACATGCCGCATGCAGTCAGCCATTTGGAGGCTTCCTTTACAAGTAGATGGAGTACCAGATGAAGTGGCAGAATGTGGAGGAATAAGTGACCTGCCAGCTCTGGAACTAGTCTCCAAATTAGACACTGAGCCTCACGGTCCAGATGTGAAAGTGACATGTTTTCATCCAACTGATGGGTCAAAAGCAGCATCTGTTGTGGATAATAAATTTGTGATATGGGATCTGAACCATAGAGACACTGCTAAGGTAACAGTTACATAAGTGGATAGGACATAAATAATAAAATATTGAGAATAGCTGATGTATATTGATACTTTGATATGGTAAATTCAGTTGTGTACTCAATGTTGCATTGTTAGGTATATGAATCAATCAGTCAATCAATTTGTTTCAAATTCAAGCAGATCCAGATACAGTTTGGGAAATAAATTCACAAACCAGAATATAAATTCAATTTACTACCAAAATTCAACAAAGGCTCTGCAAAATGCTGAGAAACATATCATTGCCTTCATATACTGGTACAGTATACCTGTTGTTGTTCGGCATTTCAAAGAGACATTACACCTCCATCTTAAGCTTGAAGGAGCAAGCCAAGCAAGAAACCAGCATGAAGCAGGCGGCAGGTAGAGCTCCTCAACCCTGAAGATGGAGGTGATATTTTCCTCCAAAATGTCAGTTGACTTTCACCAGGCTGTACGGCATTATATTCCAAAAGGCAGAACTCTTTGTAGTTACTGCTGTGAGAACGCTGTCAGTTTTGATGGTCCAGGGTCGTCCTTGAGCAGTAGAACATTATCCAGTAATTGGGAAATTCCCTCCTGTAACAGAATCTGAATGTTTGTCACCACAAATGTAAAAGCCTGCATTTGGATCCTGTCCTTAACCGTTTCAACCCAGTTAACTTCTCCTCAACCTAATCCTCTCAAATTTATTTTCATTATTGTCCTCTCATATAAGCTTGACTTTTAAGTTTGTCTGCATACCCAGAGACTTTCTTGCACTTCTGTTTACAATTCTTGTGTCCATGATGTGTGCTATATTCCCAGCTCATCTCATATTTCTTGATTTAATGACAACAACAGTGTTATGTAAAGATTGAAAATTGTGAATACTAGCTGACGTTGCACATAGATGGCAAAATATGGAACCCAAAGTCAGACATAAACAAAATAACTGATAGTATATTAGCAGAACCAAAGGATTCAATATAGCTAATAATAATCAGAGGAGAGATGTGGAGCTATGCCGTTTTTCATACATTTTTTGTTCACTGCTCCTGTTAGCACACATTGGGTTCCATGGATCTGAGTGATCACTTCCTGGCAATTTCCCAATATCACCTAAACTAGCCGCACTCTCTACAGTTTGACCCTAAAGATGGAGACAGCATGTTCCTTAGGAACACTGATATTTTGCAAGACTGTATGGTTTCACAAGCCAGATGACCACAGTTTTTGAAAAGTCACTGCTATGAAAATCTCAGAACTTATATGTTACTAGATTTGTTCTGTTGCAGGTGGTTCAGTCTGGAGTTCTTGAAGGAAAGGGTCAGCCTCGCTTCACGACTGGTAAATGGAATCCTCACCATGGCTGTTCACAGTTTGTAACGGCCAATGAAGGGCATGTTAGAAGTTGGGACTTGCGGGTATCTCCAGTTCGATCAGCTTGGACAATTGAAAATGCTCACTGCCAGTTGGTCAGGTGATAATAAGTTCATATGGAGGATAAATCTATAGATGCAAAAGTATGAAGGTTCTGACAAAGTATGTTTAATAAAACCACATTAGCTCTGTTAACATAGCTGTAGGATAATGAAACTTGCCCCATGAAGTTAAATTCAGAATCAGAACTGTCAAAATTGAATTCATTAATCTGACTGCAAAATACATATGAATACATTATGAGAGGAACCAAGCTATTCTGGAAAAGCTGAAGACTGGATTATCTTACTAAAACTTCAGGCTACAAAGACAGATGGATCACCATGACAACAGAATGCAGAGGGACAGACTTCTCATCAGATTGATAGTGATGTAAAAACAGTGGACAGACGAACCGAGGGTGACAACTGACAGCTAAGGCTAGAATTGATCAGTTGTTTGGTTTATTTGTTGCATGATGGGGTTTGAACACTGCTGCCATTAGTTCTATATCCAGGGCTAATGCAAGGAATTGCAGTCACACCTTTGCACGTGACTTTGGCCCTTTGTCAACCAATTACACAAAGGTAGCTCTATTACTTTCCATTGAATGCAATAACATGTTGACCTATGAAGAAATAAGAGAAAATAAATGCATCAAAATAGCAACTAAACAGAGTATCAACACAGAATCCTTTGATAATGACAAATGTGCCCAAAATGAGAAATATTGTGACATATGGGCTATTTCTGGACAACAGCTAGGTAAACACTGCCTGAAAAGCTGGAATAGCAACAAACAAGCAGAAGTCCATTGCTAGGCAATGGGCCTGTAAACACATCCCCACAACACTTTAGCATGCAACAATAGGACATCTATTGATAGGCAACTGGGCGGTAAACAAGCTTAATCAACAATAAAGACACTGTTTTCTGTGTGGTCCGTGTGGAGTCTATATAACGACAGCCTGTAGCTGGGATTAGAACATAACCCGTATGGAGGCGGGATCGAATACCTCCACCGTGACCCTGCGAGTCGTAGGAGGCGATGAAAGGGGAAGTCTCAAAACTGAGACAGCAAAATATGGTCAAGAGTCCTAAGGGATTCAGACCCGAGAAAGACTGTGCTGGCAAGGGCCAGCAGCATATATAAGAGACAGACCTGTCCTCTCATCAGAGAGGGCGCCCCAAAAAACAAGACCGTAACGGTCAAGCAGTAATAAAGACACCAAGACTTACTGACTGACTGACCGACCGACCGTTAGTCGCAATGTGACCTTGACTTTGGATTAGATCAGAGTTCAGGAGAGCTGAGTTTGAGAGTTCAGTTCTGTATGGAGGTTGTGAAGAAAAGAGTTAGTTGCAAGAGTGCAGCTGTGAAGAGAAGAGTATATGTAATATTTGGAGTGTGTAATTCAGTGAGATTGTTATAGTTCCTGTTTTTTAATCCTGTTGCCAGGAGATGGCTCGCGTGTGTATGTGTGTAACAGTGAATTATAAAATGTCCAAACAGTGATAGCGCTATAATTACATGTAATTATTGGTGGTGTTTATAAGGAGTAAATAAACTCATTCATCCAGTCCAGAACCTGCATTATTAGTCACTAAAACATGTAACATAATATAAAGGTAAATGGCTGTAAGTACCATGGGGATAAGCCTAGAGCTGTCTTGGAGATTAAACTCAACAGAGAAAATGTCATTAGAGCCATATGACTGAAAACTGTATGTAACTCATCCAGTAATCTTCCTAAATGCAGAGAAGAGTTTTCCAGAGTGTACAAAGTGCAGCACAAGGCATCACCAATGCATAGTGTGATGTTTTTGCACTATGCAGAACACCTTTCCTTTAGCAGTGACGTAACAACATCAGAGCAACTGCCGCTGCTACGGTAACCGGCCAGTCAACACTCCGTCCCCCTCCCCGCGGTGATGTAACAAGGGACACCACGGTTGCTACGCAGCTATAAACAACTCTTGGCACCGTTCCCCAGCAATGCCTGTAAACACGCCGTTTACGCAACAGTGAAGTGATGTGGGTTTTCCGCTGTCTGGCTGAGGGTTTATAACAGTTAGTAGAGAGAGAGTAACCAGTCAGTTTCAATCTGGCAGTCGCCGAGTTGGGTTGTGTCAAGTGCATGGCAGTGACTACAGGAGAAGTATTTGTGATACTGCCGATGGCAGTAGTTGGGGAAATTGTGAATTGTGTAATTGTGAGAGAAGAGAGCGGATCTAACGGCTGGAGTCTAGTCACTGCAAGAGGAGTAGCTGAACCAAAAGAAGACGCAGAAAGCACAACCTTGAAAGAAAAGGAATGGAGGTGCACCGTTAGGCTGTTCGGGACCAACAACCTTTAGAAGGGAGCAGTGTGACGTATTTGTGCTATGCAGGACACCCCCCCTCCAGTGGTCACATAACAGCATCGGAGCAACTGCCGCTGCTATGGTAACAGGCCAGTAAACACTCCGTCCCCCTCCATGCGGTGACGTAACAGGGGACACCTCGGTTACTATGCAGCTATAAACAACTCTCAGCAGCATTCCCCAGCAATACCTGTAAACACGGCATTTATGCAACAGTGAAGTGATGTGGGTTTTCTGCTGTCCGACAGAGGTTTTATAACAGTTATAGCTAGAGAGCAAGCAGTCAGTTTCAATCTAGCAGTCACCGAGTTGGGTTGTATAGAGTGCATGGCAGTGACTACAGCAGAAGTAATTGTGATACTGCAATGTGACATAAAGGGAAATGTTGATTTCTCTAATACCATAGTTGTGGCAAGCCACCTAAAATGTGCATATTTAAACCATGAAACAAGACCTGACTCTAGTTTCTCCATTGGTGAATGTTTCAAAGATTTCTGCTGCCTGGAGAAAGGTTTGCACTGCATATCACATCTTTCAATTTATAGTTGTTTTCCACACTATTGTTTTTTATGGACACTGAAAGTCCTAACCTTGATACTAGTTTGACATCCATTCGAGCATGCACATCAATATGTGCTGTATTACTAATTTTATCATTTATTGTTTTTTATTCATATTTTAGGCTAAAGGAGGCTAACCTTTAAGAGATGGCATTTATACCCACAGTATACTATCTGCCTTTCAATATCCAAAATGCAATGTTTCAGAAAATTAATATTATTTATTGTATTTTGAAAGCTGTAAGGTCCAAATAAAACCTGGAATGTTAGGAATTAGTCTGTTTAACCGTATTCAAAGTTCAGAAATAGATGACATTTATGCGTGTGCACACAAAATTATTTTACTCTTCTTTCAGAAAATGTTTCATAAGTTTCACATGTTGAATTCAGTGTGATTTTATATTTGGCTCTGAATAGTGGCAGAAACACTTTACACCAACTACATATTGCATTACATTATTGTGAATTAATACCCCTTCACTGTGCTTTGGGGAACACAATCCAGGCAAACAAGCCACCATATATATAACTGCTACCTTTCTTTACAGTGGTTCTGCTGCACTAAGCATAGAGTGGGTGTATTATATAATGATTTTCCCTCGTGAAACTCAGCTATTAAAGTCTTCTGAGACAGGAGGTAAACATTGCTATCCAATTCTGTTTCAATGTCTATACCATACATTTGGAATTTCCTGCAGGCCATCATGACAGGGTGCTTAGGCAGTGGGACACCTTTACCTATTAAGTCATATTTAACACTTCACGGACCGGTGATTTAAATATTTAAATTACCCTGGGGACCGACATTTTTAAACATACTATCCTAACTTGTGCACTGTTCACTTTAAAAATTAATATAAAATCTCCTAATTAATTTTTTGAACTAAAATTTTTGGAGAACACTTACCAGTGCTCCTAGAAGTGCTTGAGGATGTGATATTTATGGAAACTTTCCCCTTTGTGAAGTGGCATTACACAGAACTTGCAAATGTAGACATACTCCTTTTTTTGTGAACTGTGCAAACACGGCATTACCTAGAAGTATTCTTCCCCTTGGAATATTCACTCTTCACAATTTTCACGAGGGTATTTTTCCGCATATCACTCAAGAGTCGCCCTGGGGGGTCCACATGAGGCCTTCGTGGAGTGGGAGTTGATGGCCTCGGTCGTACTAAGTCTTTGTGTGACCCTGGTTCTGCCGCCACCATCTTGACTGTAGCCCAGGCCTTTGCCACATTCATCAGAAATACTTTGTATTTCAATTTTGAATTAGGGTTTAGATTTTTTGCTGTCCCAGCAATGTTACTACGCGCAATGTTATTACCCACATTATCGTCGGAGCTACTTTCACTTTTACTGTCTGTGGCCACAATTCTTTGTTGTCCCCCGTCACTGTCGCTGTCTGAATGACAATCCGTTACTACGCGTCTCACAAGGCAGGTCAGCTAGGTCATCGGAGGAGAATTTGTCCTTGATCCATTCTCCCCACTAGCTACTGGCTGATACACACATTTTGAAGAAGGCAAAGCATTTTCCTTTATAGTCGGTTAAGTAAACAGTGAGGTCAAGTTACTGACTGCTAACTAAACATTCCAGAGTCTTATCACACATCTGCAGGTGGTTGCGTGCAATGTAGGTGGCGCCAGAGGGATGTATGGTGTGTTGTAACTTATCATGTTCTAAAAACCTGTTAACACGCGAACGGTCCACCATATTTAAAAGTGAAAAACCTTTTAAAGGGTGCGTGGTCCGCAAAGTGTTAACTACAGTAAATATGCCAATAAGGTTATGTGCATACATTCACCATTCAGAGAATGGCATAACAAATGCAAGTGATCACAAACAATACTGTTATATTTGGAGCAATCGTAATATGAATAACTTTCCTATTGGGCTATTACTGTTTAAATGCAGAGAGCTATCAAACTGATTAGTATATGAATTACTGTATAGGGACCTGGACTTTAACCCAAATAAACAGTACTATATGGCAACATGTGGAGATGATGGCTACAGCCGTTTTTGGGATGTGCGTAATCCATCAGAATCTGCTGTCGCCAGAGCTGATCATTCTCACTGGTAAGTAAGGGCAGCTATCACCTGCTCTTTTTTAAAACTATGATGGCATTTAAACTGCAGTTGTTGTCTTATAACTCAATGGATAATTTTTGCAACATCAGCAATTCACAGAGCTACTAGAAATAATCTGTAACAGATCCATAAGAAATAGTTTATTACAGATCATGGCAATGAGGTAGCAGTAGTATTTTACAGTCCTTTTAATGATGCAACACAGTACATCAAATTTTGCAGTTTAATGGTTACATTTCACAGATCATGGGCTCAGATATCAGCTTACAGACTGGTCATTGCTCGGTTAGCTCCAAGGGTAGCACTCATCTGAATAAAGAGGTGTGGGATCGTCCATTTTTGAAATGACAACCACTTGAAACTCTTAACACTTGTATATATATTGAATTGTTTGAACTGAATTTACAAAATAGCAGAACGTGGAATATATGTGGAATGTTCAAGTGTTAGCTGGTCCTCTAGGGGCAGTTCGTTCCACTGCAATTTCACTCCTCTGTAGTGGGCCGAGTCTTATGGCTGTTAGCTGGCCGGTCTGGATGGTGAGGCAGTGCTGCGCACACTGGTAGGATCGGCTAGCTTGGCCGGTTGCTGGGATTGTGGAAGACGCGTTCACTGGAGACTTGCTGCTGCTGCTTCGGTTGCCTGGTCGCTGGAGGCCTGGGGCAACTAGAGCTGAAGTGAGGAGCTGATGTCTCGGACGACCGATCGCAGTGTAGAGTTGATGGCTGAACGTGCTGAGCCGGATGTGTTCACTGCCCATGCGAGTTTTGGTCTCCGCCTTTTATACCATGCTCGGTGGGCGGAGCAAAACTTGCATTTGAGGAGCAGAGCGCTGATTGGCTAATGAAAATGAGGAGCGGAAATATGCAGTGCATGCTTATATAAATATGAATGAAACGTCCAGCAATGTGATATTCACTAAGGAGTGAGTGTTGTCTAAAAGACTGGTGGAAACAGCGTGCTATGTGGGATGTCTCCACAGAGGTAAAGCGTCTGGGCTGTGTCTGTGTCATATGTGACAGGTGTTGCAGAGAAGTTCAAGCATATGGAGAATTGATGTAACATCAGGACAGTCTTCAAAAGTAAGCACACTGTTAGGAATTCACTCATGAAAACTAGGTCAAAAAGAGATTCAAAACAGATGGCACAGTGTGTCTGTAGCATTCTCTGTGAATGTGGCAGAAGCTACGTTGGCAAAACAGGCAGCCCTCTAGCCATGTGACTCCATGAACATAGGCACAATCTCAGAGAGGGTCATCTAGAGAAATCAAGATTAGCCCAACATTCCTCTGAAGAGGGTCACAGAGTAGGCTGGGATGATGCCAGGATTTTGGAAATTTAAAGTAACGGTAGGTATAGGAAATACAAGGAATTGGCCCATATGGCATGCTTAACCAGTCCAATCCGCCAACCCGGTCTGGACATTTCTCCTATCTGGATACTCCTCATCAGCAATGAGGTTAGCAACTCAGTATGATATGACATATTCTTCATGGGCTTCTATAATATTTTAGCCCTGAGAGTTCAGTTTTTACTCTGTAGGTGGAACTGGAAGTAAACAGAAAACAGTTTCACAAAATTCTCCAATTAATCCTACACATTGGTTTTCATGGGTTTGGTTTTTTGCATAAAATGTTGACATCCCTTTCTTAGTTTCAGGTGTGTGTGCATGCTTTATCACAATGTTTGATTGTACATTTCTTCTCTTATCTCCCTTCAACAAAGTCTGGTCTTAGGTATTTGTATCTACAACAAACAACCCTGTAGTTGCAATCTTTGTGGATGACACAGCCCTGCTAGCAGCAAATAATGATCCAGTAGTAGCATCACAACATCTTCAGCATCACTTAAACCTCCTCCAGCAGTGGTACAGCAAATGTAAAATTAAAATAAACCAGACAAAATCTGTGCAAGTTATGTTACCATCAATAATATGCAAATACTGGTCCAAACTTAAGTAAAATATTTGGGATTATACCTTGACCAAAAATTGACATGGCAGAAACACCTCGAAATGAAAGCATCAGAACTTAAATTTAAAACTATGAGAAGTGTCCCGGCTTTAGGGCCGTAAATCCAAGCTATCCACAGAAAAAAAAAACTTCTAATTTATAAATGCATAGTAAAACCCGTATGGACATATGGTATACAGCTATGGGGCTGTACAAAACCATCAAACAAAAAAAATAATTCAGAGACTTCAATCCGAGTTCTTGTTTTCAGTAACTAAAGCACCCTGGTATGTCTCCAACTTTACTATCCACAGTGATCTGCACATCTGCAAATACCAAAACAAAACATACACGAAGATCAGGAACATCAAAAAGCAAAATGGGCTATATTTACGTATTGTGTTAAGGACGTGAGACAAATAACTAAGCTTTTGAAGACACACAACTTTAAGTTGCTTGTTGTACAAGAAACACATTCAGTAATATATTGAAACATAACACACAAACTGATAAACATAACAATAGTGACATTTACCAGATAAAATGTGCGGATTACCCACTAAAATATATTGGTCAAACTGGAAGAACGTTCGACATGATATAAAGCGCATATTCATGCTATCAGAAATAATAGTAATTGTAGTTATTCAAATCATACATTAAATGCAGGTCACACATACGGCACAATAACCGATACAGTGGATGTCATAAGGACAGGAAGGAAGGGCAGACATTTAAACACCCCAGAAAAAAATATTTACAAAATTAATAGAAACAGTGTACATATGAATGATACATACATCGAAGTGCGTAACCCTAGATTCCAAACAGTGCATGACCTTTATGATAGGTAGCAGCACACTCAATACCTAAAAAGATATATATAAGCAAGAGCAATCATACCAAAAATCAATAGAGGGAACATAAATGCACACTTCATACACACAGTCAAGAGCATACCAGCGAAATACCTAAGTACAGAAATACAACACTTAGATATGCAAGAAATTGAAGTAGAATTGTATTAATTAAATACATGTTATACATTACAGAGAAGCAGCCATACTACATAAAAAATATGAAGAAGAAAACATCAAAGATGAAATGGAGGTAATAAAAGGAATGATATTCGATTATTGTGCAGTGCATTAGGATTCCTTGTATAAGTGTTGCCTGAAGATTGCCTTATACTGCCGAAACATATAACATAATGCATATATATTGTTACATGGATGGCGCAACGGGAAGTAGTGGTCACGTGAACTCCGCGTTTTCACGAGTGACGTCACATACCCCTACTCCTTCCATCATTACACAACTGTCGGTAAATCCCCCCCGTGGTGATATAACAGCAGAGCAGCTGTGTCAGGCAACCATTGTCACGGTGATGTAACCGCATAGGAGCCGCTGCCCGCTGCTGTGGTAATACCCTGTAAAGGCTCTGCCCCCCTTCCCCACGCTGACGTAACAGCACTTCCCACAGTGATGTGACAGGGGACACTGCGGTTACTACGTGGCAACGGAACAGTATAAGAGGCCAGCTGAGCAGTGTGTGAGACAGTGTGGATTGTGAAGCCAGACAGAAGGGAGTTGAAGTCTAGCAGCTACGAGTTTAATGGCAGTGACTACAGCAGGAGAAGTAATTGTGACACTGCAGATGACAGTAACTGTGAAATTGTAAGTTGTGTGCGTGTAAGAGCGAATGTGGAATAAATTCGCTGCATCCAAGACGGCGTGAAGTTATTTGTCGCATGACACATACCCAACACGTGACAATATTTTAATAACATCTTATGCACATAATGACCACTGTGTGGATTAAAGTGTGAATCAGTGTTACCGATTGTTGCATTATAGATGGAACGTTTGATAGACAGTAAGTGGAACCTCATTGCAACAGGTAGCTTAAATATTATGTTCTCTAGTTTTATAGCATACTGCACAGTGGACAAAGTTCAAAAACCAAGTAATCTGGGTGTCATACACCATTGTCAGAATCCTTTAGAATCTACAGACATTTTGTACAAGAAAGTTATATAGCTCTGTTTCTTCATGTAGCCCCATAGCTCAAGCAGTTAGTTGCTGGCTTCCCACCGCGGCGGCCTGAGTTCAAACCTGGGTTTGGTCAAGTGGGATTTGTGGATAGGTTTCCCCTGCCAATCTTCATTCCACCAAATTCTCCATCATAATCACCCGGGGATGGTACAGTAGGCCAATCAGTGGCCGCCGTGCCAAGTGGACCCAACTGGAGTCCACCCCCCACCCCCCCCACTAAGCAAATGAAAAAAAAATGTACCACCTCATTTTGATAAGGCTAGGGAGGCCTGTTTTCAGATCTGGTAGTGCCTTTGTCTTTAAGTCTGGAATATCCTTGAGTGACCTGCATTACATCACCATCAGCTGGAACCCTGTTACCATAAGAGTAGCAGTAATTTCTGAAAGCTGAATAGCACAATGTTTCTAGTGTGATGTAGTCAAGAAGGTTGAGATGGGAGGATATGTAGCACATAGGAAACACTGCATGGGACACCAAGACATAGATAGGAGCTGAAAGTTAAAGTTATCCCTTTACTTAATTAAGCACTGGATCATGAAGATCTGTGAGGGAGTGGTGATATAACTCCACACATTTATGATCATAGTGCTAGATAGAGGTGGCTTGCTAGCTTCATGTCTCAGTTGCTTTATCACTGGGGAGAGAATGCCTGCTACCTGTGGGATATGATCCCGGATGGGCCCCTCAGTCAGTCTGGGTGCTGGGAAGAAGCGAAAAATCTTTCTACATTGCCAGGCACTAGCACTGATTCCTCAGATGTCTAGACCCTAGCCTAGTCGCTACACAAACTGAGCTGTTCCAGCTCTATCTAGATGGGAGGTTACTATTGAAATGTTTTTTAAGCTCTCAGTTATGTGCAACATCATAAGTCATCCACCAAACCTGGCATCTCACAGGATGGGTGATATCATAAGTCAATCATTTTGTGCACTTGGGATACAATAATGTGAAGGAAAAAATCACCCTTTGAAAGCAGTGTCTACTAGGAGTATGTTAAGGGCTAAGGGAAAAGTGTACAAAGATGTGCACTGTATTTGGTGCTATAGCAGACTTTTGTGGTCATGATCTTCAAGTACCATAATAACAGGGAGCTTCATGAACAGTTCAGTAACAATTTGGTCAATAAATGTCATACGTGTATATCAAGAAATTAAGTAAGCAATAATCGTCAATTCTTGCAAGCTGTTTCAAATTTCACTGAGTTGTTTTACTTTTTATAACATTTAATCAGTTCTTAGTTATAATCAATGTATTTTGAGGAAACTAACATAATGGAAATGTTGTTTTCAGGGTGTGGAGTATTCGTTACAACCATTTTCATGATCAGTTAGTACTGACTTCCAGTAGTGATTCACAAGTAATCCTGACTAGCATTGCATCTATTTCATCAGAACCAATTTCCCACATGGTGGATGATGACCCTAATCAAGGTGATGCAGTACCTGATACGCATAAAGAAAAGTAAGTATAGTGTGAAGGGTTCTGATGGTGTGTAACACTCAGAATTACTTCAACAGAACCTGGGCCCAGGTATGTATATAGCTGAAGTTGTACTGACATGGGTTACCTAATAACTGAAGTTAGCTCTTTGTAAGAGACCCAACAGAGTAGGTGTCTCCTCCCTCACCTGAGGACAGAAGCAGATCCATTTTCCAAAACGGTGTGTTCTCTAGTTTTTTAGAATACTGGTTGATGGATGAAGTCCAAAAACCCAGTAATTCTGAAGGGAAATTGTCTTTGGGTATTAGAATGAAAATTTTAAGCTTGTTATAACAAATTGTAATTAAACCCACTGTAACCTAAACTATCATTATACAAGGACAGACCTGGTAAGGTAAAGTATAATCTTTGTATATAAGAGACTTCCACATTAAACGTAATTCTAAAGCCTAGTTGAGTTTTTTTTTTTTAATTATCCCCTGTTTTGTGATGCCAACACTGTTTTCCCTTCCATAATTACAGGTAAGTGAAGGTCTTATTCCTATTATAATATATCTAGCTTTTCTTCTGGAGGGTTATAGATAAGTTCAGACTGGATGTTTTGTTATTTCTCAACTCTTGGTCCCTGTAGGTAAACAGCAGGTTAGCAGTAGCATTATAATTAGTTGTAGTTACAAGTTGTAAGAGCTCAGTAAATCCAGTTACCAATGAAAAACATGTGACAATATTGTTAAAATCTCACTCTGCTTCTACTGAAGTCATTTAGCATAGTGCCATGGCAGTACTGAATGGACTTTTTTGAAAATGGTTGACAGCTGTTTGCAGGCATGGTACGGGTGTTAAAGAAGAGTTGAAATTTGCCAAGACCTTTTGGAGAGGCAAGATGACATTTTAGGCCATGTCATCACAGGTGATGAATCATTGGTTTACCAATATTACCCTGAAATGAAGCAGCAAAATGACAATGAAAGACTACCAGTTCTCCACAACCAAATAAGTTCAGTCAGTCCAAATCAAGAGTCGAAACAAAGTTGCTAACATTGTTTTGAAGGGTGGACTAGGTGCTGGCATTGGTGCATAGCTTCCCAAGGGGAGTACTTCGAAGGCAACCACAGTGATATTCAGCAATGAGATATGTAGCACTTTTACTACAATGAGTTCATGAACTTTATTGTCAGACCACATACACTTATAAAGGCAAATATTCTTATATATTGGCTTGCAGGTGGGAAAGTTGTAAGCTCACTGTATGTAGGATGCTCCACAACACATGACACACAGTCTCTGATCCATGCTTTCTGACAGATCACACTAGGATGATTTCCAGGTGGATGGGGACAGGCCAGCATTTCACAGGCTGATTAATAAACAATTTCATTTAGTTATGGTAATATTTGGCTTTGAATGTGATCATGCACACACATGGTTGGTAATGATTTCTGTTTAATGAAATTAGCCTGGTTTCTTTATTGTTAGACCTTAAAATATTCTGCTTCATATTTATTTACTTATTTTCTGGGCTTTAGGTTGGAGGATGGTGTGTTGGCAACATATGATGAACATGAAGATTCCGTTTACAGTGTTGAATGGTCATCAGCTGACCCATGGACCTTTGCATCTCTCAGTTATGATGGTCGGCTAGTGATCAGTAAGGTACCACGCGCCGAGAAATATATGATCCTTTTGTAAATTTTGGTATAATATGAATGAGCCAGGAAAGAACATATATTCACCTACAGATTAATAGATGCAGCTACACTAAAAAAGGGGTTCAGTACTGAGTAGAATACAAAGACAAAATTAGCTAATAATAACTATGGTTAATTGGAATTGTGCTCATTTTTTTTATAAAGCTTACCTTGTGATAGAATGTGTCAGAATTAATTCCCAATGCAGTGGAATAATGATAAGGTTTCTCAATCTGAGACATTCCCCCATTTTGTGTTCCTGTCCAAAGCCCCATATAGATAGTGTACAATTTTCCTTTATTTAATGTTTCTCATTTTAGTGTTTTACCCTATTTAGTGAATGAGAATCCAATCCCTTCCTGAAATTTGTACTTCAGATTAGGTGTGACTCTAGACAGGGTATGGATTGGCAGATGGATTTATTGATCACTTATACACACCACTCAGAGCTACAAGTAATTACAGTGCTACTATAAAGCACTACACACTAAGTCTTCTCAGTCTGCTTTCACTAGTCGTTTCCTGGTAATGAGTCTTAGCAGTAGACATTCTTCAGCTTCTGCAGTCATACCGTTGCCTGCTATTTAACACTCCACAACTGCATTGTAAGGTGAATTATAGTGCCATCTCTTCTCAGCCTCCCTTGCAGAAATCAACTCTCCACTGACTGGAATTCAGGCTGGTGGCCATTTCGCATCAACCTGCTAGTCTTCTCTTCACAGGCTGACTTTCAACTAACTGGGTTGACCCAGCTGTCTTCATTATAACCCCTTTTGAATGGACCAAGTAGAAAACACCTTTTCCAACAGTAAATCTATTGTTGTAGAGGTGTGTTTACCATGCCATTGCATAGCAGTGGGTCTGCACATCACAATATTTACGAAATTGAAGCCTAAGGATTTTGCTAATTTTCAGAGTTAAATAGCGAAGGGTTGTCTTTGGTTCCAGCATGAAAAATATATTGTTTCTGGTTACTGAAGACGCCGTAGAGATCGTTAATTGGTTTATACAACAATCTACAAGAAATGGCTACAATTAATTATCACACAGTTGCGGGGTTTCACACTTTATAACCCTAATCGCATTAATCTGTTAACACTGTTTCGGGGTTTCACGATTTATAACCCTATGCGCAAATCAGTTCACTCTGTCTACACGTTTACAGCAGGGGAGCTATGTATCACTGTATCACACGCTCCCAATTACACAATCACACACACGTCCGGATCTTCTTTCCGCGACGGCTGTTATACTCCAACACTAGTCGGCTGACTGGAGAACTGTCGATAACACACTCGCTCATAGGCTTGCTCGGAACTATCTTCGGCGATGGCTATGTTACAACTCTGCGGTAGCCACACTAGAACTGAAGTCGCCGACTGCTACAGTAGAACTGACTGGTAGCTGCTGTGCAGCTCACTTATATAGCTGCAGTGCTTACCGGTTGCGTAATGAGTGCCACGTCACAGTAGGAAGTTGATTACGGGTACGTAGCGTTGCGCGTTACGTCACCGCGGAGGGGAGTGGCGGGGCGGGAACTCGCCTATTACCGTAGTAACGCGAGCGTTACATTACCGCCACGTACCGCTGGGGAGGTAGGGGTGATCCATAGCTCAACATGTCACAATATTGTTTTTTTTTTTTAGTTTTTAGTGGTTTGATGTTTCTAAGATTAAATAAATGCTGACATTCATGCAGTGTCTGTGCTGTCAACATACAAAATGAGACAAATATGTTCCAAGATCAAGAACCATGAGATACACTGAGTTTGCCAAAAGAACCACCAACACTATCAATCAGAAGCTGCAGTTCCCCACAAAGAGAGGTGAGTAGAAACAAATCTTTTGCATTCTCAGTGTAGCTCTAAGGGTAATTTTGGCCTGTTACACAAACTTTGTATTAAGTCCCTTTGTATGGAAATCCTGTGTAAATTGCATTTACTTGCTTAAATACTGTACACATGTTATAAATCTATTGTTAAAATTAGAACATGGGCACAAGAAGAAAGATGTTAAGTTTTAGTAGCAATTGCTATGTAGTTAGGCACCTCATACAATTTTTTCTGTTGTTTTTAGATTTATGTAAATATATTTTCCCATTGCGTGTTAGATTAGAATGAATATATGTAATTAATAATGGAATGTCATTTTCTATTTGAATTGTTTACAGTGCCCATTTTTTGTCTCCAGTGCAAAAGAAGTGGGGATTTCACTGTACCTTCTCACTACAAAACTTATTGTACATTCCTTATAGTCACTAAATGATAGCAGGTCATGGTGTAGAGGTTAGTACTTTTGCTTTGTACTTGTGAGGTGCTAGATTTGACTTTCAACCCACCTTGTTGCTCTGACAGAGATTCTCCATGGCTTCTCTGAAACCCTTCAGGCAAATTCAGGGATAGTTAAAAGCATATGTTAGCAAACAAAAACAAGAAAGTATGAGTGAACTGTTTTAAATTTGAATTTGTAATTATCTTTGAAAAGGCTGATTTTATATTCATTACCAAAAACTGTTAAATCTAGCACCAAAACAAATTCTTATGCAAAACCATAAAATGATCACATGTGCCTGCTTTCCATTATTTAAGAAGAACGCTATTTTTATGGTGCATTTGAAATGAAAAGTTGCAAAAATGCACCTGTTAGCTTTACCATACCTGTCCATCTTCTACCCTTATATAACAACTTGGGAACTTCTGAACAGATTTTCATGAAATTTTATGTTGGAAAATTTACTGAAATTTCTTAGCACATTCCTGTTTTGGTTATGATCAGGCAAGAAGAAAGGACACATACAAATGCCTGCATGCATTACTGCACACTTCTTGAGTGTAAATTGTTAGATACTTTTAAGGTCTTTCATTCTGGTCCGTCACACTAACCAATTAACAATCAAGTTCCTTCCGTCAAACATGTAAGGCAGGTGGTGACGAGGTGGAAAACTTAAAAAAGTGTCACATTTGACGGAAGGAACTTGATTGTTAATTGTTAGATACTTATTGAAGTGACTGATGTAGGTTTAATATCACAATGTATTATGTTCATATGTGAGTGGGATCAGTGCAAATATAGGAATATTATACTTTTTTTGCTGTAGTCATCAATTTTTATCCTTTGTTCCTTCTCTTTGTTTCTTGCAGGCTTGATGGCACATGTGACAAAGTTAAAGAATTTGATGAATGGGTACTTCATTTTCTTCTGCACACTTAACCTTTTCACACTCAGCCTATTTTCCAAGCTCCTGGCCTAAAACACTTGGATGAATTTGGCTCAATTTACAAATCTTGCTTCAAAAATTCACCAAAAATACAATTTATGTCAAAGACATATGAAAAAATCATGCTCATAAATATCAGATTTAAATAAAAATAGCCTATAAGTGCTAACACTATAAATAATTTGAAAAAATAAAACTGAATTAAATATAGAAACTTAAAATTTACATAATTTAGGCAAAAAATGAAATTGTTTTATTTTGGTCTCCTTTTCTTGTTAGCAAGCTTGTAAGAAAAGACTATTTTTATGTAAATTTTGATATAAGTTTTATGCATGAAGAGCTCTTTAGTCCAGAACTGCATCACATATGTAAAATAGTGCATATGTACCTTTTGCAGTTAGCACCTGTGTTTAGAGAAGCATTCTCCATGCAGCTCCTTGTTGCATCTGGTGCATACTGTTCTGGCTCTCCGCCTTCTCTCCTTTGTGCTACAGACAATGCACTGGAAATCTTTCTTTTCAGGTAGTTTTCTGAATCCTCATGGTTCCTGGGGATCATATGCTCCAGTGTTGTCCTACAGCACCAACCTCTCTTCTCCCAAGCTTTTGATTATGGACACAATGTAGTTGTACCTGGATTTAAGTTTGCCAGGCTCCTTGTAGAGAATGTAGCTATTCAACACCTTTCATCCAATTAACTGTGTATAGCATCATTTCTGAAGAGTCAGTGCTGCCCATAACTTGTAGGATGTGATGATTTTCGGTTTTACTTGTGGACTGCCACCGTGTCATCCCCGCATTTTCTCATCTTGGGCTGTGGCATGGCTGGAGAGAAGAATGACAGGATTTTTTTTTTGTGATTTCTTCTTACAGAAAACACATGCAAGAAGGGGACCAGATCTGCAATACATTTTTTGTCCCACTGAAAATTTGTTCTGAATTTCTAGTGTAGAAGTTTCCTGTTTCTCCTGGCAATTCCAGTGATGTAGGTGCTAAGCTGATGGAGATGGTGGACAAGTGGAACAGACATGAAACAGCCATTGACAAAGATACTATAGCCTTTGTTGTGGTACCCTCCAATCTCAAGCAGTTTTTTCATGATGGTGTACCCAAGGCCTTTTTTTTTTTGTTTTCCTTGTCTTCCTGAGACCTGGCCCCCCTCTGTGTAAAAAAACCCAGGCAGTAGTTGAACACAGAGTAACACAGCAGCCATAAATTGATTCCCCAACAATGGTGGTGCTCGTTGGGTAAATACTGCATGAGATTGGTTTTGTTTTTGGTACCTAGCAGGCTTTTGTCCACACTAAATTCTTGTTGAGGGGTGTAATGATGCTTGAACACCCTGTTTGCATGGTCCACAGTGGATTGGTACCTTGCACAGGGATCATAGTTTGGTTCTCCAGGGCCTGGCAATCCTTCACTGTTGACGAGGTGAAAAGAGCACAGCAAGTGGGAAAAGCAGTGTGTGGTAAACATTTTCCCAAACTGTGGGGTGGCTTGGGAACAGAAAGTTGACCATTATGTTGCTCTGGTTGGCTTTTTGATGATGCCCAGTATTTCTCTAAAGAGGTTGAAATTGCTACTGCAAAGTTGAAAAGGTATAAATTGCCAGGTATTGATATAATTCTGTCAGAACTGATTCAAGAAGAAGGTGAAACATTACAGTTTGGGATCCATAAACTCATTGATTCTATCTGGAATAAAGCAGAATTGTCTGATTAGTGCAAGGAATCTATAATTGTACTGATTTACAAGAAAGGTGATGAAACTGACTGTGGTAGTTATCATGGGATATCACTGCTATCAGCTTCATACAAAATTTTATCCAGTATCCTTCAGTCAACGTCAGATCCATATACAGATGAAATTATTGGGGATAATCAGTTTGGGTTTTGGCATAATCAACTACTGATCAATTTTTCTTTTATTTTGTCAGATACTCGAGAAGAAATTGGCGTACCACGAGACAGCACATCAGCCATTCATAGGCTTCAAGAAAGCCTATGTTTCAGTTGGGAGGGAAGTACATTGTGCAATATTATCATACAGTTTGGGGTACCTATGAAACTAGTTAGGCAGATTAAAATGTGTTTAAATGAAACGTATAGTAAAGTCCATATATGTAAACATTTGTCTGATAATTTTCCTATCCAAAATGGTCTAATAAGAGAAGATGCTTTATCACCACTGCTTTTTGACTTTACTTTAGAATATGTCATTAGGAAGGTCCAGGAAAACCAGGTGGACTGAAATTAAATGCAACATATCAGCTGCCGGTCTATGTTGATGATATGAATCTACTGGGAGATAACATAGATACCACAAAGAAAAACACAGAAACTTTAATTGATGCTAGTAAGGAGATTGGTCTAGAAGTCAGTGCAATGAAAACTATATGTTTCTGTCGCATCACGCAGGGCAAAATCGTGACATGAAGATAGCTAACAGATCCTTTGAAAAATGTAGCACAGTTGAAATATTTGGAACAACATACCAAATTTGATTCAGGAGAAAATTAATAGGAGATTGAATTTGGGTAATGCTTGCTACCATTCAGTCCAAAGGCTTTGTTTTCTCATCTGCTGTCTGAAAATGCAAAAATTAGAATATATGAAACTATAATTTTGCCTGTCATTATGCATGAATGTGTTACTTTGTCTTTGACATTAAAGGAGTAACACAGACTGAGAGTGTATGAGAACAGGGTGCTAAGGAAAATATTTTGATCAAAGACATGAAGTGACAGGAGGTTAGAGAATACTGCATAATGAGGAGCTTCATAACTTGTACTCTTCGCCAAGTAGAATTAAATGATCAGGTAAAAGAAGATGAGATGGGCAGGACATGTAGCACAAATGGGGGACAATAGGAATGCTTATAGGATATTGGTGGGAAAGTCGGAAGGAAAGAGACCACTAGGAAAACCAAGATTTAGGTGGGTGGATAATACTGTCATGTAGTATGGGTGACCATAGACAGAGTTTGGATTGGTGATTGAATTTATTGGCCACTTATGCACACAATTTGTAACTACAAGCAATTACAGTGCTGTCGCTGATCTACACACTTTACAGATCACTATAGCACATGCTGAGCCTCGGTCTTTCATTGTCTTCCCATGTTGCTTGGTAACTGCTCTCAACAATGGAGATTCTTCAGCTTCTGTCTTGTTTTTATGGGGCACCCTCTCTGACGAGAGGACAGGTCTCTTTTTGTATATGCTGCTGGTCCTTGCTAGTGCAGTCTTTCTCGGGTCCGAGTCCCTTGGGACTTACGACCATATTTTATTCTCTCAGATTTGAGACAGTGTCTCTGTTGTTGCATGCATATTCATTGCCGCGGGAATGTGTTTACCAAGCCGTTGCCCAGAAACAGTCGTTGTTTACAGAGTTATTGCTTAGCAACTGGTCTATATACTACAATAATAAAAAGGATCTTAAGGGAGGTAGGATGGTGTGGTATGGACTGGATTGATGTGGCTCGGGATAGGGACCAGTGGAGGGCTCTTGTGAGCATGCTAATGAACCTTTGGGTTCCATAATATTTTAGGAACTTCATGAGTAGCTGCACAACTGGCAACCTCTCAGGAAGGGCTCAGCTAGCTCCATGAAGTTAGCTAGTTAGTAATTCTCAAAACTGGATCTGAAGGTTGAGGTGGTGCGCAGCCAGTATTAATGATATCATTGATCCCAAAATGGACACTTCATATGCAGTGGTTTATTGGTACAATCAATTTTGTTTGGATATCTTGAAGAGTTTCTGGTGCCAGGAAACACTTTGATTGTTGCCTCTTTCTATTGGTAAAGTGTGTGGTTTAATTTATTTAATTTATTTTAAGACATGTTACTTGCTAGGTAAAGGTGAGTCCAGATACTGCTGACAAACTTTACAGATATGTAAGACTTCTTCCTTCAAATAAAACACTCAACAAGAATGCTTGTACCCGAGTCCTCACAAGAAAAGAAACAGAAATGAACTACTCCCTTGTTGTTATAGGACCAACAATGTGACAAACTCTGTGGTAATGCACGACTCACTGCATGCTGACTGCTATTTAGCTCAGAGATTACTTGAAGAAAATTGGTAAATTGAACGTCTTTGTAACTTAATGATCTTTGTGCAGAATTCTAACACATGCAGGTTGTTTGACATAATCACCAAGATTCCTATCATTGCCATGTTTGTAAAATTTATTAAAACTATACATACATGGAGGAAGAGAGAGAGACAACATACATATGTTATTTGCAGGCATGTTTTCAATCTATAATTCAAAACTTCATGTTCTAGGTACAACAGTTCATCAGTTATTACCATATACAGTAGAATTAAGATTATCCGAACTGACAATTAACTGAATCACCACAACCAAGGAATTCATCTGCTAAACAAACATCACTTTTTCAAATAAAGTGTTTGAAAATGTTAGTTTATAATTTACTTACTTACTCATGGAGCTGAGCCCTTCTGGAGGAGCCACCAATTCTGCAGCTACTCAAGAATTTCCCAGCATTTCATGGAACCTGAAGGCTTATTACCATGTTCACAAGAGCCCTCCACTGGTCCCTATCCTGAGCCAAATCTATCCAATCCATACCATCCCATCTCATCTCTCTGAGATTCATTCTAATATTGTCCACCCACCTACGCCTTGATCTTCCCTGTGGTCTGTTTCCTTCTGGCTTTTCCACCAATATCCTATACACATTCCTCATCTCCCCCATTCATGCTACATGACCTGCCCACCTCATCCTCCTTGATGTGATCATTCTAATTATACTTGGAGAAGCTCGGCATTATGCAGTTTTCTCCAACCTCCTGTCACTTCATCTCTCTTTGGTCCAAATATTCTCCTCAACACCCTGTTCTCAAACAACCTCAGTCTATGTCCCTCCCTTAATGACAGAGACCAAGTTTCACACCCATACAGAACCACAGGCAAAATTATAGTTTTGTATATTCTAATTTTTATGTTTTTGGACAACAGATGAGAAGACAAAAGGTTCTGGACTGAATGGTAGCAAGCATTACCCGAGTTCAATCGCCTCTTGATTTCTGTCTGAATCAGGTTTTGATCTCTTGTCGTTGTTCCCAAATATCTGAACTGTGCCACATTTTCAAAACATTTGTTTCCTGTCTTTATGTCATGATTTTGCCCTGCATTCTGGTGATG
>NW_019718270.1:284530-302763 GCF_002891405.2 Cryptotermes secundus | reverse complement strand
GTGAACATTCATAACAATGATATCACACCAGCGACCTTTTAGTATTATATATGATATCCTATCACTAACAAATTCTACCCTCTTAACTGTTGATACGATTCTCTTATGTACGATGAAACCTGTACCTAATTCATGATTTTCATTCCCCTTTCCATAGAAAAATGTACAGTCTCCTGCTGGTGCGATGCCACTTCCATCCAATCTGACCTCCTGTACTCCTGCTAAATCTAACTTATATTTTAACATTTCTTCTGCCACTGCCCTGAGCGAACCTGTCATGTTTCACCTCTTGTAAAAGCTTTCAGTTTTTTATTGTTATAATAGAATTTTTTCATGCCTTCCCTTCAGTATAAGGGAAGACAGCACAAAAACCATAAACATCTAAGAAAACGACATAAAAACACTGAAACAGCCACCATAAAAGATACAATGGAAGTATTCTATGAAAGAAACTAATACCAAAAACGATGTGCCTAAGGGCACAGAAGACAAAGTGTATGGTGCAGTGGACAGCCCAATAACAAAAATGTTGCCTGATGATGGTCCGCATGTGGCTGAAACTTGTTGCAACAAGGAATGAATATATAAGTTTAATGGCATTTAAAAGTATTGAACAAGCACTTTTAGTGTGTTAAATCAATTTTTGTGTCTTTTATGTATGGTTATTATTGCATTATAGATGGTATACTCAGGATCTAAAAACTAAACTTGTAAGTCAGGCCAGCTGCCAGGTGTTTACCATATAACTTTAGTATTCAAAGAGGTCATTAACACTGAAAATATAAAAAGAATATATTGTATATCCATGTAGTGACAACTGTCTGAAGTCCTGAAATGACAAACAGAAGTATGTATTAAAGAATACCTCAGACTGCAATCAGTATCCAACACAATTATCATATAAACCGAAAGATATTTGACCAGAAAACAGGTGCCCAGAAATGGTTGTCCATAACATATCACTTTTTACATTTCAAGAAACTGTGAAATAGAATGGAATACATGAAACAATTTCTGGTCATAATTAATGTGCTTTGTGTTTTTAAATAATTCTATTGAGATAAGGTAGATGGAAGATATGACTTAGTGGTCTGTTTTTATGAAGAATTTCTGCTGGCATATACAAGAAGAATATTTGGAAACTGTGTCAAGGGGACAGCCTTTCCATTATGTACACTATGAGAGTTGCCACATTTCCTACTTGGTCAGAAGTGGTGACTGGGACTGCTTCATAGAATAAAGGTTACTAGTCTTCTTGCAATATTTCCCTTATGTACATATCACTCAGAGTTAATTGTATTCACATAAAACACAGGAAACATAATCCCCTTTGTAGTCAAACACATCAAACACCAACTATGTTATGGAATGGAACATCATGTACTAGAGCTGTTCAGAAAGTAACCTTCAATGGGCTGTTAATAGAACAAGAAGAAAAACTTTATTATATACAAAAACTACATACATACTTAAGCTACTTCTCAACATAGTAACCACTGGAACTAAGGCACTAGTCATATCAGGGAGTAAGTTTGTGTATGCCTATATCTAAGAAGTGTGACACCTTGAAGCACTGTGATCCCAACCAGTCCTCCAGTTAGGTAAATAGATAGTAGTCACTCAGGGCAGTAAGAAAAATAGTCAAACAGTTCCCAGTTGAAATGCGCCAGCAGTGCTCGAGTGCAAGCAGCTGTAAGCAGGCATCTATTGTCATGGAGAAGCACTACACCAGATGAAAGCATTCCATGCCTTTTTTTTTTCTGAATGGCCCTATGCAGTTTCTTACTGTTTTGCAATACAGCAAGTACAAATAAACTCCTCCGATCGTCATAGTGCGAGGGAAGACAACATCACACGCTGCTAGAGGGAACAACACACAAGTAAGGGGCATATTAATAAAACACCTGGAGATAAACACATAGCTCTCAACAAGTGGACAACACCCCTTGTGAGGTGGAATAGAATTTCAGAAAAGTAATGAAAATATTAATGGATTTTATTTTATTATATTAAGTGCACTACAGTGTGAGATTTTAGCGTATCTTAATGCAGTGTAGCAGTTTGAACATATTAAGACACCTGAAGATGGCCATCTAGAGCCAAAACATGTTGTGTTAAAGTGGAAGTGGAAGAAAGAGGAACAATTTGTTGCATTATTGATGAACTGTGTTATACATAGACATTTTATTTTACTATTCCGTATTCCGTATTGAGTGGGTGGGTTTCCCCATGCACTTAGACCGGTTACTGGTCCATTGTGCATCCCCTTTAATTTCTACTGTCTCCATACCCTACCGGTACTGGTGCTTACTATCAGTCCCTTTCTGCCAGCGAGGTTCCAACCTCTTACTGGCAGTGGTATCTAATAGTTAGTTCCTTTCTGTCAGCGAGGTCGTCCCTCCTCTGGCAGGGGTTCCTAGTCCCTTTCTGCCAGCAAGGTTTCTACCCTCTACTTGGCAGTGGTATCTAATACTTTAGTCCCGTTCTGTCGGAGAGGTCCCCCCTCCTCTGGCAGTGGTACCTGATACTTCCCCCATCTACCGGAGGAATTGGAAACTAGTTGGGCAGCAAACTTGGCCTAATTTTGCTCAGAGGTCTCCTAGAGACATGAGGTTCTTTTACGTGCCGTAAATCTACGACACGGGACCCACAGCTTAAAGTCCCTCCTGGAGGACTTGTTCCCTGAATTTTTCCGCCCTTAAAAATTCCACGACCTCTGCCAGGTTTTTGAACCCGCGTACCTTGAGTCATGAGGTGGGAACGTTACCCCTAGACTACAGAGGCCGCTTTTTATTTTGCTAAATTTGAATCTATACTGTAATCTGGTATTATTTTCTTGGGGGGAGTAAATAACAGCAATAGTCTTTAAATTACATAAAAATGTCTAAGGCTCATTAAAGGAGTGAAAAACAGGGTGTCCTGTAGAAGTTTGTTTGGTGAATTTAAGATTTTAACAGTAACTTCTTTATATACATATATATGAGATCTTCATAGAGAAAATGATGCTTGAGATGATTCAAGTTCGTATAGCAACAGGCATGACCAGAGTTTGAACGGCTGTTATATTGCGATGTGGAAAGCAAATGGAAAAACTATCACATTATCACTTTTCTTGGATAGTCTCTTTCCAAAAACAGAGACACCATATATGCAAACCAGAAGATGTAAGAAGATGCTGGATGACCTTGGGGACAGAAGAGGATATTTTTATTTGAAGGAGAAAGTTCTAGATCACATTAAGTGGAGGAACTGTTTTCGAAGAGACTGTGGACCTGTCATCTGACAGATTACTGATGAATGAATGAATATATCTTATGCTTTTTAGAAAAGAACAATATCTACACAACTCATTATTCTGACATTCACAAGTATAACATTAAAGGAAAACCGGATTTGTATGTACAAACATGCAACACTATTCATTGCAAAATAAGTGTAATTAACATGAGAATTCTCTTCAGGAGTTTGGTGGCTCAGGTTGGTTCTGATGTGGTGTGGATGTATATAGATGGTATAAGTGTATATGCTGCTTTATACTGGATTGTTGGGGGATGTCATCCTCGGTTGCCAGCTTCAGAGGGAGCATGATGATCCTAAAATGATTCTATTGTTCATAGTAATTTGTACATTTTTAAGAGTTGTTGAGCTGTAGTGTTTTAGATGACTTACAATGACTTGTCCAATTGCATTTGTGTACCACTTTATGGATGTAAATAAATTATAAATTAAGACACATTCTACATTCATGGTTTTGGTCTATGAAAAACGATGAAGAATCTGTGGAATGTAAATAAACTCTATTCCATTCTAATGCATACAAAGTTCTTGGACCCCTACTGGGGTTCTAAATCAGGGAATTTAGCCTACAAGCCACAATTAATATTCATCTCATTGCGCTCCAATGATACATGTTTATAAATATTTAAAAACTGTATTTTCGACACATTTCTCCGTCATTTGTAAGTTTGTAAATGTATAATTTGTAATTTGGTACAGTAAATTACATCACAATACGATAGTTTTGAATGGTCCTGTACTGTACACATTCAATTTATATGTTATATGCTGCCTTCACTGGTTTAAAATAGTCTACAATTTATAAAATCTTCACATACGCGAAACAGTAACGTCCTATTCACTTTTTCATTCTATTTTTTTAGGAACATGAAGTTGCCTTGCTTGCGTTCAAATTACCTCCACAAAACACTCTCCGTAGCGGTCATAGCGGTCGCTAGGAAATAGGAAATGAATAACGTCAGGGAGGTCAGTGAGTACCATATAGACACGGATTATTAGAATACTGTGTCATGGGTATGAAATATCTAACCATGGATTACACTCCGTAAAGCATCGTTTTGGTGTAACTTTCCTCGTACACTCTTTGGCTTACACAGTATTTTGCGTATGAAATAGTAA
The DNA here is from genome assembly GCF_002891405.2 of Cryptotermes secundus. Classification (NCBI taxonomy): domain Eukaryota; kingdom Metazoa; phylum Arthropoda; class Insecta; order Blattodea; family Kalotermitidae; genus Cryptotermes; species Cryptotermes secundus. The sequence goes on along the minus strand of NW_019718270.1, from coordinate 298,347 downwards.
TTGGCAGTGAACTCTGTCGTGTAAGTCTTTTGCAGAAGTAGTCTAAGAATTCGAGGTGGGTACATTTTTTCTGTTTGTGTATTCAGTTGTGTAAGGAAAAGGCAACAACAATGTGTTACATAGAATTCAATGTGTAATCTGTTCAAAATTATGTATGTTAAAAGACGTAGTATACCAAAGAATTTTGTTGCAAAAAAATTGCATACAAATTCCATTTCCATTTGGGGCGGTGGAATATTGAAAGTGACTTGCTTCTGTAAAGGTGCCCATCTTAATGTGATACTGCAGTACTGGGAAATTGCAGTTTCGTCAGTCGTTTTTTTTTGTATTATGTCTAAGCCAATTCCATTGACCTTGGCAGCTCAGACTTAATATCGTATGGAACAAAACGATTATGTTTTATGAAGACTAGTCTTCCATATATAGTTTCCGAATCTTGTTAAAAGAAATTTGTGTATGTGCAATTATTTTTATCCCGATACTGCAGGGTTGCAAATTGATAAATAACATGTTTAAGTACCTAACCCATTTTATACTGAAAGGCTTGTAAATAATGTATTCTAGATGGCAGAAAAGTCTGTGCAAAAGATACCGAAGCCCCAGTTGAGAGGATTACTGACATCCTCGGTGAAGTTTCACCTTCCTATGGCACTTACTCTTAGTGCTGTTACAACTGTTCTATTCAAGATATTCTGGGTGGATAGCCGGAAAGCTAAATATGCAGAATTCTACAAGTAAGTAAAACATCATACAATTCTGCAAATCATCTGTTTATTATTTGAAATACTGCACTTCTTAAGTGCTCAGTATATATTTTAAAACTGATTTGTGATCAGCATAACATAAATGTCTGTAATTATTGTATTTGTTTATAATGTGATGAATTTACATTTTTCAGGAATTACGATGCAGAAAAGGATTTTGAAAGGATGAGGAAGGCTGGTGTTTTTAAAAGTTGTTAGCCTCTGTAATCACAATGAATTGTGAATAGAAATTTTTAGGTGTTTTAGTGCATTTGAAAGGTAAACTGGAAATTGTTTAAAGTTATTAAGACTGTGCATAAGACAGATCGTGTGCAATTATCATATAAATCAGTAGTGTTTGTTATGTTTCTTAAAATTGTATTAAACTCTGGAGACCCAAAAATCGTATTACCTGAAGTTGTGATTGATTGTATATTTGCTTTACAGATATATGTGACATAATTTCAAATTGTAGGGAGTCTTAGACCAAGTACATGCAAGACAAATGGTCAGAATGGGTGGTACAACCCACAGTTTTTGTTCATAACATGTGTATTTTGTGAAATGCCATTAATAAAGACTTGAAAATTGATTATGTAATGAAAGTTTGTGAACGCATTCAACCCTTTTTTTATGTTTTGACTTGTGAAAAAGGCCATGTAAGGGTCAAATGACATCATGACTTTCAACACGGCCTAAGAGTTCATGCTGCCTGTACAGTTTGTTAAATTTTTCGTTTCAAGTATTCCTGACCAAAGTAATATCTTGTAAGCTTTCCTTGAGGCGAATAAAGTTATTATGATAGTCCTGACCCATATAAATTAGAAAAAATATTGTGAGGTAAGGGTTATTATAGTGTGTATTCCCAAAAGTTCTGGCGTATGTGTTTGAATGCAGTGAGCCAAGTGGTAAAACTACGAAACGTTACTAGCAAGACCTTTGCCTTTAGTAATACTTGATATTTTGTTCCGAAATGAGACAGGAAATAATTATAATTTTATTTATTTTTTGTTTCTCTGCAAACCAATGATGGAGTAGCAGACGTGGTGTTCACCAATAGAAACCCTTCATTTTCCTATTTCAACCTGTAGTGTGGCGGGAATGATACCCAGAATTCCACTGATTGATTTGCGCATGTCAGTTCCGAGCATTGCAAATGGCGGCTCTTGTTATTGTTCCTTGGCGTTTATGACTTCGTCCAAATTATGCCCGCTTTTTCTTCGTTTGTAGGTAAGATGTGATAAGTTGTGAAAGAATTCAACGCAATGGATGTATTTTACTTTTATTTTGACTGACGTAAGGTAGGTATCGTGTTTTTTAACACCGTATATGGTAGTGTGAAATTGGGGTAAGGAAAGATTTTCTATCTTCATGGGATCGGTTTTCGAATCTAGGATGAATAAATTAGACATGAATTTAGATTTTGTCGATGCTTTAAAAGATTTTTACAATTCGTATGGAGTTGTGTGTTATTTCTAGCTGCGTTTAGATGTAATATTGGTTGTGAAAGTAATGTGTGTAATATATTTTTGACGGAAGTTTCGGAGCATGCTGCAGAAGCGGATTTTCCACTCCCCCATGTCACAAAATGGAGGTCGGATTCCCCTTGAACGCTTGTTCGCAAACATTAAGCAGTAATATATATTAAAAGTGTTAATATTATCATGCGTATGTTGTGTTGCATTGTAAGGCGTTTAATTGTGAACAATTTACGAAGTACGTGCAAAAGTGATATATTCAACATGGAAATGGACATCGAGTTCCCGTCGTAGGTATAGTTTCATCAACGACATGGGGAGGTTAAGGAATTGATTGGCGTTAGCGTGAAACCAATTGGAAGATTAGCTTTAATACTGTTATAAGTTTGTGTTTATATTATAAAACGGCAGTTATCATAATTATTCGTCCAGTTAAGGATATTAAGCAGTTTTAAATTGCGACCGTAATGTCAATTTGACATCAGATTTTTCCCTAGTACGCGGGTTAACACACAAATGTATTTCTTTAAAGCAGTTAACTACACTCAGCGGAGTAACGTATTTTGAAAGGATCTTTGCAGAGTTAACGATTGTTTCATGCATCGAATCATATCAGTCTGAGTGTAAATATTGATCCCTTACAAAGCATGTAGTTCAGTTAATAGTATTGTATCAGTTAGTGGTGATTATTTATAAAGTTACAGTTACTGCTGTGGTATCAGTTGTCAGTGGTGTTGACTAATAATACCGATGAAGCAGTTTTAGTCAAAAATGAGTTAGATTTTGCTTGGTTACGTGTTTTGCAGGCATTGGAGGTGTAGAATTCGCTTGTTGATACTAATGAAATATTTTATGGGTAGGTCATCATTCATATGACTGTAAAAAGGTTTTTAAAGTGCAAAGTAAATAGTTATTTTTTAATATTCAGTATTGGTTAGAGACACATACTGACATCATTAATACTGTTGAATATTTATAGATATGTGTTATGTTATACATGTCACAGTTTTTCATTGGATAGTTTTTAGAAGAATGAGTTCACATTTCGAGGTAGTGATTAGCCCAAAGAAATATTCTGATCTATTCATGTTGAGGGAAAAATTGTATCTTTGGTGTAGAGAATTATGTGCTCTGTGTATTACAAATGTATATTATGCTGAAATATTTACAGTCGTGATTAATGACATGGTTGTGTGATGTGAGCTAATCTTCCATTCCTCTACTCCCAGTCATCTCTTAGAGATGGCTGGGTATATCTTACTCATTTACAAACACATATATGCAGGCACAGATTTAAGGTTATAATTGGCTTATAAAATTTCCTACTGATGCGATTCTGCTTTTTTGCTTCTTTCATATTGTACCTGTAAGTTGGAGACTCTTTGGTTTATTCACTATATATTTTGTGTATGTTGTCATTTGATGAGTGCCATTCCTGTGTGATTAAAAATAAGTATATCTTGTGACTGTTTATTGCATTTAAAGGGTAAACAACTTGATTAGTTTCTTGTCATGGTACAAAAGAATAGTACACAGAACACATATTACACAGTAATCATACATGATTATCTTCATAATTCATTTGTAATTCATCTGATTGACAGGAATTGTTGCTGTTTTTCTGTATTTTTGCCCCATTGTGCCTTGTTTTTCGTTCAGGATGCATGTATTTCAGTGCATTCAGTAATGGCAACATAGAATTAAAATTGCTAGCTACTGTAGTAGGTGGGTTAAATTTGGTTTTAGTTTATGCTGCATTTACTTTCCACGTTTAAAACAAAATTTTGTTACTAAGTTTTGTACAGAATTGAATTCCCATCCCATGTGGTTAACATCTTATATGAGTGAAATTATGAGTTGTCATGAGTGCAGGTTCCATCCTGATATTCCCCTGGCATGTTTAACACCATTTGTGATTGTTTGTTCATTCATTCATTCATTCATTCATTCATTCATTCATTCTTGGTTTATTTAGTAGTGCTTTGAGATAGTGGGTGGGATTTGAGGTTGTTACAGCAGTGGTTAGGAAGAGTTCTGTCTTGTGGGATATAATGCCATGTAGCCTGTTGAAAGTAGACTGATATTTCAGAGGAACATGTTGCCTCCATTTTTAGAGTTGAAGAGTAAACACCAAGTAGCTTATGGTTTTCTTCTTGCTGGTTTCTTGCTTGATTTACTCATCAATGTTGGACTTGTTCCTTCAAAATATTGTTTGACTTTCAGTAGACTACATGGCTGTGTATCCCAGAAGGCATAACTGTTCATGCTTTCAGTTCAGAGTCTTTTCTTTGTATCTCCTATCTAGAAATGTAAAGATTAAAGTATATAAAACTATAATTTTACTGGTAGTTTTATATGGGTGTGAACTTGTCCCCTCTCACTAATGGAAGAGAATATTTAAGGACTGAATTTGAGGTTGGTGATTATGAGGAGTCCAATCTTCTGGGATGTAATGCCCAGACTATATGGTGCTACATCCTGAAAATGTACTTGTTTGAGATCATGCTGCTAGGGAGAATACTTGGGCCTAAGTTGGAGAAGTGACAAGCTGGATAATATTGCATAATGGGGAAATTCATAATCTGTACTGTTCAGCAAACAGTTTTAGGATGGTTAGATTCAAAAGAGAGATTGGCAGAGAATATAGCACACATGGGGGAGATCAACATCATGTACAAAATTATGTTTAGAAAACTTGATGGAAATAGGCCTCATGGAAGACCTAACATCAGTAGGAGGTTAATAGTGTGCAGGTTACATGAAACAGTAGGTAAAGTTGTACTTTGATCTTTAAGAGATGAAACCATCATTGAAAAATAATACTCTTTCTTTAAGCATGGTGAATTGTCAGACACCAGTGCTGTATAATGCAACTTATGGAAGAGGGGATGGTTGTTAACTGTATGGTCAGTGTGCTCACTGATGATCTAGAAATGTACATACTCTTCTTTCATGCTGTCTGGTCCTGATGTGTGATAAATGATACAGGTTTGGAGAGTGGTTTTATCAGTTTCCCAGTGGAACCCTTCCATAACATCTTAAACACAGAAATGAATAGGTGTCTGAAATATTAAGTAAAATGACAGCTGGTCTGGTAAACTGGTTTCTTTCAATGTCTTCAGATATGAAACTTGTGATTTGGTGTATAATGATGGTTGGTTGACCGATTTACTGCTTGGCGGGGTTTTCAGTGAGTTTTGCAATGGTACTTTTTGTGGATACAGAATTTTATGACCTTTTTGAACCCATTGCTTTTAAAACTATACTGTCCTCCATATTAAAATCAAAATCATTGGCCAGAAATCATCATCACTCTGTGCTAGGCAGTTTGAACATTTGTGGAGTGTGCAATTTGGAGACACATTGGGGAATAGCAGATTTTCACAATGAAATCTTTAGTCTTTCTGTTCTGATAGTGCAGATCTTAAGAGAGATGGGTTGGGATGGTATTGTTTGGATTGATCTGGCTCATGAAAGGGACCAATGGAAGGCTCTTGTGAACATGGTAATGAACCTTTGGGTTTAAGATAATGCTGGGTAGTTCACGAGTAGCTGCACAGTTGGCAACTTCTCAAGAAGGACCCAGCTCCATGAGTGAGTAATTGAGTTCTGATAGTGTAGCAGCCAGTAATTTAATATTCTAATGCATTTCATACACATGCATGAACGTACGTACACACACACACACCCACCCACACACACACACACACACCCACACACACACACACACACACACACCGTGCATTCTAATTACACGCTGTGGTGGCTACAAGGAACAAATGTTTCTGTCTCCGCTGGTTTCTCCTTTAAACACAGGAGCTTTATTTTCTGCATATTTATGAACATAAAATTCATACGTGTTCTTTGAACTGGCCAACTTTTTGGCATTAGTTTCAGTTTTGAAACCTGCTGTTCAGAAGATATTGCATATTTATGCTTTATTTTATCCATTAAAATAGAAAGATCACCAGATCCTTCATAAGTGTGTACTTCATTATCCAGAACTTTCTTTGTGGAACACCATGTAGTTTCACTGGAGAGCACCCCAGCAAAATGATAGAAAAATTGAAATCTACCATTTGCTTTTCTCCAAAATCTTCATTTGAAGCATTTGTTACGTAAGATTCTTTGTTATGGATATTTTCTGCAGATACTTTGTTCACTTTAATACTTCCCATATCCTTATTTATAAATGGTATGTGTAATTTCTGATCTGGTCCTTGTTTACAAATTCATTGAACAGTTTTACATTTTCAGCAGATATATCTCATAATCTTTTTTTACAGTTGTGTGGTTTTTGAATGGATTAGAATTATTTACTTTTTGTAACAGATAGTGTTGACATATGATCAACAGCAGTTCCTTGGTATCATTTTGTAAGTTATCATAACTGCAAAAGCCAGATCTTTTTATATGTTTTTAACTGGCACTACAGATCTCATTACAAGTAAGTCTGAAATCTTTCGTTTTCAAAAAGGCACCTTAACGATCCAGGTTCCTCTCTGGCTGTCTGGGTTTAATCCAAGGTCAGGTCATGTTGAGTTTTTGGGCGGGCAGAGTGGCACTGGGACAGGTTTTCTTCAATTCTTTGGTTTCTCCTGCCAGTTCTTATTCCACCAGCAGAACCACAGTCATACATCCTGTCATCGACAGTAAATAGTACTGATACTGACAGTGTCATTAAATAACCAGCTAATAGAAAGGAAAGACCACTGCTGATAGAATTTATTTATTTTGATTTTGTTCTCTATTCTTACTGGTACATAAAGCTTGAACTTGTTGACAGATCTTTACCTACCTGCCAAGACTCCAGAAGAAGAGTGAACATGATAGTGTTTTGTAACATCAGATTTAAACTTTTTGGAAATGGAGTGAAAGTCCATCCCCCCCCCCCTCCAGCAGAATAAACATTTATTTATACTGGGTGAAAGTGTCAGCTGTCTAAATGCAGTCCCATGGTGCTAAGCGGCCTCCGTAGTCTAGAGGTAACGTTCCCACCTCATGACTCGTGGTACGCGGGTTCAAATACCCGGCGGAGGTCGTTGAATTTTTAAGGGCGGAAAAATTCAGGGAACAAGTCCTCCGGGAGGGACTTTAAGCTGTGTGTCCCGCGTCGTAACTTTACGGCACATAAAAGAACTTCATATCCCCAAAGGGGATCACTGAGCCAAATTCCAGGACGTTTCCTGCCCAACAATAGCCTCTAAGGCCTCTGATAGATGGGGGAAGCATTATAGACACCGCTAAGGAAGTGGTCGAACTCGCTTGCTTGGCGGGACTGATGGTACGCACCATTTATCGGTAGGGTAAAGAGACTGGTAGAATATCATAGAGGGAAGCACAATAGATCAAACTGGTCGTGGTGCATGGGGAAGCCCACCCTCTCTAAATAACTAACTAACTAACCCATGGTGCTGTGTTAATATTTAAAAGAAAGTTTTGTGAAAACTATTACAGAGTTGTGTATAAACTTTGCATCAGTAGATATCTCGTAAAAAAACTGCTGCTGGACACCAGTTTGTATATAGATGCCTTGAAATAAAGGAGATGTTTACATGCTTATGAAGAAAATGACCTACTGCATGACAAAAGCTGCCTAGCTTCGTCAGTTAATATCAAGGAATTTATTAACGATAATTGAAATGCCGGGAAAGCCTTTGCTTTATGGCTATCAATTACTAATGTAAAAGTCATGAAAATTGATGAATGTGTGGCTGAAACTCAAATCAGTTTTGTTTTAATTGATACGGAATGACCCATTTGCATTCGGCGTAATTATAAACAGCAACATTTGTTCTATTCCTATGAACTCAAGAAGTACCTATGGTCTTACATAAAATTGTATTTTAATTAAATATATATTTACTTAAATATAGACCCACAGGTGTAGGTGGAAAGAAACTTTGTTTAATTATTAAGAATAAGAGAATTGGTAATCTTTGATTGTGTTCGAAACACCATTTTTTATTGTTGTGTATACAAGCATAAAGGTATGTATAGTGTCACAGGTCTCAGTTATCAAAGAAATTAAGACTTTGTGGGAAAGCGTATTGGGCATGAAAGGTGTCATTATTGCCTACAGATGTTTCCAAATCATTTTTCACTCTGATTAATATTCAGTGAGTTGTGGTTGAGGTACATGCAGAAATGCTTGAGGTTTTCTCATAGTGTATGCTATTTTTATCTGATATTAAACAAAATTGGTATATGTTAGCAAATTGTGGTAAAACTTCCCAGTATGAAATGTCATAGAAATCAATTTGCTCTTCTCAGGCTTCTTAGAAGTGGACAGACGTATAGATATAAATCTTATAAACTAGTACCTTCTGTGTAAACAGTTACTCATTTTCTGGCTCTACTGATTATGCTGTAAAGGTGTAAATTTTTGTTACCAATACTGATCAAATGAAGAAATGCATATTTTGTGATGTTATAATCCAGAATTTTGTTCCTGATGAAATGGGGATGTTAAGTGTGGATATTTTTTCTAGGGCTTGAATTTTGTCTAATCCAGTACCATGTTTGGTCCCATTGAATTGTTTGGCTACTGGAGATGTGGTCTCTAGATGTGTGTCTCTGATATATGTTCCAGTATTCTCATGGAGATGTGAAGGCCAGTTTGATAGACATGCACTTGCCGTAGTTGGAGAGGATTGTGTGTTAGTCTTTTTATGTGGAGGTCATTTGGTCTTGATTAGCCTGAGAGGGGCATAATTTTATCCATTGATTTGTGAATGATGTGAATCCTTTTTTCTTTGGTAGCCTGCTGCCGTGATCTGTTTTTCCTGAACGTAAAGGATGCAATCCTTGTGGTGTCATCCTTTTTGGCCTGTTGATGTTTTTTCTTAATGGCCCCATATGTAATGGTGATGTCTGTGAGAGTAACTGTTTTCATGGGAAGTTCATGTATTGCAGTTCAGAGGCCCACCTAAACTCAGTTGCAGACTCTTCTTACCTCGGAGATTCCCAAAAAAACCCAGTAATTCTGAGTGTTCGTACCTTGCTTACTAGTGTGGTGATATGGATTTCTTACATGCTGGTGAATGGTGTGATACATGTTGGTATCTGTTTGGTTGGTTTTTCTCCGGATGGAGTTTCCAAAGTATCTGCCCAGAAGGGTAGTTGGTTGTCTGTCTCCAGTTCCATGGAGAGAGTTGTGGTGTATGGAGTTCAAATGGTTGAATAAGGCTCATAGGACATTAAGTCTCGGTCTAGAAAACCGAGATTAACGGCAATGGGAATCTGTTGCACTGACCACGTGACACCCTCTGTCTGCAAAAGTTGACACTAACTTTGGGGACAAATGGTAGTCGCTCGATCGGTATAGCTCACGTACTAAAAGCCATGGAGTTTGTTTAGGACAGTATGTTTGTATGACTAGATTACAAATGTGCCATCCACACATCTATGCCATTATTTCTGTTTCGTCCAGCTGGCATCAGTGACCCCTTTTGCAAAATGTATAATGAATATATTTTGAGGGTGGGGGGGACTTCAGCTTGTCAACGTGTTCGACTTTTGAACTATAGGACATCAGCGCCATTCTCCAAACAAGTGGCTTACTCCCACTTGAACTTCGCCAGAGCATCCACTGACATTGAAGAGCACTACTAACTATGAGGGAAAAGTGGTTAGGGCAAGGTACAATGCTTGTATCCCATATGTTCAGGGAGCGGTAGACCACACTGCCAACCCAGTTAAGAAAACTGGAACCGTGTCATTCACAAACAGTTGATCAGAATGAGTGATTACTGACAGACAGCCCCAACACAAGAGTCTGGTGGAGTGTACATCACTAAAAGTGGCTGTCGCATATCCACAGGAATAATGGAACACATCAGACACACTAAGCTAGAGAACCAGTGATCCACAATGGCCAAATATTCCACTGAGAACAAACATGGTATTGAATTAAACGAAATAGAAGCCCTATAAACATCCATGCTTGCTGTCATTGCATCATTGTGAAGCCATTGAAATAGCCAAACACTTTCGCAGCTTCTGTCATAATAATGGATAGAAACTGAGTGAAGTCTGGTTTCATATCTTTTCCTTGAACTTTCTTTTTAACCACATGGTTCAGTCCTGTTGAATAGCAGCATGCTCTACATGTCCACTCCCCCAGTGAATTGTACCTATCAGGCCAGGCCATGGCCCTTTCCATTGGATAGCACCATGTTTTGCACTTCACCCCTACTTGCACAGATCTGTATGTTAGGCCATATCCTCCTACCTCTCTCACCCTAAAGGTCGTTAAGTTCAATATGTGCCAAAAAAAATGGAACAACTTTAATGCATGACACAGCTAAGCCCTCAAAAGCTGAATTTGCACATTAGACAGAGGCTGTGAAAAACTTAAGGATGAGAAGAAATCAGTATCCAAAGTTTATAAAGACAAAAGCGGTTACTGTGAATATCACTCAGTGCTTAATAGTAATGTTATATAATGTTACCTTACCTTAAAGTAATATTCAAAACAAATTATTGGACTGTGGAAGAATTATTTCTGCTTACACGTGATCAGTTATATGGCATTGTAATATCTTCAGAGACAATAATATTTTTATCTCATTTTCTCATCATAGTTTGCTGAAATAAACACAATAAAGGAGTTAGTTTCAAAAGACTGAATACTCTTTGTTTTACCCGAAGCCATTCAATAAAACTTCTTACAGGATTTAAAACCCTCCTTTGAATGACACTCTGATTTTCCTTACCTCACAGATTAATCAAAGCCATCATATTGATGTTGATCACAGGGAGTGGAAAGTTACAGGGATGGGCTGTGCTCCAATGGCAGACACATGGGTCCTGTTGAAATCCTAAAAAATATGAGCAATTCAGTCTTGTGCAATTTGGGAAAGAAATTGTTCAGTAATCGAACTGTTACATTCAAATCCATATTATCACCAGTAATTTTAGTCCTGGATGAAGTTTACCATGCCAAAAATTATTTTATGGAGACTTGTATAAAATTGCCTAAAGTGAGCTTTAAGTTATGACAAGGAAGTTTTCTAAAACGTGCTTTATATATGGCTACTACAAGGAGGTGATTTGATAATGTATTTCTTTTCTCCCTTTTTTTAATTGGTTATGATTTACCATGAAAATTTGAGATTTTTAGAGTGATCGAAAATTAAATTGTGGTCTTATGGGTTATGGCACCATGTAGGCTAATGGGTGGTTACCAGTGTTTCAGAGGAGACTGCAGTCTGATTGTGGTAAATATTGACTTCTTTAGGTAATCCTAGAGACCATTCCCTGACGAAGATTATTTCTTGAGTTCAGTTTGAATGTCGGAAAACACTTCTTTCTTCCTAACTTATGGGCCAGCAGTAAGTATTGAGTGGCTATCTGTATGGCATGGATCCCAGCACATGGATATTCTCTCACATGCCAACATATTCATCCTAAGGACAGTAGATACAAATGACTGATTTAAACATTATATTGTGCTATCTGAATAATAATGACATCTGACAACCTTTAACTTTTGTCATACTTTATAATATGTTTTCTGTCATTTCTTAAATTGTGTAATCTGTTCTATTGCAGCAGGATCCTTAGCTCTTCATAGTCGCTGGGTCAAGCTACCACTGAAGTGACTGACCAGTTCATAGGAGTGGAGCATTTTCCCACCCCGAGTGGGACTATGTGAGTCTGACCGGTATGTTTGCATATACATGGATGTTTTCCCCAGACCACACGTTATACATTTAGGAAGTAACAATAATATCTTGTTCTTAGAGGTGTAGGAGTGATTTGTCACAGTAACGTTTTGTGGGAACTTTTGTGTGAAAATGAAGGCTGGAAACAATCTCACTGAACTTGACATTTTTGTTTCATTCTTTGAGATGTAACAGTTGTATTTCTCACTAAATTATAGAGTAATTGTTAGCATCATCCAGTGTGATTCAGTTTGTGGCCTCAGAACACAGCAAAATGGAAACAACTAGACATCACAACAATACAGAACCATAACAAGCTAAAAAGGGGGGCATCACTGTGAGGACCTCTGAAGACTCCAAGTAATACCCCAACTTTCTGTTTTAACAGAAGAGGCACTAGGACAGACCATATCGGTTCAAGATCTTAAATATTAGACATCAGTAAGATTTTAATCCACATAATTATAAATAACTTATATAAAAACTTGTTTAAGTATGTATTATGAACTTTGTAATAATAGTTCGCAAACTTTTAATGTAATAGTAGTTCCCGAACATGTTAATCTTATGCCTTCTGAAGTTGGTCAGTTGACCGAAACATGTAAATGCAATAAATATTGTCATGTGTATCAGTGACTGAAGGCAGGATTTGAATTGGTAATTGGATTTATTAACCACCTACAAGTTGTAACTATAAATAATTATTACACTAGTGCTGATTTACACAATTTACCATCACTCTAGACTAATCTTCTCAGGCGATTCCCACTAGTCTTCACCGTCTTTCCTGGCAATGGATTTATAAAACAGGAACTGTAAAAGTCTCACTAAATTACACACTCCCAGTATCAGTGTGTTACAGCACATGTAACGTCACACACTGAGTCTTCTCATTCTTCTTCATGCCACACTGCTGTTCCCTTGGAACTTCATAGCCCAAGTGAAGTCAGCTCACAATCCTGTATTCTCTCATATCCTCTCGGCATAGACCACACACAGAAAACACAGCCCCTCCGTTGTTGCATGGTGCAGACCGCACATAAAATATGTCACGTGTCAGACTGCGAGTTGATTGGTCCATTAGCAGCACTGGACATGGCATGGATAACATAGAAAACACAGCCTCATATATTGTGTGTTGGACAGTGTTTACAGAGTTGTTGCCTGGCAACACTTTGATCAGATCTGTTACAATATCTACAAATTGAACCACACTGGACAGTGTTAGCAGTTTTTTTTTAAAATTTAGTTTACTAGTGAGATAGACCAGAATGAATAAAGTTAAGCTGTATTTCTCACCTTCAGTAGTATCCCACCCCCACACTATTGTAATTTTCGTTTATGACCCACATGAATTGTACCTGTTGAGAAGCAGTCATGTTCAGCGTTAGTTGGTTGAGTTTTAGCAAAATGAAAACTTTTGGGTTTTACAAAATTACCGAACTAATTGAAAACAATATAGGAGAATATGGAAAATAACTGAATACTAACAGGTTATAGCATACAAATCAGAGGGAGAAGAGAATTTTAGGAAGATTGCTCAAGTGATGGCATGAAACCCTAACAGGTCATATTGCCTAGTATTTGACAGGATGATGACGAATCTCTGAATTGAATTAAATTGGCACCCTGGAATTTTAAAATGTTAAGTGGTAATTAAACTTCTACAGAATTTAGTTCTGGAACTAGTGATTTGGGATCCAATTTTCTTCCATCCTTTCATTTTCATCTTACCATGTATGTCTGTAGTCAGAAATTCTGTTATTAATCTCTAACTCCTGCTAATGACTTTCCTGATACTGTGTTAAAGCCCTTAGGAAATATCAGTGAAATAAAGGATGTGAAGAAATGTGATTCATGGGAAGTTTAGTAAGAAGATACTTGCTGTCCATAGATGTATGGCGAATGGCACAGTTGAAGTAGAATTA
>NW_019718270.1:198437-284138 GCF_002891405.2 Cryptotermes secundus | reverse complement strand
TTTGGAGTCAGTGCAAAAATTTTAACATGTTTTATACAATCTGTAAATTACAATATCTGATTCTATATTCTTTCGAGAAAAAAACAGCGTTTATTTCGTTCGTTTATCACAGAAATTGCAGAAATAGGAGCAAATTTAGTAAGTGACTTCAATTTTTACGGATTTCTAATCGCGGGTATTTAAATTTATTCCGTACGGCTGCCTATACCGGAATTTAAATGCCCGTAGGATAAATGTTAAGTGCTGGTGCTGTATGCTGTCATTGGGTAATCAGAGTATAGTTACACATATTGAGCTTTGCTTGTATTTGATCAGATCTAAGAAATATAAGGAATTATTATTAGAATTTTGGAAAACAGTTCTAAACATATAAGGGTTAAGTTCTGCAAAACCTTGCATGGTCAGATTTTATGTTGGAAATGACTATACATATGTGTTTTGTCATATTTTGTATATTGATATGATAGTACTTGACAGTAAAAGTAATGTGACTGACTTATATCCAGCGTATCTTAATTTGTGATGGTAGCTTGTAAAAAAGGAAAAAAAAAAAGACACATGATGCATGCAGTATTTAAGGCTAGAATGGCTACAGTGGAAGAGAGTGGAAATTTTTGTGTAAAATCAGATTTACACAAGTTGAGTCTTGCATAACCTGGGGAGGATAAGTAGTGATATTTGTTGACTCTTCAAATGATGTAACAGGAGGTAGCTGTTACTTCTCCTTACATGAGGTAACACATTTGTATTGTACTTGGTTGTTCATTGTAGACCTGAAGTCCTTTCTGGTCTCTCCCAGCATTATCATCATTTTTTTGTGTTCAAGTTTGTAGGGAGTCCATGATTTTCTGTAACAGCAACTTTTTTCATTAATTTGTAACATTTGTGCTTCCACAAATCACCATTAGGGCTAAGCATTTCATTCGTGCATCTTTGGAGTCAATATATTGTCAAAGTTATTCTAGTATTTGTCATCACTGAGTCCCCGAATTACCACCTGTCATCATTGTCTGTAATTATTGTAATAAAGTCATCAAAATTCAGTCTCCTCAGTTAATCGTTTTTGCAATAATAATATGTCCATTTACAGACACAGGTGTCATTTGGAATCAACATGAGTAACAACCCAACCCCCTCAGAATTTAATGATACTTTAGTCTAACTGTCATCCTGGTGGAGAAATAAGTATTTTTGCCACATATTATTGCTTTGTGGCCCTTAGAATTATAGGAGATCACTTCCAAAGTTGTCGGAAAAACTCATTTGGGCACAAGTTATCTTAGAGATGGTGGCATAACTTCCACCCAAACTGAGGTAGAGATTTCATTCTATGCTCACTCATAAGCTAACAAAATGTCCTTTCAGATGACATATTACTCCAATGTATTCAGCAAAGGTATGTTTTCAGAGTCGTCAGATTTAGCCTTTGACTTTGTATTTTTCAAAGTATGTTATTTTAATTTTTTTGAAAATATATATCGGGTAACTGGAAATGGCATGTTTTAAATTCTGTGCATTTATTAATTTAGAGTAATGTAAATTAACTATGTTATGAGGGCTATTCAGAAAGTAACCTCCATTTATTTTAGGCATATAATGTAGGTTCCCGGGAGAGGTAGTGTCCCTTGACTCATTTCCTTGTAAACCATCACATAACTGTCCACATGGTGTTTGTTCTTGTCTCTGCAGAGTGATTATCCTGCCAGCTTCAAAATTTACACTCTTATCCACTTTCTTCATGCTATAAACATGAGTGCTGCAGAAATCCATCATGAATTATGCGTGGTTTAAAGCCAAAATGTAATGAGTGGAAGAA
Source organism: Cryptotermes secundus (assembly GCF_002891405.2). Lineage (NCBI taxonomy): Eukaryota > Metazoa > Arthropoda > Insecta > Blattodea > Kalotermitidae > Cryptotermes > Cryptotermes secundus. The sequence continues at coordinate 282,322 of NW_019718270.1, read as the reverse complement.
CTGTAAGAAGGTGGTGTAGAATGTTCAAAGATGGTCGAACAAATGTTCATGATGAAAAGCAGAGTGGTTGGCCATCTGTAGTGAGTGACGATCTTGTTAAAAGTGTTGACCAGAATATTTGTGAAAGATCACGCTTCAACTTTTCAGAACTTTTATGTGAATTTTCACAAATTTCGTGCACTGTTCTGTGTGAAATTATCACAGTTAGGCTAGGCTATCACAAGTTTTGTGCAAGATTGGTTCCAAAAATGTTCATGAGTATGCACAAAATGCAGAGAATGGCTTTGACTTTGTCTCTTTTAGAGCAGTACCACAAAGATGATCACATCGTATGAGTAACAGATGATAAAACTGGATTTCATTTGTGAATGTTGAAACCTAAGAGCAGCCAAAGCAGTGCGTGTACACATTCACCAGACAAGCCAAAAAAATTTTTAACAGATGTCTGTCTGCCTGCCAGAAAGTTGATGGTACCTGTTTTCTGGGACAGGATGCTGATGGTGGAATTCACACAATGAGAGACCGCATTAATGTCAAAAGGGTACTGCGAAACACTAACGAAAAACTACTTAGGGCCTGTAAGAACAAAAGGCATGGAATGCTGACATGCAGTGTAGTGCTCCTTCATGACAATGTGCATTTGTATGCAGCTGCTCATACTCAAGCACTGCTGGAGCATTTCATCTGGGAGTTGTTTGACCTTACAGCCCTGACCTTGCTCTGAGTGACATACCTGAAGGACTGGTTAAGATCACAAAGCTTCAGTATTAATGAGTTGATGGGAGATGTCAAAATGTGGCTGAGCTCACGGGCAACAGAGTTCTTTCACACAGGCATACAAAAACTTATTCCCCGATACAAGAAGTGCCGCAGTTCTGGGGGTGACTACATTGAGAAGTAGCTTAAATATGTATGTATTTTTTGTATATTTTTTTTCCTCATTGCTTGTTCTGTTAACAGCCCACCGGAGGTTACTTTTCGAATATCATATGTATAAAGAATATATTTTTACAATAACATGTCTTTAAGTTTATTATTATAGATAGACAATTATGTCTTGTGAAAACAATGTGTGGAAGTTTTTATATTACAACGAGCAGTACATCTGTGGAAACCGAATTTTATTAGCTGTACATGTTTGACAGGTTACAGTATGCCTGACTTGCATCAGTTAATATTTATGCCTTTGATATAAGGCATACATTGTCTGCAGTATTTGCAGGTCTGAGTAGATTTCATGAGGTCTACTCTCTGTGGCCTGAAAGTCCTATGGCTCAGTGTTTTGCAGGCATTTGAGATGTTGACTTGTGCCAGACTTCATTCTCTGATTGCATATAAGAGATATTTACTATTTTGTTGATTCAATGCATTTTCAATAATTATGGCATCTTCTGTCACCAGTGTTTTGTGTTGTCGCCCATTTAATGAAAGTGGACGTAGTAATGTCAAAGAGAAGTTAAGAAACATACTTCCTTGGATAACAGATAAGCTTCCCCAGTTAAATAATGATCACAAAGGCTCGTACAAGTATCAGTAAGAAGATATCAAAGATAAAGTATGGTGCATCAAATAAAAATATCGCAGTGATGGTGATGAGATCGAACATTTTTCCGACTGCATTGGAGTCCTTAAGCGAAAGTTTGCAATTGATTGATGAGTCACCCACCAAAATGAAAAGGACCCTACAAGCAAAATGAAAGCAACTGAAAATGCTCTGAAAACAAGAATTCTTAATATACCTGAAAATATTACTTCAAGTGTGGTTTCTTGAGTGCCTGATGATGAGATTATAAAACGAAAAGAAAAATTTCATGATTCATTGACTTCAGAAAATTGAAAGGTGACTGTTCTTCCTAAGAGTTGGAGTGGCACACTTGGACTCTAAAAAGGCTTGCAGCAACCATGAAATTATTAAATTATGTAGGAATGGGCTTAGTCCAATATGCACAACATCAGTTTTGATTTTGTCACACAAAGCAAATACATAGAAGATGGAAGGATTTTGCCCAGTCAGTTTACAACAACTGAAATTGTACATGGGCCTCAGTAGCTCTGTATATTCAAGCTGATTAAGAAAGGTATACATAACAAAAAATTATTCTGCTTCTCCTAATTATACACAGAATTGTGTGATTAGTATGCTAAAAGGCATATTTGAATTGGAAGACATCACAGGATTTGTGTCATGAATATAATAATTTTCAGTATTTAGGGTATGTATTATCCCTCTGAGGAATCAAATGACATGAAAATAAGTCTTCCTCATGGGCCCTATTTACTATACATATATCTAGCTGTGCCAGATATTTTGTGACTTCCTCAATCAGCAGCTCTGGCAAAAGGTAGTCCTAATACTGCAACAGGATGTACATACACATTAACCCTACAGTGTGGCTTCATGTATTTAAATGCCCTGTATGCAGTTCCATGTACAACATACTTTCTGCTGCAGGCTTTATTTTTCTACCCTTTAGCTGATGAAGGAAATTCTCTATTGAAATACAAACAACAAACTCCGTGGCCTGTGGTCCACAAGTGAACTATACTGAGTGAGCAACTGCTGTTTGTCAGCGAAGTTAGTGCCGAATTTTGCGGATAGAAGGTGCTGCGTGGTCAGTGCAACAGATCCCCACACCCGGTAATCTCAGTTTTCTAGACTGGAGCTGCTATTTCCTTGAAATAGCCCCTCAGTTATCCACATGAGGCTGAGTGAACTCCATTCCAGACCCACTACTTCTCAGAAAATCTGGTAGCGCCAGGAATCGAACCTGGACCTCTGGATCTGTAGCCAGGAACTCTTTACCACTAGACCATGGAGGCGGTTGGGGTTTGCATCATGCTGTGTAAAAATGAATGTCTCCTTTTTTACATGTCAGTGACATTAGTTACCATGCAGCTGACAACTCAGACTCAAATCAAAAGTTTGACAACAGTCTTTGTGGCTGAACCATGAGCCATCTGTGGACACTACAGAGTTTGAAATTAATGAAGCTGTAAATGAAGTTTTGGATGATGATATGGGACAGTGTAGTTCAGGTGATGATAGTTACTTTGATGATTATTACACCCACTTAATGATTCCTGGAACACACTTTTTGAATAGTGGAAGTGTAAGTGATGGTGATGAATAACGAAGTGTGGCATGTGATGAATAAGGTGTAGGAATGGGAGGGCAGTCAGTGAAGTTTGTGTGGCAAGATATAAGCACATTGTCTGCTTAATGGAAAGCATTGTGTGGTATCCATGGCCCACATTTTGACATATCTAATATGGTTAAAATGGTCATATTTGAAATAGTTTTTGAACATCTCTGACAAAACTAACAAACTATCAGAACCCTGTGAATCTAGCATGGGCTGTGTTTGTTGTTTCGTTGTTTGTGCAGTGCATAGCACGGAACTGACAGACAAAACATCAGTGATTGTTATAAAGCTGCTGGAACATCATCTTGATCATGGCCACATTCCATAGAGGGGGAGTTTTTTTATTGTCTAGAAATGACCCAGTTTTTGAAATCCAAAAGCACAGACTATGTAGATGTTTTACATACCACCAGGAGCAATTCCCCCACTTTTGTGAAGAACGAAGAAGGATGAAATACTGAAGAGGGAGAGCACACATCTGATGGGATCAGAAAGGAGTTACCACAATTTTGATGTCCCAAAAAGACAAAATGTGCTCCAGAGTAAATAAAGCAGTGAGTGGAGAGACAGACTCCGTAATTGTGTATAGCTACATCCATAACATGGGAGCAATTCATCTCTGATATCAGATGGTACAGCCTTATTTGCTTCATTGAAAGGAAGGTGCTAAGTGGCATATGAAATTATTCATAAATTTATGAATATGAAGAATTCTTAAGAAACATGTTGCTTTAAGTTGCCGCTGTAATAGAAGTGAAGGACAGCCCCAACTTGATGTTTTAAATGTGCATGCGCACATTTTGAGAAATTCAGGGTCAAAGGTTAAATTTGAAGACCTTGAAAACATACCTGTGTTGAATATGTTAGTTTAATAGGTCATTAGAAAGGACATTTTGTTAGCATAGGAATGACCATAGACTGAGCTTTGGGTGGGTGTTGTGCTGCCACCTCTAAGATAACTTGTGCCCAAAAGACAAAAGTTCCCCACTCCCAATTTGGAAGTCTGCTGTCAGAATTATAGCAGCCACAGAGCAGTAAAATTTGGCAGGAATACTCGCCTACATTGGGGACTACAATCTCACAAAAAAAAAATCATTAAACTCTGAAGGGGACAGGTTGGAAGTGTCTCCATTCTATGTTAATTTTATGTGGAATGTTCCTGTTCAAATGCTCTCATGGCTGAAATGACGGCATTTGATTAAAACTGTGCCCCATTTTCTAAAAGTACAAATTTCCCCAAAACTATCTGATGAAAGTATAAATTAAAAAGTATCAAAGGGAACAAGGCATTCATGGTGGCATTACAGAAATTTGTATTCCGTAATTTGTTGTATGTAAAAGACCGGTGTATGAACCTGTTCTAAGGAAATCAAAAAAGCAGGTGTTACTTTTATTCACCTGTCTTCTGCTTTGTTGCACAGCAAGGTGCTGCCCTCACACTCTAGTGTGATAATCCATGAAGTAAGCAATAATGTTCAAGCCAGTGCCATATGTTTGACATGAGGAAGGTGTACAATTATCTCCTGTGAATAAAAGAGATGCAACACTACAGTTGCTTCCTCAGGGTGATTAGTGGTTGTTGCTGCTGGCTACCAGGAAGTTTATTTTTGGTATAGGCTCATACCTTTCTGAATGAACGTGTTTGACATTCTGTGACTTGGTTACAAAACGCACTGTCATAGTCCTCAGCAGTTCCGGGTTTCATACTGTTAACATAATCACAGAAATTTCCATTTAATGGAGGATATTCATGCACATATTTATAGTTTATATAGCAACACTGCCAGTAGCTCAGAATAAAATGTTGAATGTTAGGATGATTAGTGAATAATTATTAGAAATGAAACAGTTGTGATCTAATTTTAGGTACTACCCAACCATGTGTCTGAAGGGACTGAATATAACTACAAAGGTTCTTAATCAGTAGTCAGACTGACAGCATCTCAAATACAAGTCAGAAATGTTATGGCTTGAGCAAGCTTGGTGTATAACGTGCAGCAGTAATTTCCATCTTTTGTTTGATGTTTGCTCACCTATGCTTGTGGTTTGTATAGTGACTGTGTCAGTAGCTCACAGTATGAAGCTTTGAACAGTAGGATGGTTGGTGAATAATTATTGGATGCAGAAGGAAATGATCATGGTCCAAGTTGAAATACAATCCTGGCATTTGCCTGGAAGGACTGTAGAAAACAATTTCATTTAATGTAGTAACTGTCCCATCAGAATTTTAAGTGATCACTTATCAAATACAGATTAGAAATGTGATGGCTTGACCCAGTTTTCTTTGTAGGGAGCATACTACTCAGGATATAAACATTACCGTGTTTCCAAACTGGAGCTGTTAGGTAAGCCCTAGTCCAGAAATGAATTGAATATTGCTGTTATTCATGACTAATTCCCTCTCCCCTTCTCTGTAACCTGCCAGTTTTCCACCTTTGCTCATTTCTGTCCTGGATATGGAGCTGTATAACATGCCACATTCTCAGCTTTGCTCACTTGTGCCCTAAAGATGGAGGCAGTTTATTCCTCTGAAATGTTGGTACCTGTCTACCAAACTGCACAATGTCATGACCATGGGAACCACAGTATGTATGTAAGTGAAATTGTTCTAAATTTACCAGAACTCCTTCAGAGATTCTAATGAATTGTGTTCAGTCTTCTGTAATTAGTGCCAAAAACAAGTGCATCTCAAGTACTGTCATGTCAGATAGAGGTTAGGATCCTTCTATAAATTCCAAATATTTGTAATACCTTACTGCCTCATCCACCTATAGTTGAACTACTGTGGTCCTTGTTGACATGAGTTCTCAAGCCACATTGTCTGCAAGGAGAGAAGTGAACAACCCCGATGCATTCTTTACTTGGCTTTGTCCCAAAAGTCCTGCTGCTGAAATGCAAGAATGGAAGTCATGGTATAAGTCTGCATAATGCAGTGCAACAACCTTAGTTTAGTAATGAAAGGCTGAATGAACTGCAGACATAACAGAAACCATATTTTCTGTACTTGTAAATATAAATATCATCTGAGTTTATCCTTGACCACCTTCAACTCATTCATATTTCACAGCTGTCTTCTGTCAGATGATTGGAAGCATGTAGAAAATTGGTTATATTTCAGTGATGCAGTGTGAGCCATGATCCACCCACAGAAGAGATAAGAGGTAGCATGTCACATACGCACATGTTCATGTGCTGTCATGGGGTGCACAGGGCTTGCAAAACATACCTTATGCATTTGGAGTGCTGTGACGATAAAGGTTAACGTAATATAATTATTTAATATTTTGGTTTCAGAGATGGCTGCAGACAGTGATGGTGATCTGATTGAGACAGTTGTAACATGTGAAGGCGATCTCAAAGATCCTGGCTTCCCTGAGAAGTTTAAATTGATAGTGCAAGGATTACGTGATTTGCTTTGTACTGGTAAGTTATTACATATTTTTAAAATATTATTTTCAGTTTATCCATGCTGTTTATTAATGAGCTTTGCCATTCAGTATTTCATTACAATTGTCATTGTCTGAAGCTGTATGCCATGCTGCTGCCTTGTTGTCTTCAGCCATAGTTCAGAGGCCCAGTTTACACATTTCTACTTCACAGGTCTTAATTTAGTGTTAAAAGTTACTGTAAAGTGGCATACAGTAATCTTTAACTGCTATTCGAGTCAGTTTTGTGTGTTCTGTGACTTTATTTTATAACTTAAGGAGGTGATACCTGAGGTCATTTTGAGTGAAAAGCATAATATCAACATGAGTCTGCACCATACCGTAACTCAGGTAGTTGGTTACCAACTTTCCATTGTGGAGGCCTGGGTTTTGTTCCACAGGTCAGGTCATGTGGGATTTGTATTGGAGGAAATTGCACGGTTTCTTCAAGTATACTTTGCTTTCCACTGCCAGCTCTCATTCCACTAACTGCTCCACATTCATTAATCATCCTGTCATTGTAGTTATAGAGTCCCAATACTGACAGCATAATTAAATAAGAAACTGAACAAAATCATGGGTCCTGGTCTCTACAGTATTGGAGCAATGCATATTTGAAATTAAGCTTGACTTGAAGGAGTTTGTTATTGGAAGAAACATGTTTGGCAGGAGAAAAGATAAAAATGATCACATTGTACAGTGTACAAAGTCTGAAAGTAATTGTTTAAAGTGTCTGCTGTCAGCTTAGATGCTCGGCCTGTTTTGTTTCACTAGGGAACATGTGAATGTGTGAATGTTATTTAGTTAACACGTAAGTACAACATAGTGCCAGCTTTATCACTTATCCACTTGCTTTTGACTCTTCCAAGAAACATCTAAAGATGAACATATAATTAGTCTGTACAAGCTCAAACCATATCTCCTCAAGTCTAGTGGCAGGGAACTCAAATTGTGTTTTGTCAAAAGGAGATAAACAGTAACAACAGATATTTAATGTAGAAGACAATTTGACACACTGAAAGAACATATCAATAATGCATGCAAACATAACATAGAAAAGTAAACTTATTTATGTCTTTGTAGGTAACACAGAATAACAGAGTAAACCCTTCACCATAAGGATGGCTGAAAAATGCTGTTCTGCTAAGGGTAGCACTCCAAGTACTCAGAACATGCCCTAAGCAGAACTACAAACACAAAATTTAACACTATGTTACATGGAAAATAAATTTCCTTTGCATAATATCAATCAAAGAAAGCAATTTGAATTTACGTAAATTACAGTACTTGATAATACAGTACTAACCATGTCCAACTTTTCTCAGACTAAACTCTAGTATAATCAGACTTACATTTATGAGCAATAACATTGTTTACTTGCCAAATAAATATATAACATAGATCAGGTACCTCTTCTTATGCTGTAAGAGCACCTATATTACCAGTACCTAGCAGTAAGTGTGTGATGACGGCCTCTTGCCTTGACATCAAAGTGAGCAGCATCCAAACATAATTTCTGGTGTAACACAGTATAGTATGCTACTAACGGAAGTACTGAAACTGAATTTAGCATGTACCTTCCTTTGATATCAAAGACAGAGTGGGTAGAGCATAAGCAGCCCAACAAACAAGGTTCTGTCCCAGACAAGGGGAAGGGATCATATTGGCAGATAAGGAACATGATAGTAACGTGCGTCAGCTTGGGGAGAAAGGGAGGATATCAGAAAGTCACAGAGAATGGCTAGCCAAGACAGGACCTACTGAACAAGAGACAAGCTGATAGGAGTGCTGTATTGCCCACATGTAAACTTATGAAGAACTGTAGCATTACTGTCTTATGACATGAAAAATTTGTGGTAGTAATTTACCTCCTGTGCTCACCTTGCATTCATGCAACATATTTTTCAAATGTTCCCATACATGTTAGTGCAAGGGTCTGAGATTCCATGAACACAGTTTGCTTGCTCACATGCTAATAGTGTGCTGGCTTGCATAAACATGTCCATTGCATGTGCTACATTTAAAAAATGAAGGGCTCTGAAACAGTTGAGAATAGAATCATTTTTAAAATTTGTTGTTTAATGGCACTATCAGTACTGAGACCATGTAGTGTTAAGGCACTCATATTGATATAAATTCTCTCAGAATGATATCAGAAGTATCTCCTGAATGTAAGACATGAAGTTATGGTACATTCCCTATGTTGCAAAATGCAGTTGCAATGTCAGAGTTACTCCTTATTACTTTTCCTGCCTATCTTACCTCGAAGCCACAGTGAAGGCTGGTCAGGAGCTGGTGAGAGCCAAAATGAGGGCTGGTCAAGGAGACATGAAAGCTGCAATGACCTTCATTTTTGTCCAAATTTGATGACGCCATCAGCAAATGAGTGGAGAGCAGCCTGGCCTGGTGTATATTGACCAGTGAACCCAGGGCCTCTGCAGGAAACTCAGTAGCAAGATATGGGGGACAGAAAGGGACCTTCACAAAGAATACATGGAAATGCATGGGATGTGACTTCTACACTGCAAGGCCGGTTCTTGACGCAGGAGTTGATGACTCAGCTGGTTGTGGATGTTGCAGAAACATAGCAATTGGCATAGATAGGATAAAGCTGCCAGAGTTGTATGGGTGTACTTCCTGGACTGTGTTTTTATGTCAGTTGAAGGCCATGGCAGGTCACAACAAGCAGGTGCCCCAAGAAGGCCACACAGCTACTTGCTGACCTGCAGAAACAACATACTGAGAGATTATTGAGGCACTTGAGAGTCACTGTGTAGACCACCAATTTACCATGTTATACCATGCCAAAATGAAAGCCAGCACCCACCTGATAAGTGAGTCTCTGCAAGAGTTTGACATTGCCCCTGAGCAGTTGGGTCCACCATACCCTTGTTAGGCTACCCCAGTACTTCATTCAGAGAGAAGCAGCTCAAGTCAGTTATCAGTGGGGTAAGAGACTTAAAAGTGAAGCTTCCTCTCCTCAGGGTTGATAGGAGGACACCGGACAGGGCCTTCTGCCAAAGATGGGGGTTAGGGGCTGCACAAAGGCCACAGCAAGCCTGCAAGTGGTAAAGGCTGGAGTGTCCTCCCTTGGGACCATGGCCACCAAAGACTGAGTACAGTAGGACAGGGTAACCCGTATGTTGGCAGTGTAGGGGCGTCAGCTGTCTTAGGAGAAACCGCTGGCAGGGCTACTGCCAGAATGACTTCCCAGAAGGAGGTTGATCAAGACCAGAGAAATGAGTAGAGGATACGAAGAAGAAGGCACTGGTTCCATCACTGCCACTCCATTGTTGCATACTCTGCATGTTGACAATAAAGGAAGATGACAGTGTAAGGGTCTGACACCATTTGCTGGGGCAGTCATAGATGTAACAGGGAGGTCCCTTGGAGTAGAGGCTGGTTTCATGGGATGAGTAACCTTATGGAGGGGGCAATGTGACGTAACACCTAAAAACAAGAATATAGAAGTCAGAGAAGTGTTGTGGAGGTTTCCATTGCTACACAACAGCTTGCTAAATTGTGTTTTCACAGCAGTGAATGCACACACAAGCATTAAACATGGTTCTGTACTGCAGCTGTGTAAGAAGCGCCAGTGAGATTCAGAAGGAAGGATCAGCAGATTACTGCTGTGCTCAGTATAGTCACAGAAGGACCAAACCCACTTATTGAAGAGGAGGCTTCATTTCAGAACACACAAATGTGTTGGAAAAAAACAAATGTATGGTCATGGGTCCCAGTGGGGCCCAAAACCAGAAATGGCTGCAGGTGAATGCCAGCAGCAAATTAGTGCTCTGCACAGAGGAAAGTTGTCGAAATAGAGCCATTGAGCACAGAAGTGTTAAGAATGAATATCCATTAGTGGAGGCCATTACCAGACAGCAAATACATGAAGATATAGCAGACTGGAAGGACTTTAAAAAGTACTGTAGTTTCTTGTAGATGGTGATCAGTAGTAAANTATTTCTGTGTATCTTTTTTTTTTTTTTTTTAATAATCTGTGTGTCACCTTGATTTGTTGGTTATATGAGAGATGTTCTCAGAGGCAAGTACATCACTTTGATATTTTCATGATAGTCACATAATTGCTGGGTGACCTGGAGCATTGTCAACTAACAGCACAGTCTTATATGGCAGGTTATTTTCCTTGCAATATTTTTTAGGCTTGTGCACAGAATGATGGAAAAACAAGTCATGGGAAATAGCTAGTCACCCATGCCTTTGGATTGGATTTGTATACAACAAGCAGCAAAGTCTGCAGTGTTCTTGAAGGCCCAGGGGTTTTCACTGTGGTAAAATGACTGGTTTTTATTTTGCAGTCCCCAGCAGCATTTCCACCAAGCAGGAGCATTAGTCTGTCCTTTGATACCTTGAATCCTGGCTTAGTTTTTTTTCTTCTTTTGCTATGTGCAGAATGATCCAGCATCTCCCCCCCCCCATTATAATTCAGTTTTGTTGACACTGAAAATCTGCTGTGGTAGGTAATCTCATTTTTCTTGATTTACAAGTATGCTGAAGTCTTTGGGATCTCTTTCGGCTACTAGCATGTCTGTACTTGCATCCTCACAAGGCACTTTCATGGTATGCAGTTTGTCATGAGCCTTAAACCCATGAAACCATTCGTGATTTGTGTTGAATGTAGCACCAGCAGCACTCACCATGTTTACAGTTTTAGTCTTTAAAAGACTCAGGGCTTTGTCTCAGCTGAGAATAATGGAAAAAACTGCACAAGTGACACTGTCAGATGCATGTCATTGTGCTAGTTATGCCGTCTTTTGAGTGGCAGTTAATTATTGATTGAGCACAAACTTAACAAAAATCGTATGGAAAGCAGTAACGATATAAATACAAAATACAGTATAAATGTGTATTCTAATGTACTGTATTATGGTATGTAAACCTCATATATCCAGTAGTAATGATTGAAGTTTAAGTATCTAAATTGTTTACATATAAAAACCTACTCTTATATCCTTATATCTGTGGATTCATGTAACTCAGACATATAATTTGGAGACTTACTGTGTATGTAGTAAAGAAATGCATGCAGAAATGTACATTCACACTTTTTTTAAACACAAAGTACATTCTGGCCCAAGTAGGTAGAAGATATGTAGGATAAGAAGTAAGGAGTGACTTTGACATAGCAGCTGCATTTTGGAGCATAGAGAAAAAAATGTGTGTGCATGTGTGCAGATGCATTAACAGTCTAACAGAAATGGAAAAGAAGGATACAAGTAAAATTATAGGGGATTTCAGTGCTGATGTAAGAAGCAGTGGAACATATATGAAGAGATGACACGCTACATGAGGGCAACATAAAGACCAAATGGATTGATCATATAGATTGGATGGTTTGAAAAGTGATTGAATCATAAAATAATGAGATATAGTTAGGGCAGAAATTGGAGAACCAATATTGATTGTGTAAATATTATGACAGAGGATTTGAAACGTTCTGACGAGATGATATATTTTCATGCTCACTCCTACCAGTGCAGAAATGTAGAAAGAACTGCTGTCTGTTGTTCCTCTGCTTGAAATACAAGAAGAGATGTCAGAGAATGAGAGAATGTAGAGAGCATGGAGTCAGTGTCAAGGCCAGTGTTAAAGGTTAAGATACTAAACAAACAAACAAACTCCATGACCTGCAGTCTGCATGCGAACTATACCGACTGAGCGACCGCCACTTGTTGGCGAAGTTAGTGCCAACTTTGGGGCGCACCATAGCTCAAGCAGTTAGTCGGTGGCTTCCCACCACGGCGGCCTGGGTTCGGCCAAGTGGGATTTGTGGTGGACAAAGTGGCGCTGGGGCAGGTTTTCTCCGAGTACTTCGGTTTCCCCTGCCAATCTTCATTCCAACAATTGCTCCACAATCATCCTCACCTATCATCTGGGGCTGGTACAATAGGCCAGAAGTGGCTGCAGTGCAAGGGACTTAGTCCCACCCCCACTAGCAATAATAAAAAAAAGCAATAGTGCCAACTTTAGTGGATAGAAGGTGTCACGTGGTCAACGCAGTGGATCCCCATGGCCGTTAATTTTGGTTTTCTAGACCCGAGCTGCAATTTCCTTGAAATAGCTCCTCAATTATCATCATGAGGCTGAGTGGACCCCATTCCAGACCCACTACTTATCAGAAAATCTGGTAGCGCCAGGAATCGAACCCGGACCTCTGGACTTGTAGCCAGGAACTCTAACCACTAGACCACAGAGGCCATCAAGGTTAATTATCTACAAAATAAGGAAATCAGATAATTTGAAAAAGACGGTAAAAGATAAATAACAGGATGAAATCAAGTCAGTGGAAGATTGGAAACTGTTTAAAACTATATCAGTAACACCATGGAAAGAAGTATTTTGCAGAAGTGTTAAAGAAGCAAAATGTGGTACATGGTGCAGGTTCAAAGTAGTAAGAAAAAAAAATACAGAAAGGTCAAAGAGAGTGAAAAATACGACAAGAAAAATGATAATTTTTGCAAGGGAGAGCCACAGAAACTTCATGGATGGTTTAGAAGAAAGTCATAAGACAACAAATGAATCTGCAGAGTAACACAAAAGATATTAAAGTAAGACATGGATGACCAAGGACAGTTAACACATTGCAGATGAGTCATATTGAAAGTTGATTTAAATCTCATGCATTGCTTATCTGTAATCATCATAATCTGTGCCTTTCAGTAATTATATATAATAATTCTACCAGTCAGTCTTCACAGTTTGTCCCAGAACTGTGGGAGTCTGTTGTAAATACTGATTTAAATAATGGAGCATTGTTGTGTCTGTAGTTGTTTACAGTCAGAAATTACGTTGCTGTGCTTCCTACCAGATAAGGCATGTGAACCATGCCCTTAGATACAGCAAGAATGCAAAGTCATGCATTTGTTCCACTCCGTTCCCTGTACAGCTTTATGATTTTTTGCAGTATCAATCATGGATATATGTATCAGAGTTACTTATCCACTAATTGAGGTTAACCATTTTTAAAAGACTCAACAGAGTGCGTGTCTCCCACCCTTTTCACCTCAGGATGGACACAGATCCAGGTCCTGAAACATGTTCTTAGTGTTTTGTTAGAATACCAGACGATGGGCAGAGACCAGAAAGCTAGTAATTCTGAGTTATACACAATTGACAGAACCCTTCAGAACCTGCATTTAACATAATGACTTCTTATTTAATTTGTATGACCTAGAGAACCTTAGTTATTGAACAGGCAAGTGGCCTTCATATAACTGATGATTTCTGGTGAACTTTATGCAGATTGGTTTTCAGATGTATTCACAGATGAAAGTACTGACAGCCATGTACTGTCTCTGTTTTTAGATGTGGTCATTCACAACAGAATGTTCAGTGGCTCTGATGTAGTCTGTTAACGGAGATGCAGATTGTGGGAAGTGGGTTAGTCCAAGGCCTTAAGAGTATGTTACCCTCCCTCCCACAGTGCAACTGCAACCACTGCCCCACAATTCTTGCTGTATCTCTCATGTGCATCCCAAAGACCATTACTCCTAATCCACTATCATTAATTAAGGGCAGGTGTGTAAATTTATACATTAATTTAAGTGGTTATGATATCAAAGTCTGACAAACATGGTTCTGTGTATGCCTTTATTCAACCAAATGTGGCAAAATGCGCTTATATACTTCAGCACAAACTCTGTTACATTGACTTGAAAGTGCAGCTGACTGCTTGTCACCATCTAGTGCCAAACTCTAGAATACATGGAGCTTTGCCTCCATGTTCTTTGTATACCCTTATGGTATGATGTTTACAAATTAGAGCATCTTTCATTTTTACAAGTGTAATGTAAATTGTATTGTTGCTCAGGTAATGGTGAATCACTGCGTGTTGCGAAGGTTGAGCCATGGAATTCTGTGCGGGTGACATTCACCATCCCAAGGGAAGCAGCACTAAGACTACGTCAGCTGGCACAGGAAGGTGACCAGGCTCTCACACAACTTGGCATTCTCTCAGTGCAAGTTGAAGGGGATCAGGTAAATATTTAAGTATGGCACATGGTTAGATTATGCCTTAGTTAAAGTATAAAAATTGTTGAGGCCTCCTAGGTGGCTAGCAGTTATTCAGACTCCCTTTAGGAGTTTCTGTGGAAGTGGAGGAAATTACAGCTCTGCAGCACATTGTAGTTGTTGCACTAAGAAGGAATGTTGACTGCTTGGCCATGACATTTGGTTGTAACTAATAAACTTGTAAGATATTCTCTAACTAAAGCTTTGCAACATAGGAACAGTTGATAAACTGTATTTAATTTAGTTTTGGTGATTAAGTAGATGATTATTTTGAGATAAAACATGAAATATATGATATAAATAGAAAATTGTTTCAGTCTGGTGAACTTAGTGGAATGTGCAGAACCCCTGGGGAATCTTTTTATTGAACAAAGTTTGGGAATCATTGCACTAGACCAATATCAGTGTGTTAAACGATGAAGGCCACTCCTCAAGAGTCAAGGCATAATGTCTCATTCCTACTGTGGCTGCAGGTACTCCCTCACCAGTGGAACATGAATAATTGTCATTTGACATCTTGGATAATACTGCATCATTAATCATTCCATTGATAGTGTGATGCTTCATTTCATTATACAGATTTTGTGAAACATTTCATTATTCTGTTATCCTTATCTTAAGATCAAGAAATTTATGTGAAGAATGTTACAGGTTCTACAAGATCACTATTGAAGGTTAGAAGTCAACACAGTGCTGGAGCCGTAGATATAGTCTAACCCCATGCACTCTGTCCAAACAACCCCAACTTCACGAAAGCACCATAATATTATGGTGGCCACGTTTTTAGTCTGTGAACTTGCACAGTATGTGTTACAGAGCTTTTGAACCTCCTCCCTTATAATAAAAATTTGAAAAACACCTTTTTTTTTTAGGTTATTTCACTACGCATTGCTGGTCGTTTTGGAGGGGAGGCACAAGAGATTGTATTAAGAACAGCCAGTTCTGGATCTCATGGAAGTGATGAAAGTGGAGGTTCATCATCTGTCTCGGGGCCCACCCCCATTGCTGCAGGAAGTGCATCTGGGAATTCTGTCCCTTCATCAAGCAATGCATGTCTGACCCAGGATGGTGCCACTGTTGCTGGCCCAAGCCATGCAACTAGTGGTACTGTGGCAGGTCTGGCCAACATTTTGGCACAGTCTGTAGCAGCAACTGTGGGAGGTATGTATTTGTATATTCAAGCCATATGTGCAAATTTTTAAGAATTGAGAGGCTTAGTAAAATTATTTTAACAGGAGCTTTACCACCAAAATAGAAACAACAGGTTTGCAGGCAGCAGTTTCATAATAATTTTTTCATACATAACACATATAGGAGTGATTATTTAAAATATATTGCAGCATATCATCTTTACTGGTGCTACAACTGCGTTTGGGTCTTGGCTTCCTCCGTGGTTTTGTAACAGTACATTTTTCCAAGGTTCTCTTTAGTCCTATGCCCAGACCCTAACCTGAAGGACTAGGGATTACACTTCATGTGACCCCAACCCTTTGACCTTTGTGGCATGGGTGACCCTACCAGGAGCATATGCTCCCACCGTCATAACTCTCTGAATCAGTCAGGCAGACAGACCTCCATAGTAATGCGGTAGTCCTCGAGGAGGATATTGCAACATATGCAAGCTAATTACAGACTGAAGAATTCCAAGTAAAGACAGAAACATTCATAAATTCCAAGTAAAGTCAGAAGCATTTATAAATTCAATTAGGAATGTACAACACATGTAACTTATTATGCAAGAAACATGGGTCTAATTATGCATCTTCTCACTTAATCATAGGCCTCCTGGTGTAAATGTTACCAGCATAGAGAGATATATTGGTATAATTTCGTTTTAACGTGTAATTTTGCACGATGAACAACAAATGTGAAACATTCGAGAATGAAGAATAAGATGTCATTTTAGTAAAAAAGTATATTACATTATATTAACTTAGTAAGGTAAATTGTCTGAAAAACATGATTGACAACAACTTATTGTGACTTTAGTGCTAAAGGCCAGAATAGTGGAGCCAGAAGAAACTGCCATTTCCATGCAGTGGTTCAGTAAACACCTCACTGTGCCATTGAATGCACAAGCAGCAGTAGAGGAACTGTTGGCCCATTGCTTAGGCAATGCAGTGCTTTTGTGTATGGTTTATATCAAGGTAATATATAGCACAGATTGAAACTGATGGGGAGTCAGTTGTGGCTAGGAGGTCATCAGTTGTAGTTAATTAGTTGTGAGGTGGTAACCAGGCAGCAATGACATGAGCATGGGCATATAGGAGTTGCAATGTAAGTCACCACTACCAAGCAACAACAAGCAACGTCCAAGACATAGTGTATGTTATATTGATTTGTTGACTGTGTAGATAGTGCTGTAATCCTTTGCAGTTGCTAGTTTCAAGAGTTCAGTAAATCCAATTATTAGTCCAAACCCTGTGTACAGTCACTAGTACATGACAATATGTTGTTCCTGTTAGAGAAATAGGCCTCATTTGTGTCTTTCTACTGTCCTTTAAAGTCCATTGTAGGATTTCCATGGCCTTTCTCATGTCCTATAAACTAGCAGTTTTTGTACGAAATATTTTATAATATAAACTGTGTTATATACATGTTGTATACTTCATGTACAATAAAGTAAAGCTCTTTCATCATTTGAAAATATCTGGAATATTCATGTGGACACCTTTGTTTTCATCAGAAAAGCTACTGGTATCCCCAACCTGGAATACATTTTTCATTGGCATCAAACTCCCTGATGTGTTTCACTTTCGTTAGACACATGCAGCCCATACCTTTTAATGGCCTAAAGGTAATTCCACTTCTCCCACAGTATTTGAGGTTCTCACAGCAATTGATATGAAAAGTACTGTCTTCTGGAATGTAACAGTTGGTAGATGTTGCCAACATTTGAATAATAGGTATAAACTTATAATTGATAGGTTGTTTAGGTGTCAGATGGATTGAACTAACTTAGGAAAGTTTACAGTTAAGTTTATTTCAGTCCAATGTGACATATAATGCCTTCACCACTTCAGCACTTAGTTACCTAACATGTTTCGATTCTTAATGAATCATCATCAGAGGTGTATCACTACGATCAGGAACCCAGCTATACGTCAATGTTTTTATAAGACTATATACACTTAAAACATTTATGGTGCTCACTATATGTAGTTGTTAATTTTCCATTGTCGAAATAGATGTTTGACGAAAACTTTTATAATAAGAACATTCTTGAAGTATATTACTTAGAAGAGACATAGTTTGCGTAGACACAGTCTGCGTAGAAAACAGCACTTTCCATCATTGTATCATCTTTTAGCCATGGAATTGTTGCATTTATGTTTGTTGGCAAAGGTGTTACCTAGCAACTGCTGTTGTATAGTTGCTTATTTTGCTGTCGTTGCCTAGCCTTGTGTCCACATGCCACAATATGAATGACTGTCAAGTCCTGGAGGAATAACTTGTATGATGGGTTGGTTTATTGGTTTTGTTTAGTTGACGTTAGTTTGGTTTGGTTTAGTTCAGTTTAGTTTTATGAAGGTAAATCGAAAATTCTTTGCGCCTATTTTTTTCAGCCACAATAATACACGTACAGGGAAATCAAAATACAGGAAGTGTCCTAAGTACCTTTGACTACTTTTCCACATAGTCACCACCCCAGTTCAGGCATTTGTCCCATTACACCGCTAGTTTGGAGATGCCGCTGTGGTAGACTTCGGCTGGTTGAGCATGGAACCACCGCTAGACAGCGGTTTTCGTGTCGTCGGAAATGAACCTCTGGCCTGCCAGGAACTTCTTCATTGGACCGAACACGTGGTAATCACTGGGCCTGAGGTCTGGACTATACGGTGCATGCTCCATAATCTCCCATTGGAATGACTGCAGTTGCATCTGGGGATTCTCATGGACGATATGGTTCTCCTCCATGACAATGCCAGGCCTCATGTGGCATGTATTTTATGCCTCATGTATTATTGTGGATGAAAAAAACATAAGGGAAAAGACTTTTTGATTTGCCCTCGTAGTTTAGTTTAATAAAATTCAGTTTAATTCAGTATCATATTAATGCATTATTTTTATTTTTTACAGTTGCTGGAGTTGCACCTTCCACAGAACAATTTCGTAGCCCAAATGTTGTGGCGCCAGCAGATGGTGACCCCATTCCTCCATTTCCACCACCCAAACCTCCTTCAGATTCTGTGCCTAGCCCTAATGTGATACCACCAGCAGGACAGTCTGTTGTAATGGCCTCAGCTTCTCGGGGTTCTGCACATCATTACCATGCACCCTTCCCTTACGCAAGCATGAATCATGCAGCACATGCTATGCAGAGTAGGGTGTCAGAGTCAAATCACCACCATCATAATTCCACACCTGTGGCCACAGGAACAGGGAGTTTTAACCATCATAGTTTTGCAGCGCCACCACCCCCTCCTTATCCTGGCTCTTCCCCTACACCCACTCAAGGTTCTAGTGGAAGTGTTAGTGGAAATGCCTTACAACAGCCAGCATCAGTGCAGCCTTGTAAACCTCAGGCAGGCCAGCCTTATTGTCCAGCAAATAAACCATCACAGCAGCCAGGGGTAGTTGGCCCTAGGACTGTTGGTACCAACAATGTGGCATTGTCAAGTCCACTGCTTGTAAATTTGCTGCAGAATGATGGATCCACAGGTGTCTGTCAACCTACAGCAAGCTCAGGTATGATAGTTTATTATGAATTTGGTGGGTGGGATGAGAATGCATACAAAATTTTAGTGAGGAAACTGGGAGAGATAAGGTAACATGTGAAATCTGGAAAGAGATGGAAGGATAATACAAAGTGGTTCAAATATGACAGTGACTGATTCTTTTTTTTTAAACCAAAATTGCCAAACACTTACTTGCACATGTTAGTCTTCAATGTACTCCCCTCCGCTGTCAGCACATTTTTCCCAACGTTCTGCAAGCATCCTGATGCCCTTTTCAAAAAAGTTTTGTGGTTGGAGACGTATCCACTCCCGAACATTCTGGATGACGGCGTCGTCCACAAACCGCATTCCTTGCAAGTCTGATGTGAGCCTTCCGAACAGGTAGAAATCACTTGGTGCCAAATCGGGACTGTACAGTGGATGTGTCAGAAGGTTCCATTTCAATTTCCGGAATGTTTCCATTGTTGTTTTGGCCGTATGGGGGCATGCATTGTCTTGAAGGAAGGCTACCTGCTTTCCACCTCTCTTCCGCTTGGATCGGATCTTTTCCTTCACGTCTGTTGCCAGGAGGTCTGTGTAATAAGCTGCATTGACTGGTTTGGCATCTGTCAGAAAGTCTACATGGATAACCCCCTGCCAGTCCCAGAAGAACATTGCCATCACTTTTCCTGCCGAACAGCTCCTCCGCTCTCTCTTGGGTTTGGGAGAACTGGTATGCCGCCACTCGCGTGATGATTGCTGGGACTCGGGAATGAAGTAGTGCGCCCACGTTTCATCGGTGGTCACTATAGACTTCAAAAATGCATCACCTTCGTTTTCAAACTGCTGTAGGAGGCAACTGGCAACTTGCATGTGCACCATTTTGTTCACGTCCGTCAAAGTGCGTGGTACTCACCATGCATTCACCTTGCGATAGTGCAGGTGGTATTTCATGATGTCTTCTACACTACCAACACTGATGGACAGCATTGCTCCAAGTTCCTTGATAGAGATGCGCCTACTCTCACGAATAAGTGCGTCTGCACGATCAATGTTTGACTTGGTGATGGATGTTCGCGGCTGACGATCATGCGGTTCATTCTCCAAGCGCACACTGCCCTCTCTGAAGCACTTACACCACTCAAACACACGGGTCCGTGAGAGACACTCTTCCCCATACTGTTGTTGGAGTCTGTGGTGAATTTCAGCGGACGGGACGTTTTCTCCAACCAGGAATTTGATCGCAATGTGTTGTTCCACGCTTCGCAGTACCTTCTGTTCACTCATCACTCTAGCAGCTTCCAGACAGGACTGAACAGGTTCTAACCCTAACAGGAGGGAAGGGGAGGTTGTGGTTTCACTCTCTCAAGGTCGCACAGCTGCTGCACAGTTTGTTTACAAAAAAAAATAAATCCCGGTCATATTTGAACCACCTAGTATTAAAATCCATCATAACTTGAGTGTGCATGTGTGGACTGTGTTCATACCTTGGATAAGGTCCAGAAGTCTTCTTGTGAACACTAATGAGCATTGGATTTCCATAAAAAGCAGATCACTTATGTACAAGCTCAGCAGCTGTCAGTTTCTCAGGAAGGACTGTGCTCCATGAAGTTAGTTAATAATTATTAAATAATATTCGTGTTTGTGTGATGATGTCTGTTTTACCAGCATATGACATCAATTTTATCTTCTATTTAGTCCTTTATGACCTTTTTTTGTGGTCATATTTGGTACATATTTCCCAAACATTGTAGTGTAATTAGATACAGCTGATCAGTTCTCCTTACAAATCTTTTAGTCAGTTTTTAGTAGGAATGTTTAAAGACGTAAACATTGATTATTTCATATTGTGTTTTATGTTACTACAAAAATGTTAATGTTATGTACAGGAGCAAATAAAATGCTACCTCCTCCGCCAGGGAGTATCTCAAGTGTGGGAGATAAGCCAGCAGTAGTTGGCAGAGTCAGAGGTTCACAGCCACAGTCATTGCAACAACAGCAGCAGCAGCAAATGAAGAAAGTTTCAGTGCGACGAAGACCAGGTGAACCTCCAACACCAGTGGGTACCAACACGCTCCACCAACATACAGACTCTACTTCCACTTCATGCAAGCTTCAGCAGTTGCACCACCATGCTTCCCATCAGCAATCTGCCTTTGTTAATGCAGTTGGTGTGTCGTCTTATCAAGTTGGCAGCTCCTCCACATCTTCTACACCATCTCCGCCATCTGTTCGTACTGATTCTCCAGGCTTGCATCATCGGACTTTACTTAACCCACAGCAGGCTCATGGAATCTCTGAATCTAGTGCTGCAAGTCACCAGCCCTCTGGAGTTCCAGTACAGCAGGCAGTCTCAAACTCTGTTGCCGTTGCAGCTTCTGCATCTGTCCCTACCCTTTCAAATCATCAGATCATCTCAACAGTCCCTTCACCTCATCCCCGACATCATCCATCTACATCAGCTCTCCAGCAGAAGTTATATCCCACAGGAACCCCACCAGAGCAATCTGCATTTGCATCCACATCAAGAGGTCATCAGATGCAAGCAGGATCATTGTCACAACAGCATCAAACTCAGCAGCTTGCTCAGCCTGTCACACATCATCAACCACAACAGGTGGTTCAGTCTCCAGCAGCGTCTGTTAGGTTACAACAGCAACAGAGACCATTGCCCCTTGAGAGGCTTCAGACTTCAGCAACACCCATGGCAGCTGGTGTTGGTACAGTCATGACATCACGGAATACTGGGAACACTGTACTCGCACGTCAGCAGTCTCCACATTTTACTCAAGGTCCTGGGATCCAGTCAGCCTCTAACCCTCCTCCATACCCCCGCATCCACCAACAGCAGCAGCATCAACAGGCAAGGCTACACCAGCAGCTTCAACAAAGAACTTTGCATCAGCCACCAACAAAGGACCCAGGAGCGATTCAACAACAGACTCAGCAGCAGCCACAAGTGAAACCTTTAACTTATGGCCTGAGCACCAGTGACTATTCACGGCCTTATGGAGATGCTCGTGGTGTAGGTAATTCATCAGCTCTGGTCACAAATAGTTCTGGCAAACCAGTACATCAGCCAGTGCGCCATCAACAAGGTACAATGCTAACTTCCTCCACAGCAGTTGGGACTGGTCAGAATACTTCTGTAGGTGGTTGGCAGCTAGCCAGAGTTGGACAACCACAACAGAGTTTTGTCACAGCAAATCATTCGATAGCACAGCAGCCATCACAGCAACATCAGCCTCAGAATAATACTAGCATGATCCAGCAACAAAGAACAGTGTTTCAGCATCATTACATAACTCCACATCAACAACAACAATCCTCACAGGATCAGCAGGGTTGCAGAGAAGTTGGAGAGGCTCTCAAAGATACTAGTCATCTGGTGGCAGAAGCAACAGAACCTATTCCCAGTCCTCCTGCCTCATCACCACCTCTCACTTCTCGAGGCAAGCGTCGGCAGTTCCTCATTAATCCTTTAACAGGTCACTTGGAACCAATGCCAAGTGAAGAGAGCAGTTCTGAAAGTGAGGCAGAGAACCCCTCCAATTCAGGAACAGGGGCAAATTCTAAGCCCAGTGATACAGCTTTGGATGATCCTTTTTTTTACTTTCCTTCTCCTCTAAATGATCGATCTAATAACTCATTATTTTCTGATGATGATGATGATGTCAGCAGTACAGGTACGATATCCAGGAGAGCTGATACAACCACTACAACAGATCAGTCTGATTCTGAGGCAACTGTGAGGTCAACTGGTAGTGACGGATCCTCTTCAACTGTTCGGCATCACCATCACAGACCTAGGAAACCATGCAGCCCAACCCAGCAACTTCCAGCTCAATCAGGGGGCCCAGGAGAGAAGATCAAACTCCGGCTGAAGCTTGAAAAAAGTGAACCTGTGACTTCAGCTTACAAAGTTGATGTCTCATTTGTCAATGTTCCAGCAGCCAGGAAAACTGATGGGCGCTCAAGTTCCATTGCTGGTGGAAGGCTGTTTGGTGGGTCTGCAGGTGGACAGGCAGGTACAACAGGCCCATCTAGTGTCAGTAGCTGTGTTGGCATGAGCACACCTGGTCAGACTGGGGAAGAGCCACGAGTTCCTCCCCTACACATTTCTCTTCGTGGTCGCAATGCAGCTGTTGTTGTGAGTTCCCATAAAGAAAGCAGTAAGAAGTGGCAGCATAACAAGGATGTGTTTAGTAGTAGTGCCAGTGGTAGCAGCAGTGTAGGTAAATCTGGTGTGCCATCTTCTACCAGTAAAAGATCATCATCGTCAGGAAAAATTAATCGTTCATCAAAAATTCGTGACAGTGCAAACTTGGTGGGAACAGGGGGAACAGACAGTGCACTGGGGGAAGGGGGGGCAGGAGCTGTTGTTAGAATAAAGAAACCTCCCACAAATATTTATACGACAACAATACCTGTTACAGCAGGGAAAACATTCTCAAGTGGTAAAATTTCAACTAAAACTCTTCTAAAAACCAGTGCAAGTGATTCGTCATCTACAAAGAGACAGCAGCACATGAGTACTTTGATGCCAAATGAACGGACGGTGGGATCAGATATTGTTCCTAAGGTTAGAACAAAACTGAAA
The DNA here is from genome assembly GCF_002891405.2 of Cryptotermes secundus. Taxonomy (NCBI): domain Eukaryota; kingdom Metazoa; phylum Arthropoda; class Insecta; order Blattodea; family Kalotermitidae; genus Cryptotermes; species Cryptotermes secundus. The sequence goes on along the minus strand of NW_019718270.1, from coordinate 258,465 downwards.
ACTTCTGATAAGCGAGGTGGTGAACGTGATCGGGATCGGGACTTGGATGATGTTCCATTGAAGGCTCGTATGAGGAACGAACCGGGTGAAATTGCAGGGTCAGGATCAGGAGTGAGTTCTCAGCAGCAGCGTGGAGGGAAAATGTCAAGCAGCAGTAGTACAGCGGAGTCAGGAAAAAATTTTCCTTCTGGAATGGAAGATCCAGAGTTCACACTTTTACGCAAGCAAATAGAGAAGGAAAGAACTGGAGGTTCCAAGGCAACTGCATCAGTAACTGAACACAAAGTTTCAGGCGTGAGTGTAGGCAGTAAAGCTAAGCGAAGGGACTCTAGAAAGAAATCATCTTCGTGTAATTCAGGAAAAGAAAGTTCTTATGTGCGAGAGCAGAGCTTGTTATCTGGTGGTGGGATAGTAGACAATCAGGTTCGTGATGGTTTGCCAGTTAATACAGCCAGGTGTAGGAAAGTTGAATCTAGCCAAAACATTACCAATAGTGTCAGTCTGAGTGGGAAAGCACCACGTTCCCCATCCCCATCACTGATTCGACATAATAAGTCACAGTCGGAAAGGGTGGATTCTTTGCAGAAGAATGTAGGGACAGGCTGTAAAGTGAGTATGCCTCAGACTGCTGCAGTTAGAAGAGGTAGTGAGAGTGATGGCAGGGGTGAGAATGGTGTAAGGAACAGTGCTTCTGATGAAAAAAGAAGACGACAAAGCCCAGAAGGTAACAAGGATCTCACAGGAGGTGTTATGGGTACGTATAGTTGAGGAATCTGATAACTTTTTGAATGTACTACAGTCTGGTAGAATTAAACCTTTGTAGTACTAAAGGAGAAGCTTACAGTTATTCTGCTTGAAGGAAAGTGCCAACTATAATTTTATGCTTCTTTCTTTCTTTCTTTCTTTCTTTCTTTCTTTATTTATAAAAGTGTGTGCACTGGCCAACTAAATTAATATTGTAAGATTACAGTTTTGTTTTGAGGCAACCTATAACACCTGTAGCTGTGGAATTGAGTTGTGTCCTCTGTACAGACTTCCCGTGTGCTTTCCTGTTGTGACTTCTTTATAAACAACCCTAATAATAGTATCATTGTTAGAATGAAGTTGAAGTCACATGACCATACCATTCACACTTGTTCAAGGTCCTGTCAGTTTGGAGATAGCATCTAAATAAATCAAAGGAAAACAAGAGTACAATAATAAAATAAAGCTTTGCTAACATGTTTGTATTTGGTGCAGGGGGTGGCGAGTGAGGGTAGATGGTTGGCCAGCCTCAAAAAATATAACACAGTGCTCTCTCACACAACAGGATAAATAATTTATATTAATCACAAATGCAGTATTACAGTCTAATGTTACAGTTATACCGTATTTAAGCATCCTGTTGCATTAGTTAGTGCTATAAGCAGTCTTAAATTGCAACATGTAAGTACCACTTAACCTGTGTTTCCATGAAAATACATTACATGATTTTTGCCCCACTGGACTGTCATCAAGTATGTATGATGATCTGTGTAAATTGTTACACTGTAGTGTGGTACTGTATATAGCTAGTGAGTCCTGTAAATATGAAAGTTTAATATTTAAAAACCAGATTGGTTTTTGGTTAAATAATTTGAGAACAATTTAAAATGACATGTTGTGTGTTGTCCTGTTCTTTCTTTGTTCTGTCTTTTTTGACAGCAGTACGTTCTTTGTACACGGTACCTTGGTTATGTGTGCTCCAGTGTGGACTGCAATGGTTCCATTGGGTGCCCAAAAACAACAAAATGGGATGAACATGAGAGACACAATACACCATTATAAGTTTTTCAAATTATTTTGGCAAAAATCAGCTTGGTTGTTTAAAAAAATAAACATTTATATGTACAGGCCTGATGGGCTGCATAGTATTACAGTACAGTGTAACAGTTTACACAGATCATGTATACCTGATGATGGCCCTGTGTGGCCGAGAAATGTCATGAATTTGCATGGAAGCACAGACTAAGTGGTATACATGTTTTGACTATAAGTCATTCTCAGTTTCATGAAGCAGTTTAATATTTTTTGTTAAATTAATCTTTTCATACAAATAGTCGTGTTGATGACAAAATTCAACCTCTTTATTACAGCCGCCACAACACAACAACAAATATCAAGATCAGTGCCTAGTTTCGGCTCTGCTACATGTTTCGGCTATTAATAGCCATCATCAGGCAAATACATGGTTAACATACGAGGGGGGACCCAAAAATAACCGGAAGCAACCTGTTGCACGCGCATGCTTTGTAGTTACAAGTTGTGCTGCTAGCTGGTGTTAGCTGGGGGTCTCCTGCGACCGTTAGTGAGCTGGCGTCAGTCTGAGTTAAGTGGTTTGTCTGTGGTGCTCTGTTGTGTGCGTTCCTGTTTCAACCCTTTGGCGATTAGTGAGATGGCTGACCAGAAGGAACAAAGAGTGTGCGTGAAATTGATGAAGATCGTCAAAAGACCATTGACCAAGTTTCTGAGGAAACGAACATCTCATGGAGCACGGTCCAGCGAATTTTAACCGAAGGTTTGCACATGAGACGGGTGTCTGCAAAATTTGTTCCTCGCTTGTTCGGAGATGACCAAAGAGAAAACAGCGTGAATGTTTGCCGCGACTTGAAGAGTGACGTGCAGTTTTCCCTAACAGAAAGCAAAATTTCACGCACACTCTTTGTTCCTTCTGGTCGGCCATCTCACTAATCGCCAAAGGGTTGAAACAGGAACGCACACAACAGAGCACCACAGACAAACCACTTAACTCAGACTGACGCCAGCTCACTAACAGTCGCGGGAAACCCCCAGCTAACACCACCTAGCAGCACAACTCGTAACTACAAAGCGTGCGCGTGCAACAGGTCATTTCCGGTTATTTTTGGGTCCCCCTTCGTATATACACCACTGAACTGCAGTACTGGTAAATTTGGATACAATATTATTAATTATATAAAACACTTGACATAAAATACAATAAATCAGATTATATAAAGCAGAAGTTATAGTATAAAACAAGAATCAAATTCTTAGATTGATGTTTAATATCATCGAATCAGTTGTTGGTTTTGTAATTTCGTTGTGTTCCCATGGACAAATTGGAATGTTCTATATTTTGTGTATGTAAAATTGTATAGGAGGCTCATGATGTAGATGAAGTAAATTAATGTTAATTGTTTAGTTGGTAGGGAATGTAAACAATGACTTGTTTACATTCCCTACAGAAGGGACAATACTTTTGTAATATGAGACACCGACTAAACAATTAACATTAGTTTACTACATCTACATCACGAGCCTCCTATACAATTTTACATACACAAAATGTAGAGTATTCCAGTTGTCCGTGGGAATGCAACGAAATTAAAAAACCAGCGACTGATTAGATGATACAAAACATCAATCTAAGAATTTTATTCGTGTTTTATATTATAACTTCTGTTTTATATAATCTGATTTATTGTATTTTATGTCAAGTGTTTTATATAATTAATAATAATGTATCCAGTTTTACTAGTACTGCAGTTTAGTGATATATATATGTTAACCATGTATTTGCCTGATGATGGCTATTGATAGCCGAAACTAGGCACTTATCTTGATATTTGTTGTGTTGTGACGGTTGTAATAAAGAGGTTGTATATTGTAACACAGCAGGATGCATGAAATGAAAAAGATGACAAAATTGTTAACATTAAAATGAAATAAAATTATGTAACAGGTAAATATTGAGCTGTTATGTTGGAAGTGGTGTCTTCGGCTTAACATTTCATGTAGCAATCTCATTGTGTTTTATAAAAATATTTCTGGTTGTGTAGTATTTGTATTATTATTACTTATAGAATCTTTGGATTTGTTGTGTTAATGGTATCTGTAGAAGCTAAGAATGGACATAAAATACCAGATCACAGGTAGCAGTTGCATAGGAAGACCTCAAGAAAGGTGATGAAAGATTCTGTCTTGTAATCGTTGGCCAACCATATTACTGGGGAGGATGCTGAATAAGCCAGTGAATGTACACGTTTCAGTGTTGTCATTGTAGCCAAGCAAAAACTGCTTGTAGATGAACAGAAGGAAACAGGAGACTGAAGATACATGCCTTTTAGGGCATCATGAGGCTGTAAACCTCAGAACCCCCGAAAAACTGCACTTCATAACCCTCATTAAGAAATGGGGTAATAGAGGAAGCTAATGATGCTTGCATCAGCTGTAGCACAGTAGATGTAGAACGGTGGTATTGGTGAATATGTAACAGTATGCAACTTGAACAGAGTAGCCGAGGCATGGGAAAATGCGGAGTAAGTAGAACACAACTGTTAAATGCCTTAAGCTGTTTGTGTGAGAGAATAGCTATCAGAAAAATCTAGGATAGTGTCTGGGGGACATTCTTTCAAACACCTAAGTAATATTCTGAGTGTTCAGTAGTAAAGATTACATGGCTGTTGCCATGAGCATCCTAACACTGTAGGTTAGGGATGAGGAGTGAAACTACCAACAGCATGGGATCCACCAGAGCAGCCCTTCTCTTCCTTGTGGTGATCTTCACCAGATGTAAGTGGACCTCATAATAAAGACAGATTATCAGAATTTTACACCTAATGCATAAACTGGGCCTAGCGATAGGTACTATAGGATGATAGCTTCACCATGCAAAAATGGTTTCAACATGTGACTTGTGTAAGGTTATACCTGGCAAATATTGTAATAAGTGTAAAATACTTAACCTTTATGTAATCAGACCCTGTGAGTGAAGCTTATTCTATGAACTCATACCCAAAGAAGTAATGGTGATCCGTGTGGTGGTAGCAAGAAATGTGAATTGTTTGACTATTCCCTCTGATGTTCTCAAACTCAGGCACTATTTTTAGAACGCATGGTCCATTCTGATCCTTTTGGAATTGGTAGTCTGACAGTGAAATAACAGGAAGCAGTGTAGTGGAAAGAAACAGTAAGAGAGAGAGACTGCTCAGCTACAAGAGCGGAGGTAGTTCCATCTACCTTTGATGATGGCAATGAAACCTTCATGGAGGTGTTAACGGCAGCTCCAGAACATTTACTGTTACGTTTCTACTCCATTGTACAATCTTCATAATATAATTGTCTAACCTGTGTAAAACTGAAGTGACAGGAATTATCAGGATTGTTGTCTTTGGAGACATGATATTATGTAGTTTTGTAGATGAGTAAGAACATTTTGGAGGACCCTGTGACTCTCATCTTCTCCCCTGAAATGGACAGAGTAGGTTCTTCCAAAACATTGGCACCATCTGTGAAACTATGTGGCATACCAAACCAGAAAATCATAAATTTGATACTGGTGTGAGAACCTCAGATCTCACAGAGAGGGATGCTGCTTCAGTAGCTTAGTAAACAAAAGAGTGGAACTATGCAACTGGGAGTGCACATACATACAAGATGATCTGTTTGGGTGTGGATAAAAATAAAGTATTAAGAAAAGGAGGCGGTAAGTGGCATATGGCACTTTGTTATGTGTTAATACAGTTTGTAGGTCAAGTGGGATTTGTGGTGGACAAAGTGGCACTGGGACAGGTTTTCTCCAAGTACTTCAGTTTCCCCTGCCAATCTTCATTCCACCAATTGCTCCACAATCACCCTCACCTATCATCTGGGGCTGGTACAATAGGCCAGAAGTGGCCGCAGTGCAAGGGACAGTCCCACCCCACTTACTCATGGAGCTGAGCCCTTTTGGAGAGCCGCCAATTCTGCGGCTACTCAAGAATTTCGCAGCATTTTATGGAACCCAAAGGTTCATTACTGTGTTCACAAGAGCACTCCACTGGTCCCTATCCTGAGCCAGATGGCCCACCCCACTAGCAATAAAAAAAAAGTTTATTAATGCATATGTTTCTTGTGATTCATGGGAGGTGTAAAGATGGCAGCAGGTGTTCAGCATGAAGCAAAGTGTGTCGTGTGGTATGTAATATTTGAGAATGATACATTACTGCCACATGAGCTGTGCTGTGTTTGTGGTGCACAAGAAGTTCCCATATAATTTTCCATAATGAAGCAGTACCACATGCTTCAAGAAACAAGATAAGTACATGCTGATGGGCAGATCAGCTGGAGATAAAATCTCCTGTCTTTGTGACCTTCATGTGCCAGATATTAAGCAGTAAAAGTTAATGGTTCATACTTCATAACATTTTACTTTTATCCATACCCAAATGGGTCATACTGTATTTTGCACATGTGTATTTCCATACCTTACTGCAGATACAAATCTGTTGCAGAACTAATCTTACTACAGATATATTGTGCATAGTCTGGCGTTATTTTTCCTTACATGTTATTAAATATTAACCATATTGGCATGTCTCATTTCAGATGAAATGTAGATCTCACCATTTTATGCCTCATACCAATTTTTTGACATGAACATTGATTTCAGTTTTGTGTAGAAAAATGGGTTATAACAGATCACATTTATACTGTAGACCTGTTGCAATACCACGTTTCATTACATAGATACTTCGTCCATCCATTACCTTCTGAGATGAAATTTTCAAAGGATGCCCAATAGTTTAAAATTTTAACACAATTAACCCCCCTCCCCAACTTCATAATGCATATTACACTGACCTGAACAGTTCACTAACACCAGAATATGTATGAAGTCTTCTTGCTCTTCCTTTGGATATATAGTTTACATTGTTATGATTAGGGGTTGAAAAAGTTATCTGAGATGTAGTTGTGGATATCCCCCCCCCCTTACAAAAATCAGTGTTCGTGCATGTGAAATGTGCATGCCATGCTGTCACCACAGACAAAAGTTTTACTAATTCCAACACTCACCCCAGTCTTCTTACATCCAGCAGACAAATTGTGGTATAGTTCCATTTCTTATGTAGCTTGGGTAAAAACCAGTCAGAAGGATGGTATGCCACAGGGTGGGATGGGCTGGCAGTTGTCTGCTTTTTGGTTGTTTTCAGTTGGGTCATGCAGTACAGGGCCAAACTGACAGGTATTATTGCCAAGTGAACTTAGAAACTGGACAAAGGTTGAGTGAGCCCTTCATCTTTGCTGGGGTCACTGTCATCCAGTAAGTTGTAGTTTTGTTCAAGATTTTGGCCCATGCAATTTCCGTTGCAAAATGTTCGTCATGTATCTGCCTCACAAGTGAGATGATGTAATGGGCACTGTTGATCAATGTCAACCACATTAAAAGTTTAAATTTTTTTATCAACTTCACATTTAACTTGGGCACAGATGATCTCTGTTGGATTATAAGTGCTCATGTAAGGTGGGAGATGAATTACTATGTGTCCTCTGAAGCTTGTGATCACCCTGAGCTTATAACATTTCTCCACTCGTTTCACCATACCTACAAAGGTGTGGGGTCCATTCCTGGTGTGACTTAGATCACTGCAAACATTGTTCTTCTATAGCCAGTTAATAATTTTGTATTCTCTTGAGATTGTGGTCAGAGCCATCATGAGAAGAACGGAATGATAGCTTGTATTTTCTGTTACAGTTACCGCATCAGTTGTCTCTTGTATGGCATATCTAGGAATATCATGTACCAGGTTTTGAATACCTCTGGATTCTTACCTTTATGGTAATCTGTGTTATGTGTGCAGATTTTGCATCAACCTGAATGCCAGTTTACACTCATCAGTGAATCTGATTTGTGTGTATCCCACATGCAGAACAATTATACACCCTCCTTTTCCAGTGTGTACTTTAAATAACCATTCCCTTCAGAATCTTGCCAGCATTTAGGGAAAGTGTGGTTCTGATTAACCCACATGTTGTCGAGATACAGAATAATTCTTCCCTTAACCCCTCATTAGGCTTATCCTCTGTAGGAATACTGTCCAAGCAGCAGTGATATCTCCATTTAATTAGAATGCTGCATCCATCTTTCAGTTTCTTATACTGGAAACCAGTGCTGCAAAGAATTCACCACAAAGATGTGTTGAGTTCTGAAATTTCTATCAGGTTCTGCATATCAGTGATGGCTTCTGTAGTGTAAGATGGATGAAAGAATGAAGGGTGGGTCTTAATGAGCCCTTGCACCACAACCATCATTCATCTGTTTTGCATTAGTATAGGATAATGTCCTGTGTCCCGATCTAGAAAACTGAGATTAATGGCTGTGGGAATCCGTTGTCCTGACCATGCGACTCCCTCAATCTGCAAAAATTGGCACTAACTTCACTGACAAAGGTGGTCACTCTGGCAGTATAGTTCATTTGTGGACTATTATGGAGGACTGTTCTGTGTCATAATATGACATCACTTTTTTCTTTAAAATGTTTTTGCGAAAGTTATTGGTATCTGTAACAATTGTCCCTTGTCTTACAGTATTATGAGAAAGATACATTTCCATTGGTATTGTTTTGAACGTTGCCCTCTTTAGTAGTCCTTTGCACCGTGCTTCTCCTGACACCAGATGCCTCTGTCATCCTTTTCTGTACTTATGCTTCATTGTTTTAAAAACTGAAGTAAACTGTATATAATTCTCCTACCTTGATTATGTACCACCTGGTCAGCAATTTTCAGACTCATTTTCCTTGATGAAATTGTAAAACATGGCAGCACTGCACTGCTCAAGCCATAAATATCTTGCACCACTTCCAAGCAACATCTGCAGGTGTCAGCTGAAGGCTGTCCCCAGCCCACTTTTGTGATTTACTGTTTATTTCACTACAAAGGTTAAGCTTCATAACAGGAGTCTACTATAGTGCTCGTTTATGTGGTGCTCTGTTTTGCTTGCAGAGTACCAGTGACCAGTGTCACATGGTTGAAACAGTATAAGTGGCGGGCCTTCAGTTTTTTCAGTAGCAGATTGTTTCAACTGTCATTATTTATCATTGATCTAAGCTTTCTCTTTGTAAGGATCATCTTACTAAATCTTCTGTCATGAGGTGCTGCTGAAGTTCGGGAGGACAGCAACTATTTATATTATCTTTCTGAGGAACGTGAATCTGTTTTCTTGTGACAAAACAAATTTAAGTAATTGCCCAAGTTTCATTCTCTGGAACATTGCTCTGTTGTACCTATTGCTTAGGATGTGTTTAATATCCTAGCCTTCTCAAGTGACTGTCTTGAAATGAGGTAGTAAATGTGGGAAATAGTCTTATTTTCACCAAAACTTATCAATTTACTGCCAGTCAGTCATGAGACAGTGTCAGACAGAACAGGCAGCAGGTAGTCTGCAGGTGATGGTATAAGAAAACCCTGCTTTCAAGACTTTTATTTACACTTTAATGAGTCCTTCTGCCTGGGTTGAATTTTGAATTTTTCTGTGTTATTTCAGTCAGGTGAATTTCTTAAAATATGTCAAAACGTCATTCTCTACTGGTCCTAGTTATATATATGAAATGGTAGTCATGTTTTATCTGCAGAAGTCCTCTTCGTTGGCTTGATTCATTTGAATTTCCTGGTGATGCAGTAGATTACAGATGAACATCACAGAACTTCAAATATATAACAAGTTCTCTAAGAGCCCCAACTTTATTGACCACTCAAAGAACGTTATGAACATGTGGAATTTCTAGAATCTTGGCAGATAGCATGCTAGTAAGCATTCCTTAGTTCATTTTAACGTCCCTAAAATTGATAAAGAGTTATTAGCAGGGCCCGGATTTTGATGACCTGAAAATATTTAAAAAATGACTGAAAAGATCCAGAAAAATGACCTAAAATATGACCCAAAAATGTAATATGTCAGAATATCTACTAATTGTTTTATTACTTGTAATATTGTTAGTGTATCAGACCAGAATGAAACAAATCAAATGTATTTTTAATCTTTATTAACACTGAACTCATCTTTACTCTTTTAAGTTTGTCCTCATTTTTATGTTGAAAATTAAGCAATATTGATTGAATTTGAAGCTAAATGTTTTAATACAATTTTTTCTGTTGTGTTAGAACGCTTATCAAATGTACATATACGGTATGTATTCCAACATTTAAGTCTTACCTCATTCAGAGTTGTAATAGATGACAGTCAACATGGGGAGATTCTTGAAAATGAGAGAGCGCCTATTGTCCGACAGCACATTCTTGTACTTAGAGAAACTCCTTTCCACATCTGCAGACACAGTGGGAGCATACTTGAAGTGTATCGAATCACTAGCAGTAAGTTCTTCAATACTGAAAGCGCTAAAGGACTCTCCTGACAATTCGAGAAATGCTGCATGATGTTTCATAACCTGAGTTTTTATCCAGAACACTTTTCATTTTTCTTGACACCATTTTACCAATGTCCCCTGACACTTTCTCCAAATCAATGGCTATTTTTTTCACCAGAGGGGGCGAATCTTCTAGCGTTGCTCCTTTCTCCTGCAAACATTGGATTCCTTCTGTCAAGGAACTGAAATTTGCCTTTATGAAGACCAGCCGTCCTTCCATTTCGATGTACGAGAACTGTTCCTGAGCAGCTTCAATTGCCCTCGCATCCTCCGTCTTCATTGAATCTACAGTGTTTTTCACTACCTGAAAATGATCGCAATAGTAAATTGCAGCATCAATCCACATTCCCCACCTTGTTATGATGGGTTCCGGGGCAGTGGAACACCAGGAGCCATAGACTTAAAATGCATTTTACGAGCTGGAGCCTTTATGAAAATATTCTTCGTCCTCGACAAGAGAGCATCCACTTGAGGAAATTTTGATCTCACTTCCTCCATCACTCTATGCGGTGCATGAGCTAGGCAAGTAACGTGCACCAATTTTGTATACNTGTATAAAACGACTTTATTTACTTGCCTGCTTTTACAATATATGGGGCTGCATCGGTCACAAAAAGCAAGACGTCATGTCGTATACCCTCTGGCCACAGTAGAAACATCGACCTGTTGAAGAGTTTACAAATTGTGGAATGATTAACAGATTCTAGCACCTCACTCATAAGCAGAAACATTTCACCTGGTCCGCCAGTTTCCAAGGTTCCAATGATGACGTTTGCCATGTGGCTAGCCTCCATATCACAGGTCTCATCAATGGAAACGGAAATCACCTTCCCATGCACTTTATTCCTAATCATTTCCAGGATACTGTTGTAGCACTGGGAAAGGTAGTTCTTCCTGAGTATGGATTCATCCGGGATAGAACGGCCACAGTTTACTTCCAGAAAATTTTTCAGTTTTCCATTGTTTGGAGCCCAAAATAGAATATTTGCGGATGCCAGAGCATCACACAGATCTGTGAAAATATCTGATGACTTATTTCCACCTCCAGATGAACACTGTTTGCAGTAAAATTTGAACAGGTTTCTTTTTGTTCGAAATTTGCACTGCTCGTATATGCTTGTCACGGCCGATATGTTGTTGTACCATGAATCTTTTTTCTGCCACTACTTTTGTGTCACTCATCTTGCAGTATAAAATGTCACCATCAGTTGAAAATAGATCTTGAGAAACTCAGCTACAAATTGCTTTAAATGATACGATTTAGTTGGCTTTGCTTTTGGCATCGCGATCAAATTAATCACTCTAGTGCAACACAAAACTGAACTTTTCTCACCGAGAACCTTTCGTCAACTGTATCTTTATCTGTACGGTTAAGGGCGAGGTACTGAAGACAGAAGGAGTTTTATTGAACAACAATGTCATATGAAGCAAGAGATTCTGACTAGAAACATGTGTAACTAAGCAAATTGCTTTGTACAAAGAGCCGCAGTGTGAGTAGTCATCGCCGTACCCGCAGTGTGAGTAGTCATCGCCATACCCTGTTGTATGATATGTATTGTCAGCACTTCCGCGAAATGAACGGAAAGGATGGGCCAGGATTACAACCTATTATTGTATACTATGGCCTTTGTAGAGGGTGCTTAGGAGAAAGAGAAAGAACACTTTGCTTCCATACTACTCACATTTCAGAAAACATATGAAGAAAAGTTCCCTAAAATGGCCAAAAATGACAAGAAATACCCTTAAAAGCACCAAAAATTACCCCCAAAATGAGAATATGACCTTAAAACAAAAGAATGACAGAAAATTACCTCTAAAATTTACATTTCTGTAACCGGCAGCTCATATCCGAGATTTATATATTTAAGAGCATTGCATAGGATAGAAGGAAAAAAAGATGACATGTTATCAAAATCTGGGCCCTGGTGATTAATAAATAAGTCATCCACTTGGGAAACATAATGAACTATGTAATTGTAATTTGTATGCAGCTCAGCACATAGGAATTAAAATGTTTACAACTTCCTGATTCTTGTTGGTAATCAGTTAATGTTTGTAGATGTTGGCAGCTCAGTCTTTGCCAGGGCCTACTATCCGTTGATTATTATTCCTGTGAAGTCTGAGACTCTTAAACTCATCTTATGCTGCTGATAAGTAACTTTCCTCTGTGGTGCCCTTTTAACACAACAGTTTACTGAAATAGCTTTACCAACTTTCACGTATTTCCTCAATTTTAGACTTACCAGTAGAGCCATCAGGCAGGAGGCTATAAAACTTGGGGTTCTTTACTTCAGCTTTGAGTTCCTAATTGTGCCACAGATGAAATTCCCATATTTTTTATACTTGTTATTACTTTTGTACTGCTGAAGAATATCACACCTAATTTGATAGCATATTTTAAGAGTTTGATGGCATAACATAAATGTTAAAATGTACTTCATGATGACATTATTTAGAAAACTCACTGCATATTCTTTGTTATGGTGTTCTTCAGTTCTCTCCATCTGTGACTTGTGTGCCAAATGATCATAACCAATTTTACAGTGTACACATTGTGGCCAGTATTGTTTAAGTACTTGGCAGGTGTTCAATTCTTAAAATAATGGTGCATTGCCACAGCTGTGTTGATAGAAAATTTTACAGTGGGAATGTACTTCCATAAGATTGCCATAATAAATAAATAATTTATTTAGGTACATTTTATTTTAAGAAAAATCCAGGTGAAAAATGCTTTTGCTGTTTCATGAGCAAAGATTCCCAGTCCCAAGAAAACAAAAATCCATGAAATTGATATTGGCATTAGGTTAATGGTTGGTAATGGGGCATGTAAGACAAGTATTCCTGCTAGCAGATGTAAGCTGAGTCAAACAGTGTGTGTGCTTCTGTGACATTATATACATGATTTATATTAATAAGAAGTCCTATTTTTTCATATGCTTCTATTATGTGAGAATGTGATGTGTTCTGAGAGATTTTAAGTATATATGTACTCTATGTTTTGTGAGAATTGACCTAATCCTTCCAGCCACACTATGGCCCTGGGATCGACTCAGCCCCTAACGGAAATGAGTACCAGGAATTAATTAAATAATTTTCCTGGGGAGTAAAGCGTGGCTGGCTCATAAGGCTGTAACAACCTTACCGCCATCTTTGAGCTGATTGCCTAGATAATGTGGGACCCTCTGTGTTTCACAACCCTGTGGGCCTTCACGGCCTGTTACAGGGATAGCTTTACTTTTTTACTTTTATGTTTTGTGAGATGAACTTGTGCATGCAAATGAATTTATTCACTCCCTGGTATTAGAATGAGAAAATTTGTCACATCTCATGCAGTTTTCTATTGGAGGCTAGTCTGATTTTCGCCATAGACTGTTTCCATAAGAACTGTCCTGATCACATTTATCATTCTGTAATTTCTCTCTTGTTTTCCACCTTGCTCTCTGCTGAGATGCTTTCTTTCATCACCTTGTTTACCAATACAAAGGGAATCCTGTTTATCACTAAACATCAACTAATAATTTCTACTGTCCAGTGTCAGGCATCACTGTTTGACTATTTGTGTCCCACATGTACATAGGAAATTCTAAAGAACAAAGGTGGTGGTGGTCTTCAGTGGGATGAACAAATTTTAAAAATCATAAATCAGTAGTGGGTGTTGGGTGGGGTAATAGTTAGAACTTATTTGGTTTTTAAGTTTTCTTTTTGCATGCAAAACCCAAAATCTGTTAACTATAATATTATGAACTTTCAGGAAGACAGAAGTTTTACAAAACAGGATATTATATTTGTTTTCACTGTTTACTGTCTGAGTATTTTTGAAGTATTGATCTGATAATTCTTTGCAATGTTTTTTAAAATTTTCATATTTAACAGGATTGTAGGTCTCTTTGAACATGGCTATTCATTTGTTTAATACATCAAAATAAATTCCTCTAGGTCAGTACAGTTTGTACTCTGGCAGTCAGTAGCATCCATAACTCTTGGATTGTGTCATCAAATTCATACTGAACAACACATTTGTGAAGTTAGAGTATCTTTTGTTAGATGAAATAGTGTAATGCGAATATTTGAAAATGAATTTTGCAGTTTGAACTGTAGGCTGTTTTTTTTACTGGTACAGGATGATGCATGCTTCTGGATTATCTAGATTGCTGTAAAGATGATGAAACAGCTCTGTTTTTACATTACACTGTCTAATATTGTTGATAATGAACCTTACTATCTGTTGATACATTATTTTCAGATTCTCAGGGTGGATTATCCATGAAAGTGAAATCGCGTCCCGTTATAATGGGAGGGAATTCCCAGGTGGCATCTAGCAACACAGCTGCAGTTGTGGACCCTCACAGTGAACATGCTCAGGACTCGTACACCAATATCCCTAGCGGATCGACAGCTGGTACACTAAAACAGCAGTCTCTTTCTCATCCAGTGCCATCATCCACTATTCCATCTAGCCCAAGCATTTCATCTTCCTCGTGGGTTGCTGCTGAAAAGCAGCATAGTTCTACATCTCATGTCATAGAAAGGAACAAAGGAGGATCAAGAAAGGCGGTGGATTTACAGCAGAGTAAGATAGGAACACAAGTGAATAGGACATCAGTTCTAAAGAAACTATCAAATGACGTGTCATCTGTTCACCGTAGCAAGATTAATCTGCAAGCAAATGTGAACAGGATTCCTCGGTCAGTTGAAACCTATAAGGCTATTGTAGCAGAAAACTGTGTTACCAAGAAACAAGAACATTCTCAGCAAAAAGATTTTCCAAATCATAGTACCATAGCAAAGAGGAAATTAGAAAGCATAGAACAGTGTAAAGGTTCAAGAAATGTAGTCACTGTTGCCAAGCTTCAGGCTATTGCTATGGTAGCAACAGCTTCTGATGTTCCTAAGCATTCAGAGTCTCATCCCAAATCTATTGACCGTCTTGCTCTAGCCAAGTCTTCCTCACCTACATCTCTTCCTGTAGGAGACTTAGATGTATCGGAAGCAAAGGTGAAGCAGAGACTATTGGAGGATGGCCCACCTCCACGGAAGAAACAGTGCGGTATTGTGGACCAAGTCACCACAAGATTAATAGAGAACAAAGAAAAAAATGTGAATTCTGGTGACTTTTTGACTGCAGCAGTTGGTGATACTGTTGTATCAGGAGGAAACCAGGCTGAAACCCAGGGTGGTGGCAATGGAGGTGGTGGGGGTGGTGCTGAAAGTCCGTCTGGGGTTGGGACAGGAGAACAGGGCAATACCCAAGGGGAGGACTCTGGTATTGAATCAATGGATGCACTCTCAGAGAAGTCTCCCAATCAAGGTGAAAGTCCTTGCCGTAAGGAAGAAAAGGACAATGAATGTTGCCAGTCTGCAGACTCTAATAAGAAAGTTATTGCAGTGCCTTCAACGGTGACATCGGTATCTTCAGCAAATTCAAATCTAACATCATCTGGAGACATTATAAACCAGTCCATAGAAAATACTGAACCACCTCCAGGAATAACTTCAAAGTCAGATTGTTTGGTTGAGAAGAAGATTGAGGGTGATAACAGTGCAGACAGTGATAGGTGTTTAGTTAATGCTTTGAGTACACAGAAGAAGAACAGAATAGACACACATGGAACATCGGGTAGTAACAAAAAATGTAATTTTGATGATCAGGAGAAGGATGGGAAATCATTGAATGAAAATAGTATGCAGTTATCAGATAATAGTAATGTCAGTGAAAATTTGGCATCATCTGCTGAAAGAGGCACAGTGATCAGTAGAGAAGCTGTTAACTGTGGTAATATGCAGCAATCACAGATTTCTGGCAGCGGAGATTCCAGTCTGGGATCTAGCAGTACCTCTGTCAGTGTGTCTTTGTTGGCACCAGCTAGCTCATCCAGTACATCATGTGCCCCTTCAGTAACAAAAACGGTTCCCATAAAACTTGTCACTATTCCATCTTCTCTTCCTCCTTCTCCTGTTAAAGTCCTCGTGCCCAAAATGGGCTCTTCGTCATTTACTGGAGCCTCAACAATTGCTACTGTTACTATTTCATCTGCTTCAAGTATTTTAACCTCATCAGGCAATTCTGTAATTGCTGATACCAACCAGTCTTTACCTCTGTCTGTTCAACCCACAGTGTGCACCAACTTATCTGCAATTATGACATCTATTGGGGAATCCAAGAAATCAAACACTGTAGTTGCCTCAGGAGATAGGCACTCTGTTGAAGACAGAGATGGGTGCCCAGGCTCACCAACATTAGAAGATCCTCAACCAATACGCATCACACCACCCCTATATACCTACTCCAACCCTGAAAAGCACCGAGAAGATACGCCTTCCCCTGCAGCTCTTGATGATGATGAAATTGATCTCACTCTGTCACGGAATAATAACAGGAAAGATGAAAGTATCATTAGCAACAGGCGGAAAAGGAAAAGAAAGCAGGACTTATTGGAGGGCAGGTTGGAAGCAGATGACTCACTCTGTGTTGAGGTGGGCAGTGGTGGTGGAAGTGACATGTCATCTGGGCACTTTCTAGAGGGGTTGGGTAGCGGTGATGGTGAAGGTGATGATGATGAGGAGGATGACGATGACGACGACGACGACGATGATGATGATGATGATGATGATGAGGATGATGATGATGACGACGATGACGATCACACCTATGTAGCTCGTAGCAGCAAATCTCAACACCATTCTGCTCGTCCCAAGTCTTTGCTAGAACAGTTGTTGATTGAGATTCCATCAGATACTGAGGCTCGGCGAAGTGGTTCACTAAGCACCAGGAATACTAGGTCAAGTCAGAGAAGCATTAGTCATACTCATAGCCCTGACCAGAAGCATACCCCAAAATCAAGCCCAGCTGGTCCAGGTTCAAAGGAAGATCATTCAGAATCTCCCCGCAATACATCCAAACCAAGCCCCACAAATTTAGGAGCACAGCTGTCCAGAGGAAGTAATTCCACAAATATAAGCAAACGAAAGCGTCAAGAATCTGAGAGCAGTGTAGTGTCAAGTGTAACTACAGTAGAGGAACAGAGGCCAAATAAAAGGAAATGCTCAGAGAACGCAGCAGAACTGATTAAAGCATGCATGGGGCTGGAAGATGTTCCAGCCAAAAGATTAGCAGGGAATCCTCAGCATCCTGACCATAAGGGCACCAGGACTTCTGCTGCATTGAAGAGCCGGAGAGGTAAATAACACATTAAGAATATTGTATCACACCGTATTATGTGTGAGACAATTTTTGTTTTTTGGCTCCATCAACACAGTTATTTGTATCAATATGCCATACATTGGGAGTACACGGATGAGGGGGATTTTTTCAATTTACCTAACCCTTTAAACTGCACTATGGCCCTGGGGTCAACTCATCCTGTAACAGAAATAAGTACCAGGAATATTCCTGGGGGTAAAGGGCGGCCAGCACATAAGGCTGACAACCTCACAGCCATTTGTGAGCCGATTGTTTATAAAATGTGGGAGCCTCAACCTCTCACAACCCTATGGGCCTCCACGGCCTGTTACAGGGATACCTTTACTTTTACTTTTTTACTTTTATACCATACACTGTGAGTATATTTGTATACGCTCTTATTTTTACTGTCTCGTACTGAGGTCAACAAAGGTTGAGCTATACATGTTTAATTAAGCACAGAGACAGTTTTACCTTATTTTGACTATTGTGATTCAGACTGGAAAATTATTCCCAAATAAGAACACTGGCCATTGTAGGCAAGGACAGCAGATGAGCTGAAGGTGAGTGTGAATTGTGTTAATACCTGATGATGGCCATAAGGCTGAAACACAGTAAAATATATTAAGAATTCTGGCTTGATTTTATGGTAAAAATTGGAGATTTTGTGCCAAAATACTGTACTGTCACATCCTCATTTCAGGTTTGCATTGGGTACAATATTTCTGTACCTGAAATCGAAAGAATCTTAAATGGGTTTATATAGAATTCAAACAAAAAGACATGCCAGTGTTAACTACATTTATTAGCCTTAATCTGACCAAAAAATAAATGTTGTTTTAATCTAAATAATTCTGAAAGATGTTGGATTTGAGGTGATGGTGACAGTAAAGTGAACTGACTTTTGGTTTTTACACCATGTAATTTGGAGAGAGCATTATGTTTTGGAAGAACTTATGAAGACTGGCAGTAAGTAAATGACCAACACAGTAATTTGATACAGAGAGCTTCATTCTCATGAAACTAAACAAGGAGGGGTGGGGGGAGCAGAGAAGAGTGTCAGGTTAAAATCTTGAATAGGTTCGCAGCTTTAGGAAACTTAGATGATGATATGGATATCAATAGTGTGGGGAGCTGTTAGAGAGAATATCATAATTTCACCCAAAGAGAGTTTGGGTTGTTAAAGAACTGTACAGCATAAGCCATGTTTTGGTGAATGGTGTTCAAAACTCTTGGATTAAAGGATACAAGCCATATTGCAGTGGTCACAAGAGCCAAGCCAAATAAATGGGGATTTTTTTTATTGCTAGTGGGATGGGACTAAGTCCCTTGTACTGCGGCCACTTCTGGCCTATTGTACCAGCCCCAGATGATAGGTGAGGATGATTGTGGAGCAATTGGTGGAATGAAGATTGGCAGGGGAAACTGAAGTACTCAGAGAAAACCTGCCCCAGTGCCACTTTGTCCACCACAAATCCCACTCGACCACACCCGGGATTGAACCCGGGCTGCTGCAGTAGGAAGCCAGCGACTAACCGCTTGAACTATGGCACGGCCCTGAAAATTTCACTCATTGGAGTTAGTTTTAGTTTCACGCTCTCAAACATCAATAAGTTGATAAAACTTTGTCATCTTATCTTTAAATACTGATCACAAATGATTACAGGAATGTAGTAAGCTATAAACACATATAGACATACACAGTGTGTCCAGGTTCTGTTAGGACTGTGTTCATTAAAAATACAAGATGTGAATTATTTTCAAAATTTCACTCGTTATTCAAAATTGTTTCCTTCTGAATCAATACATAGCTGGAATCGATTGAAAAGTTTTTGAAAACAGTCACTGTACTCCTTTTGTGGAATCGCATTTAAAACTGCGGTACATTCCCTTTAGATGTCCTGGATGGTGTTGTGATGGTCTCCTTTCATCGCCAACTGAACTTTTGGGAACAACTAGAAATCTGTTTTAGCCAAATCTGGCGAATGTGGAGGATTA
Source organism: Cryptotermes secundus (assembly GCF_002891405.2). NCBI lineage: Eukaryota > Metazoa > Arthropoda > Insecta > Blattodea > Kalotermitidae > Cryptotermes > Cryptotermes secundus. The sequence goes on along the minus strand of NW_019718270.1, from coordinate 239,127 downwards.
TCAAGGACTGTGATCCCTTTTCTGGCCAAAGAAATCGCACACGATCTTGAGTTTGCTCTCGATATTCAGGTCGAATTCGAAGAATTCTTACCCACAAACGATTAAGGACTCCGAGATGATAATCAGAATTCATTGTTTGACCTTCTGGCAGAAATTTCTTGTGAACGATTCCTTTGGAATCAAAGATAATGGTTAGCAGTGTATTTCTTCGACTCTTTTACATGCGCACTTTCTTTGGTTTTGGCTTCTTTGGGCACAACCACACTGCACTTTGCCGCTTTGTGAGAGGCACATATTGAAAACACCATGTCTCATCACCAGTAACAATCGATTTTGTAAATTTTGTATCACTTTGGGCCAACCATAACATGTCTTTGCAGTGTTCCACTCTGGCATGTTTTTCATCGCCTGACAGCGTGTGCAGTACAAACTCCACACTGACCTTCTGTTTGCCCAAATTCTCGGTCAAAACTTTATGCACAGTACTATTTGGTATTCCCAAAAGCTCCTCTATAAAGCATGCAGAAACACATCTGTCTGGTGCAAGGATTTCGATCACTTTTCACATTTTCTTTTGTGCGACTTGTTCTTGGCTTTGATGTACGTGGAGCGTCTTCAGTGTCCTCCCTGCCATCACGAAATATAGCATACCATCGAAAAATGTTCAAGCGACTCAATCACTACCATATACACTTTCATCATTTTGTATGCTTCATCAGCTGTTTTGCCTAAGTTCAAACAAAATTTGATGTTGGCCCTCTGTTCAGCTGCCATTTTCCAACGAGCATCAGAACAGTACTGTTAAATTCAAGGTCAGAACATGTGATGCTTGCTCTTTGAAATTATAGACAGCCACAGCTGAAACTTCAAGAATCTTAATGCCACAACTCTCCAACAGATGACATTGCAGGGCAAAATTTAAGAAAATCAGTCCTAACATATATTGGACACACTGTGTATCCCTGTGCGGTGCAGTTTTATCTGTGATGTGAATTAGATCTCCATACTTCTGTATACTGATACCTACTTTTTACTCAGTAATTCTGCTTATATTTGTGTGCTCTGAATTAAACATAATGCAGTAAACTCCATCTTGCCTAGCATGTATGGGGAATGTGATATACTGGTCACATGATGTAAACTCTTAAAGAAATCCAGTACAGTAAGACAACACATTTTCACTGTAGTTCTGGCATAGGAGTCTTGCTAGATGACATGTCAGACTGATGGGTGAAAGATTTGGGTACATGTACTGTGACATGATCACATACTCAAGTATCCTCTGCTGTCATGGCAGCTGTGTGAGGAAGAATATTTGGTAGTGCTGCTAGTGGTGGCTGGGAGAACTGTGGCATGGCAGTTGAATGTAAGTTCATCACAAATTTGTTTTTGAATAACTTACTAGGTATAGTAAATTATCTTTTAAATTTTTACCAGATGGGTTAGAATTCCAGATGCTTAGAAACAGAATAACTTGGATTTTACTGTAATACTTTTTTTTTCGTTTATTGTTTTTTTATTGTTTTTTCTTTGAGCCAGAATTCGATACATCATGCAGATCATATTTGTGATTGCTTCCCAGCAGGTATAGCAGCATCTAGCACATTGGTGGATGTAGATTCTTCAGATGATGAGCCACTGATTGAAATAGCTGTGAAGGGACGGGGAGCTCCTGGAGTTGGTGCAGATGAGCGTTCCCCTCCACGGCCAAAAAGCAGACCGAACAGCCGTTCTAGAGATGAAGAATTTACAAAGTAAGATATATATACCAGTCTTAATTTTTGTTGTAGGATAGAGGATCTCTCTGAATTGTCCACATAAAGAAGTTGAACAGTGAAGGATTACATTGATGTTAATGTTTTTTTGCATGGTGCCATATGAATGTGGGATTTGTTGCAAACAATTAAGAGGAACCTGCTTCCCACATCTTCAGGGTAGAAAAGTGAGCCAGTTGGAAATGTTCTATGATATGGGGAAGGGTGAACTAGAGCTAATTTAGTGAGTGAGACAGTGGGAACTGGTAGCCCTGAAAGGGGGGGGGGACAGTTTTGAGAGGAAAAACTGAAAGAACAGAATGGTACCAGGAATTCAACATAAAATACAGTAGAAATACATTTTAGTAACTCAGTAAAACAAAAAGTATAAGAAGAAGAAGAAGGAAATGAGGAAATTGCAGAGCTAGGAGGAGGAGGAGGAGGAGAGTTTGGATAAGAGGGGAGGTGGATGAAGAACAGAAGGAAAGAGTGAAATAGATTTACATGAAAATATGTAAAGAAGAAGAATAAAGGGTGGTGGGCACTAAGAAGAGATTGTACGTGGAAGGGGGAATCAATCTACGAAGGCAGTGCAGCCATTTCTGGATGTAGCATGGCCTGTGTGTTGTGTATGGATGTGACTTTCTCTCAGCTCTTTCAGTGTATGAATGATGTTCTTCTTGGCTGGATTTACCTTGTAGCCCCTTTTTCTTTATTGAGGTTGTGGTGTAAGTTGATCATGATGGTTCTGCCAGTGACTCCTTGCATAGTGGGGCAACTTTGCCACCATATCCAGTTTGGCAGCACAGTCTTACTGTTGGGTGTTTGTTATAGTCTATTTACATATTTCAATAACATCCTTTTGCAGTTATATATTTTACACAAACCAAAAAAGGCTGAAATTTTATAAACCATGTGAGAGTTACAGTGGCAGATGTTTTCAATATATTGTAACGTGGATGGCGCAACAGGAAGCAGGGGTCATGTGAACTCTGCGTTCCCACGAATTATATCACATACCCCCACTTGTTCCATCACTATGCAACGCTTGGTAAACACCCCTCCTTGCTAGCCTGTGACGTCGCACAACAGGCGAGTGTGCAGTGACTATTGCTAGGCAACAGGAAAGCGAGGTGCGTTTTCCGCTGTCTGGCTGAGGGTTTATAAGGGAAACTGGAATGCCTAAGGAGCGAGTGGAAGTCTAGCAATTGCCGAGTGCAGTTGCAGTCTAGCATTTACCGGAGTTAGTTGAGCATTAGCAGTCTGTTTCCAGTCTTTGAAGAGATGAGGTGAAGTCCAGCAGCCACCGGTTGTTGTTAAGTTGTATCGAGTGAATGGCAGTGACTACAGCAGGAGAAGTAATTGTGATACTGCAGATGGCAGTAATTGGGAAACTGTAAATTGTGTAAGTGTAAGAGCGAGTGTACAATAAATTTGCTACATCCAAGACAGCATGAAGTTATTTGTCGCGTTACAAACACCCGACACGTGACAGTATTATATGGCTCTACATTTACGGTTCTCACTGTTAATAACTATTGAACTTAATACAGTATATGTTACAGTATTACATCTCTTAAATGGTGAATGTCAATAGATTGTTATAAGATTCCATCTTAGAATTCAGTATGCAGTGTATCTTCAGTTGTATCTGTTTAATACACAAAGTTATTGTTGCTGTCTGTGTTTGTAATCGGTTGGTTGCATTCCATGTGTTGCTTGAGGTGATGGTGCTAAACTTTGCCCTGCTGATCATTCTACCTGTAATACTACAACATATAAGTTCAGACTTAAAATCAAATGAAATTTACCCTTCAAGTACAAAGGATATCCGGAACGTAAAGATACAAGGTCCAAAAAATATTTGTAAAGCATTTATGGAGGGATTCACTTGTAGCACTTTTACCACACACCTTTATTTACTTTTCAACAGTCACCATTGATTGCAGTGCACTTAGTGAGCCTGGGAATGAATTTTTTTTATTCCAGCTTGTTAGAAATCTGCCTGCCCTCTTAGACATGAAGAGCAGTTCTTGACACTTCTGGACAGTGTTGATGAAGTTCATTGATGGTTAAACGTCTGTCAGCACAAATGTTTTCATCAGTTTTTCAGATGATTTCATCAGTGATAACAGATGACCTTCTGCTGTTTATTTCATTATGAAAATCGCTTCTTCCCACTTCAAATTCATGATACCATTTTGCCATGTTTTGCCTGTTCATACCATAAAGAGAAACAAGTTGGCGAAGAATTTCAGCAGCAGTTTCTCCTTTCACATGAAGAAATCAAATTACTGCATGAACCTGACATTTGGCGGGATTTTGGACTTACATGGCCATATTAAACATACACTGTGAGCAAGATGTTTCCATGACTGTGGCCAGTGAACTCAGTCCTGTCATATGGTTCCCATCTCTCACGCAGCACTGCCATTTCTGGGGAGAAAAAAATCCCTTGCATTTTTACTGGACTTGTATCTTTACTTTTCAGATATCCCCTCGTCTCGTTTGTTGCTTAAGTAGGCTGTGTTAAGAGACCCTGACATTTTTCAGTCTTACAAGACTATCACCTGGGGGTATACCTTATTAAAATAATTACTTATGGGTCATGTGTGTAAAACCAAAAAACCTTAAAAGTCCCCCTAACATTAGACATACAATATGGTGATGTGGGTTACTGTAAGCACTGTGTAGTTAACCACTAATTGAACTCGCTCAGGATAGGGACAAGTAGAGTGCTCTTGTGAACACTGTAATGAACCTTCAAGTTACATAAAATACTGGGAAGTTCTTGAGTAGCCACACAATTGGCAACTTCTCAAGGAGGGCTGAATTCCGTGAGTGAGTAGTTAACCACATTGTTTTATTGTGATGTTTATGGCTATCTCGTACTCACTTTCTGTTGGTGTTGTTGGACGTGAAGTTCCACAGACATGTTTTGGTACCTTGGTGAAGTGTTGGATGGTAACATGTATTTGATTTCATAAAGATAATATATCAGGAAATGAATCTTGTCAGAAGTTCAGACTTATTAATGGCATAAATTGTAAATGTGGATTCACATAATAGATTGAAAAGGTTTTAGACATTTTACTTCTAAACTGTGTATGCAGTATTACTGTCAGTTTATTTTGTTGTGAAATTTACAGCTTGAAAATTATTCAATATCTTTGAAACATGTAGCTATACTCTAATATAAACCTAGAAATATATGAATAGTTGTATTTACTGTGTAATGTTTATCATTTTTATATCAAAATCAGCAGTGTCTGTTAAACAAGTCAAAAACATTCTGTAGAATGAATACAATTGATTTAACCCTTTCCAGTCAAACATCGATATGTAATTGACATGGTGACAGTGCTTCCATGGACAAATGTTGATATACTACTGACAAAGTTTCTTTTGTGTTTCTGCTGTCATATTTTGATTTAGAAGAGGAAGAGGAACCAGTGATGCAATTGGGATGATGAGAACTATAGCAGAACGAACTTTGGAGATAGATGAAGAACTGTGTGCTTGCTAATAGACTGCCAGAAGGCATTTGACCTTGTAAACTGGACCAAATTAATGCAGATCCTAAAGGAAACAGGTATCGATTGGCGTGAAGCAAATTGTACATGGATCAGAAAGTTAGAGTGCTACTGGACAGAGGGGAGACAAGAAGTGTGAAGACTGGAAGAGGAGTTCGACAAGGATACAGTTTATCACCAATTTTGTTCAACTTGTACAGCGAATGCCTTACCAAAGAAGCTCTGGACGGGCTTGCAGACTTCAGATTAGGAGGGCAAATTATTCAAACTGTGAAATATGCAGATGACCTTGTGTTAATGGCTAAGGAAGAAACTGCTACAGGGTATGGTTGATAGACTAATCGAAATTGGAAGGTGCTATGGCATGGAAATGAATGTGAAAAAAACAAAAGTAATGAAAGTTTTGAGACAACCAACCCCAGTCACAATAAAGATAGACCAAAAACAACTGGAGAATGTGAAATGTTTCAAATATTTGGGTAGCTTGTTAACAGGTGATGGAAGATGTACGTGTGAAATTAAATCTAGGATTGCCATGGCAAAAGCTGCATTTAGCAAGAATAATAATCTTTTTACCAGCAAATTGGACTTAAATTTGAGAAAGAAACTAGTGAAATGCTACATTTGGAGCATCGCTTTGTATGGGGCTGAAACTTGGACACTTATGGCAGTAGATCAGAAACACCTGGAAATCTTCGAAATGTGGTGTTGGAGAAGGATTGAGAAGATCAGTTGGTCCGATTATGTGAGAAATGAAGAAGTGTTATTTAGAGTCAGTGAGCAGAGGAATGGCCTACACAAAATAAGAAAACGGAGGGCTAATTGGATTGGTCATATCTTACACGGTAACTGCCTTCTAAAAGAAGTTATTGAAGGAAAGACAGAGGGGCGGATAGAAGTGACCAGAAGATGAGGAAGAAGACGTAATAAGATGCTGGATGACATTGGGGACAGAAGAGGATATTTTCATTTGAAGGAGAAAGCTCTGTATCGCATCAAGTGGAGGAACTGTTTTGGAAGAGACTGTGGACCTGTCGTCTTGACAGATTACAGATGAATGAATACATCACTAGTTGGCACTGTAGACTACACCAACGCATGCATGAATGTTTTATCTGCTTCCTTCTGCCATCTGGAAATCATAATTTGAACTTCTTGAGGAACAAATGCCATTTATATATTACAGCATGTCATGTGTTAGTAGAATGCTTTTACATTCAGCCGAACCACGGCCCTCTGGATTGAAGAAACTAGATATAATCCCTTGTGTGATATGAATGAAGAATCTAGTAGTGATATGTAAAGTGAAGAACTCGATATTGATTATGATGATGAGATTAATTTGGAAATTGAAGGAGAAACTGGGAGTAAAGGATTGAGCAATGAAATGTTGGAAAGTGAGAGTGAGAACAAAACAAATGTCGTTGCATGTTGGTGGGTGGGAAGATGTGACAAGGGGAAATGATGCCACCGAATAAAGTGGTCAGGCCCTCAGAAATACAGTAAAGTACATGGGGTGATAAAAAATATAGAGAAAGAATTTCAGAAAAATTTTGTTCTGGGTAAAAACATTGTCATAGATGAATCAACAGTTGGGTTCAAGCACAAAATAATTCTCGAAACTTATAAATAAAAAAAAATCAACGAAGTGGGGCATCAGATTATTTGCATTAGCTAAAAATGACACTGGTTACATTCACAATATAATTGCAAATTACAGAAAACTTACAGGTGATGCGTGTAACTTACCATACTCTGAAAACCATTTCAAGAATAGTTCTTTCCGTGACGGACAGACTATGACTCTGTGTGTCTGATATTGATGACTGCCACCATTTCACTGACATATTATATCAGTTTTGAGTTTACCCAAGAATTGGACAATTGAAAATGTAAGGACACATTTGGCTTTATAACTTTATGCCTTTGTTGCACCAACTTTTCAGGCAAAACAGTTCACTTAGTGGCTCAGCAGGCATTTAAAATCCCCAGATAACCTGGCTGTGGAAATTTTTCTAAATGCAATGACTGGAAAGGATTAATACAACTTTGCTTTCATTTATTAAGTTTGCAAGCAAAAGGCATATGAATTATGCCCATTTTTTGCTCAGTTTGAAGTAACATATTTCTCAATAGAAAATTGATTTACCCAATTATTGATGAATACTTAAATGGCGTGTCCTACCAATCTTGTCATCACAGGTTTCTTATAGTAGTATTCATATCAAGAAGAATGAATGCATTCAGAATTTTAGTCAGGAAACCTGGAGAGATGACATCTTGCAAACCTAGGCATAGATGGAAGAATAGTATTTATTATTATTATTATTATTATCATCATCATCTCGTGTCACAGGTTTATTTCCTGGTATTCCTTTTCTTGAACCAGTGATGCACCTCACCACTCAGGCTACAAACTTCGCACTGTAGCACTTTCTGTAGTATGTGTGATGTTCCCAGGATAGCTGTTTTTTGCAGTGAATCTATGGAGTGCTTACCAGGAATTAGTTCCAAATATTTTCTTTCTGAACTAATTGATAGTTATTAATCTATTGTGCGTCCCCCTTTAATATTCTACTAGTTGCCATGCCCTTCCAGTACTGGTGCTTGCTATCAGCCCCATTCTGCCAGCGAGGGCGGCCCTCTCTGGCAGTGGTCCCTGATACTTCCCCCATCTACCGGAGGAATTGGAAACTACTTGTGTGGGAAACTTTTGCCTAATTTTGCTCAGAGGTCTCCTAGAGACATGAGGATCTTTTATGTGCCGTAAATCTACGATACGGGACACAAGGCTTAAAGTCCCTCCCAGAGAACTTGTTCCCCGAATTTTTCCGCCCTTGAAAATTCCACGACCTCCGCCGGGTTTGAACCCGCGTACCTTGAGTCATGAGGTGGGAACATTACACCTAGACTACGGAGGCCGCTTTGGAAGGATAGTAAAGAATAGGGTATGCTGCTGTTGGCTTGATTGAACAAACACAGGATTGGATGCAGTGGCATAAATGTTGTAATGAATCTAGGCATGTCGTAAAAGGTGTGTAACTTTTTTATCAGCTGAAGGACTGTCAACTTGCTAGTTTATAAAATAAGTGCATTTATATGATTTTTGCTGTTACATATGTGTGTCTTAAGTTTATTTTGATTTTATATTCTACCATTGTTGGGGGCATTTTCAGGAGCAGCAGTAGCAATAGTGCTTGGATTGCTCGTTCAAATCATCGGTTGGGTGCAGTCAGTAAGCATAGTAGCATCAATGTAGGACCTCCTCAGCAGCACCAACATCAGAATCAGCAGCAGCGTCGATCTGTCCGCCAAACCAACCCAGGTCTGGCCTCCAGCTCTGGGTTAAAATCTGCCCGAGGCTCACCACCACCTGTTACAGTGAACACTGCCACTAACAAGCAGGCTGCTATAGGGGCAAGTAACATCAGCACCAGAGGTGGAGCAAACAGAATTATGCACCATGATACTGACATCAGCACTCGGCGAAAAACAAGAAGTGGTGGAGCAACCACAGGTGAGCTGAACACTCTTCATCTTCATGTGGCTCATGATTAAATTAGCTCCAGGATAAATCATTTTGTGATGACATTGAAAATTATTTGTATTCCCCAGAAATGAATTCACAATAACACTTACCTGTTACATAAATACGTGTGGTTGATAAGGGCTGTCAACAGAGTGCTCTGTTTGGCTATGTGCAGTGTAAAGCAGGGTCTGATTTTCAGATCCATATCTTGGTGTGTTTTCAGAATATACATGAAGGATAGTTGGGGGCACACGGTAGCATAGTTGGTTGAGGGGCTATGCTACAAGCCGGAAGGTTGCGGGTTCAAGTCCTAATGAGGTCATTGGATTTTTTTCAATTGACCTAATCCTTCCAGCCGCACTATGGCACTGGGGTTCACTCAGCCTCTTAACAGAAATGAGTAAAGAATAATTTTCTTGGGGAGTAAAGCGAGGCCGGTGCGTAAGGCTGACAACCGTACTGCCATCTTTGAGCCGATTGTCTAGATAATGTGGGATTCTCAACGTCTCACAACCCTATGGGCCTTCACGGCCTGGTACAGGGATAGCTTTAATTACTTTTACATGAAGGATAGTTATGTATAGGGAATACAATGAAATAGTCATATTTCTATTACCCTGAAATATCAGAAAGTATTAACAATTTTTTCACCCATCCATCTCAGTTTTTATAACAAAAAATAAAATTAACTAATGCACATGTCTGATGAATGTGTAGAAATTCAGGTCTATAAAAGTGAGATTAACCTTTAACGTATGGACTTTTAAATTGCCAGGAGCCCTCTGTGGCCAGAATTTAAATCGCCCTAATTAATTAACATTTCAAACTTTCAGAAAAACTACATATTTTCCATTCTATGAAAAATAGAAAAACGAACTAAAAACAACCTGAATGACAGTAAAATTTTCTACATATACACAAAAGAGCAATTTTTACAAACAAAAATTAACTGTGATTATTTTGTCATGAAATGCAAAATATAATCTTTATTATGTTATGAAATTCCAGACGACTAACCTGTAGTTTTTTTTTCAACTTTGAGACCTGGTGATATTGTAAATAATATTTTGTTCAGGCTATATGCGAGTTTGAACTGTGTCACTTCACAGTTTACTACCTCACACTCTGACGTGCGTGCCACTTCTTGAAGCAGTCCTTGACATGCATCGGAACATCACACTTTTTGCAATAGAAAATGATGCTCCTGCTTTTCTTATTTAGTGAAACACAACGTCTTTGTTTCCCTTTGGTTGACCAGTCTTATGAATATTTCACCTCCAGTCGACTCAGTTGGGCCCCAAGTAACCTTGGCCTTCCTCGAGAAACACCACTGACCGAGATATTCGCCTTGTGCGATTGAAGAATCATCTTGGGGGAGGGGGTTTCCAGCAGAATGAAATAAATTATGTTGATTGACAAAGCGACATGCTCACCTGTTAGTAATACTCGCAAAATAGTGATGCAAAGTAATTATAAAACCTGTCGAAAAGATTCCCAGTCTGACACTGATACCGAAAGTCACAGTGGCGAAAATGCCTTTTACTCGCAAAGTAATACTGGCTCAGTGGGTTTATACCTCTTCCAAGACACAAAATAAAAACGATACACAAAAAAATATATGACAGTCTGACTCTGACTTTTTAACTGATAAAGAAATATTAGACAATCCGACACTGACCTCCTACTTGATAATTCGTCACTGAAAACCAATCCTTGAATATGTCACACTTCCTTGAAGGCTCCGGAAGCACTCATATGCAGGCACCGATGAATATTTCCTCATCAGTTCTCAAAACAAAGCTGGGCAATATTTGGCTGACCAGGTCATAAACATATCTAAACTTAAATAATATCAAAATAAGTACCGTTATAAACGATTTCATTGCTAAGAGCTAAGTAATGAACCACTGACATGACCTTACGTGGGTTTGTTTTGGTTTCAAACCCAAGAGCAAACTGTCAGCATTCCCAAAGAGAGCACGTGTCCTGCCGCATATAAATATAACACTTGGCCAACGTGGGGTGCTGCTTGCTGCATATATATATATATATATACACACACACACACATACATACATATATATATAACATTCGGCCATTAAAGTTTATTTGCTGTGTGAATCTGTTGCACTGACCACACAACACCATCTATCCATAAAAGTTGGCAGAATCTTCGCTGACAAGTGGCAGTCGCTCGGTATAGTTCAGTTGTGGACTAAAGTCCACAGAGTGTGTAGAAATGTCTGGGGAAGCATGCAGTGTTATTGACATTTGAACTACTTTACACCGTAAAAAGAGTGTCATCACAATTACTGATATGTAACCATTCTCTTCTTGAAACATGGTTTATCGTGTGGTTTGGAAAGGTGGTATTATGCTATCAATAATATATTCTCACTAAAGCTGTCCCATGACCACATTTTACAATCTCAGATTCAAGACTCCCCCAACTTGGAGGGCCAGGTCCCAATATTTATATCCCCCAGGAACAGGGTGGCCCGATTATACCCCCAGGCTCTGGGTTCCCCTTTTGTGGGATGTGGGACCCTCAGCGTCTCACAACCCTATGGGCCTTCATGGCCTCTTACAGGGATAGCTTTACTTACTTTTTTTACACACTCTACAGATCACTACTATAAAAACTAAGTTTTCTATGTCTTCACTATTTGTTGTATTGGAAAGTTCCCAGACTGTTATTTTTGTAACTGCCTCGGTGAAAGAAGGTGATGGGTGGCCAAGGTCACACTTATGCAAGCCTATTGCACCAGTCTGGTGCATGACACTGCACTGTGAACACACATTGTTTTTACACGAGTGCTTTTTCGGCTTCGTGTTTCGTTTGTCTGCAGTGGACGGCAAAATTGAGCAAACTGTCTGCATCAAGTTTTGCATGAAGCTCAGTAAATCCACTACCGAAACCCTTGAAATGCTTCATGAGGCTCTTGGAGAACATTCTTTAAGTCAGACCAGTTTCTGAATGGCATTCACATTTCAAGGGTGGTCGAATGTCAGTTGAAGATGACAAACATTCAGGATGACCAGACACCAGCAAAACAAGAGAAAATGTTGAAAAAATTCAAGACTCATCCACAAAGACCATCACCAAAGAATCCATGAGCTCACAGACACCGTTGGATCAGTTATGGAGTTTGCCAGGAGATCTTGACAGAAAATTTGAGCATGCGCCACTTTTCGGTGAAGTTTGTTCCTGACTCTTGACAGAGGATCAAAAGCAGTGGTGTGTAAACTTGTGTCTTGAGCTATGAGAGAAAGCTAACGAGGACCCATCTTTTATCTCTAGGATAATAACAGGTGACAAAAGTTGGACTTATGGCTATGACCCAGAAACAAAGCAACAGTCATCGTAGTGGAAGCCCAAGAGCAAAACAGGCACGGCACGTCCAGAGTTCAACAAAGAGCATGCCCATTGTTTTCTTTGCCCCCCCCCCAATATGAAGGGGATTGTTTGCCGTGAATTTCTTCCTCCTAACACTACGATTAACTCTGACTTTTACTGTGACATTTTGAGACGCTTGAGAAAAAAATGTGCAATGACAAAGACTGGAACTTTGTATGTATAAGGGGTGGGCCATGAAATCTGGCCCTTGCACTGTGACCTTCAGTGATCTAATGTGCCTCCCCTTTGATTAATCCTTTATTAATCCTACACTTTGAATGAAATGTAGGACTTTATTTATGGCTGCATCATAATAGTCACTTGGTTCCATAAAGGACTGGCCAAGCTGAAAAATTTAAAATAACCCATGGCCTCCCAATTACATAAATGTGTGGCTGATTCTTCTAGGCACCTGTCACAAGTTGGCTTATCTGTCAATCCCAATTTGAAAAGGGACTGGAACTTTGGTGCAGCCACAACTTGCACCTTCATCACAACAATGTGCCCACCCACAAATCACTGAAAATCACAGTGTGTGATTAACAGCAACAAGGTTATCGTTCTCCATCCTCTCTACTCGCGGGACTTAGCCCTCTGTGATTTTGCTTTGTTTCCCAAATTGAAAATGGAACTAAAGAGATGATGTTCTGAAACAGTGTCTGACATCCAAAGGGAATCGCAAGCAGTACTTGACAGCATTAAAGAAAATGACTTCCACAGTGCTTTGAAGTGTGGAATAAAATGATGAGCTCGCTGTATACATTCCCAAGGAGACTATTTTAAGGAGATGGCAGCCAAAATTGAGTAAGTTCAGACATGTTTCTTTCTTGTCCTAATCCGGGAACTTTCTTATTCACCTCATAGGTGCTGATGCTCCATAAGTCACTGTTTAGATCAGTAATGACTTATGCTTGCCCCATCTGGGAATTAGCAGCAGGCACCTGCCCTTTAAAATTGCAGCACCTACAAAGCAAGGTTCTTCGCACCGTTGGAATTTTTCCAAGGGGCACACTGGTCCCTGATTTGCACATGGCTTTTAACCTTATGTTTTTATACAACTATATAACAAAATTGTGCAGGCAATAAGCAATAGTCATGAAACTCATGAGGATGAACATGTTTGCAGCACAGGACAAGGCGGCAGTCAAGCTTATGACTGTTCAGGTGACCAGGCTGCCATTGTAGCATAAGATAAGGAAGATAGGCATGATCTGCTTTTCAAAACCTGAACTGACAGAAGACTTGTATATACTGCAGAATGAAGAATTTTTGGTAACATGTTATGTGTGATACGTACACTACACAAAAGGCGAAGTGTATTCACAAGAGACAAACCCATCTTCTCATCAGAGAGGATGTTGGATTATGACCGCAAGGGTTCAGCTGCAAAAAAAAATCTTTATGTCGTGAGACTCCAGGGGCTTGTCGCCAAGATGAACTGATTGGTGGTAAACCACCAGTCATAAAATAACATAAGCAGGTGAAGTAATAGAAGCAGCAGTAGCAGTGATGATAATTAGGATATTGATGATTCCTTATGGATGTGTACTGAACTCCAGCAGCCAGGGCCCAGTTACAAAGTGAGCAGAAGTATGAAAGAACAAACAAACAAACAAACATGCAGGCAAAATCAAATGCAAAAAAAAACTATACCAATTAACATTATACATATTTAAACAGAATTGTTAACAGTAATAAAGGTAAAAATGTAAAGCTGTCCCTGTAACAGGCTGTGAAGGCCCGTAGGGTTGTGAGATGTCGAAGCTCCCCCATTTTCTCTGGGCAGTCAACTCACAGATGGCAGTAATGTTGTCAGCCTTACGCACTGGCTACTCTTTACCCCCCAGGAATATTGCTGGTACTCATTTCTGTTAGAGGCTCAGTCATCCCCAGGGACATAGTTGCATCTGGAAGGATTAGGTCAATTGAAAAGAATCCTCCTCATCGGGACTCAAACCTGCAACCTTCCAGCTTGTAGCATAGTGCCTCAACCAACTACACTATAGCATGTCCCCAGCATGGTAGAGATGCAATTGCTAAACCTCTGATTACTGAAAGTAGTGTTCTAATGTGTAAACGATAGTGTCAATAACCATAAAACCTGGACATTAGACAACTGGAAACGCACTCGTGATATGGTCAAATGAGTCATCTTTCACGCTGTTCCCTATGTCAGGAAGAGTTTTATGTTTGGAGAACACCCAAGGAAGCCTACAGTCCAGAATGCCTGGTTCCAACGGTGAAACACGGGGGAGGTTCTGTGATGGTTTGGGCAGCAGTATCTAGGTACACTATTCTGTTGATCCTATTATTACCCTGCATGGCCAAATTACTGCAAGGGAATATGTGGACAGGTTGGGTAATCAGGTACATCTCATGATCCAGATGTTATTTCCAAACAGTGATGCAGTTTTACAGATGACAGTGTCCCCATCCACACAGCTGGAACTGTTCAGCCATGGTTTGAAGAGTATGAAGGTGAACTTCATCTTGCCTGGCCAGTATAATCGCCAGTTTTGAACATCGTTGAACCACTATGGTCAGTTTTGGAGACTAGAGTGAGGAACATATTCCCACATCCAACATCTCTAAAGCAACTTGAAGATGTTCTTCAAGAAGAATGGTATAAAATTTCACTAGAGATTGTTCAAAATGTGTACAAGTCCATTCCAAGGAGGATTGTGGCTGTGTTGAAGGCAAAAAGTGATTCATTGTCATATTAATAAAGGAATGTGTACAGAATCAGTAATTCTTCCATTTATTATGTTCAACCCTTGTATGTGTCATTAATAAGAATATTAAATAATGGGGCCCAAGGGTGAGCTTTGTGGTACACCATAAAACGTAGTAAATTGGGAAGAGAACTTCCTTAGTATGCGAGTAACAGATTTAGACCCAAGTAATGTGAAGCCAGCAGAAACAGCTGATGTAAGGGAACGGCTCTGCAAACACGCCCATTGCTGGACAACATGGTCATAACACACAACAATGTAGTAATTTGGAAGCCTCTATGCTGTCTGTGCAATAACTGTGTGACACAGCAACAGAACTGTTGTAAGAGGTGGTTTCTATGCGGTCTGTGCGAAAGCCATGCAACGAGGAGGAGCTGTGATTACAAGAGTCTTGAGGCAGCAGTGAGAAGAGTAGGAGGTTGGTGTGAGATGGCCACCAGCATGGAAGTTAGTCAGTTGGAGCAATAAGTGAGTTGCGAGACAGTTGCGGGCCAGTAAGAAGCTAAAGAAGCTTCAGCGTTGGAAGCTGTTACCAGGTGACAGGCAGTGGAAATACAGCAGGCTGAGAAGACTTCATATGTGCTGTAGTGAACTGCAAAGTGCGTGAATTAGCATTAGCTCTGTGGTTATTTGTAGTTACATTCTGTAAGACTTCAGTAAATCCAGTTACAAATCTAAAACCTGTTTTCACTCAAACACATGACAACTGGTGTCAGAAGTGGGATTGGATTGAAGATTTCATTGTGTAGTTATGCTACATGTTCCATGCTACGATGATGGAACAGATACTGGCACACCTGCTGAGAAAGGATTGTATTCCAGATGGACACCCATCAGGAAAAGATGCCCCCCCCCACTCTCTCCCTGTTGGCAAAAGTCGCAGTTTTGCAAATTGTCTGAGGTCCCTATGAGGCTGTACTGTCACAAAATAAGTGAATTGTATCAACGATACTTAGGTACGAACCCTGTTGCAGCTTTCTGTCTTATTACTATATTTATTTTCATGCTGTCCTTCTACCACAAAATAAATGTACATTTTTATCTGTTGGAAATATGCTCAGTTAAACTGCATAGTTACAGACATGGACCCCCCCCCTCAGAATTTAATGGTAGATTTATTTGGTGCAGTTTTTCTTCATCTCTCTCTCTCTCTCTCTCTCTCTCTCTCTCTCTCTCATTTAGTTGGTACAGCATTGTTTAGTCAAGTGTATTTTCTTCTGTACAGACTTACAAAATGGTAGAGAAACATGTATCATTTTCACACCACTTTTAAGTGCATCAAGTTTTATTTATGTTTGTTCTTATATATATTTCTGTTAAGCATGATGTGTAATTCATATAAATGCAGTGAAGTTTCAACACATTGGTAAAACAACTAGAAAAACGTAAGTTCAAACGATTAGTTCACAGTAGTAATTAAGTCGTTTTCAGGGTTGACTGCAGCATGGCTAATGAGTATTTCTAGATCTCTGGATTATCCTTTACTTTTAATTATCTGCACCACATCTCTCGGTTACCAAGGGTAAGCAAGAGTTCAATTAATTCTTGAAAACTTGGCAACCCTCCTTAGGGTGGGTCCATGACCCACAGTGTGAGAACACATGGGTTAATGTGTAACTAACTGTACTGTTCTTAGAGGGGAATAAATGTACTGGATGTTAAATTACTAGCTAGTGTAACAGAAAACTGACAGATTCTGATTAGTTTATGTTGTGATTAAAGCAGCAGTGAACCTTCATTAGTTACAGCCCCATATTAATCGCTTTTCACAGTGAACAAAATACCATGTAAGGTTAAAGTAATGAGCAGAAAGTAGAGGATCATTAACTAAGAGAATTCAAATAATAGTGGCCTAAAAGCCACTATAATTTTGTCCTCTGTCTTATCTGCATTTACAGAAGTACTATATTATGTGTTGTGGGGAAAGAAATAAACTGTTTCTCTTAATATCTGCGTCTCTGTTCATGTTAAACTTTGTCGCTTCAGAGCTAGATGGAGCATCAAGCAAACGAAGGAGAGCATCCCGTGACGGGAAGTGACCACACGCTATTGCTGGTTGGCACAACCTACAGCAAGACCAAGAAAAACAAGAAGTGAATGTTGTGCAGGATGAAGCATGTGGAGTTGCATAACTACCAGATGACAAATCAGTTCATTTTATTTGTGATAGCATTTGAGGCCACGCATACCATAATGAAATTTGCAAATGTCCCTACTTCTGTCCCTTTTGTGAATAATATAGATAAGTGGTTAAAGAGTACCATAGAAGGCTGTTGCCAAATGTTCAGTAACAATTACATTGTTGATTATAAGAATAAATGTTACTTCAAGTTGGCTGATTAAAACTACAGTATCTGTGTACATTTCATTTGTGGTACCATGAGAAATATTGTTCATAAGAGAATACATAAAGAACAGTACAATAATGGATATATAATTTCATTGCTTTCTTATTAAAATTTGTTTTCAACTGTAATTTTGATCATTTTACACTTTTACCTTACAAAGCAAGCATGATGAAATTTGGAGAGGGTAACACTGGCACAGTCAAGGATTGAGATGAACTCAGGTGTTGGAAATGGAAATTCTTGGGTTAAAGTGCCTTTTGAATTTTTCAGGGATTTTAAAAATCGTTGTGAGGTGGTATGTATTAGGCCTTGGAAGTCATGTCATCAACCAGAGAGAGTAGCATAGCTGACCATGAAGGTGGTGTTTCTTTCAGATATTTTGGAATTTTTGCTGTCTGGTTGTAGCAGAGTGAAATGGTACACAAGCAGGTACACAGTGAACTGTAGCATGAGCCACTATTTAATTTGTTGCTCATTGAAATTTTATTTTCTCAGAAATTTTATAGAACTGAACAACCATCTACTTGTTATCCTTAGATTTTATTTCCCCACAGTATTCCTATCCTTCGTATGTAGGTGATACGGGGCATGCAGTATATTTTAATGGACAATTTGAAGTACATTGTACCAAAACAAACCATAAGAAAATATGTCTGTTATGTAGTTAAGTTTTCTAGCCTGTCTCGTAATGTTAGATGAGATAGCCACTTACAGTAATTTCCCTACACTTGCAGTTTTTGTAGGAAGTGGTGAATACAAGTGCTGGTGAAACTTCTTGATGCCATACTACAGATGGAACATAAATATCAGTTGCTTTTTAATATCTTTGTCTAAGGTGTATTACTGTCTCATATCTTTGCAATTTGCAATGAATTATTTGTACCATTAAGTAAGAATAGTAAATTAATTTTATAGTTTACTGTCATGGACCAGGATTAAGTAGGAAGGTCAGGCCTGTATTGGAAAGATTGATATATATTATAAATACATCTATTACAGCGGCTCTTTGTGTTGAATGCACACTGAAGGTATGCATGTTGCAAAGAGATCAGAGACATCATCACCTCAAATTATTATATCCCAGTGTGATTTATATGGAAAGTTCTTGGACAATGTACAAAATACTAATTACAGCAGTTTATTCATTGATTTAGTCTTTGATGTAGGATTTTATTTTAATGCGGTAAAAAAGTGTTTATGGATACTGGCCTGCAAAGCTCCATGGCTTGCAGACATCTGAGTTATGAATGCATCTGGACCATGTTCAGAACAATCTTATAGATATAGGACAGAGCTCTAGAGCATAACAGTTGAAGGAGGAAGAGCAGTATGTAAGGAATACTGTTGAAAGACTGCATTGGAAGTTGTGTATGTTCTGCTTATACCTCAACATAGGCTTCATTCCAGATCACTTGGATAAACTTCATGGTATACAACATACCATTTGATAACTGGCATATTTAACTCGTCCATTTTTTTGAATTTGGATTCAGAATAAGTAGGCAGTGCTGTCTTTGAGTTGGCCATAAGAATTATATTTACAGATCACTGTATAAGAGAAAAGTGTTACTTGTTGCATTGTGATTGACAGATGTTAGATGAGTTTTTTTTTCTGCTGATGAATGTACATGATTGCGGGGGAACAGGTTCATGTTTTATTTTGAAGGAGGATCTACAGAGTAATCAGATCTCTGTGTTCAAGAGTGAATATTTCAATAACGATGTTAAATTTTTCTTTCAACATTTTAATGTAGGATTGGTGGAATACTTAGTGTATTATCATGGCCAGTACAAGTTACGTTTATTTAATTTTTCCGATAGTGGTATGAATGCATAGAGCAACACAGAGTAGTCACATGATTGAATTTTAAGAAATTTTGTTTTCCTAAGACTATTTTCCCCTGTTGAATGGAAGTGAGAGTTAAGATTGTCAAGATATTGGAGTTCGTGTGCGATAAAGATGTTTTTTTCTATGATGGATTACATCAAAGATTTTATATGTATATATACATTTTTCATTTGTTGGAGAAAGAAACTTAACTTATGGCATGCATGGTGAAGAGATGTTGTGAGTGTGCACATTTACATATTTGTGGATGAGACTTTGTGTTTACTGTGTTCATGTAGCTTGTTCACCCCCTTCTTAGATTTCAGTAATTTGTGTTTAATTTTTCCACTGAACACAAATGGCTTACCAGGGAATAGAACAGTCTGTACTTATTTCATACTGGTTCAAGAAGAAACAAAGAAATTTCTTTAAAATATAAGTATTTAATACCAAAAAGACAGTTAACCTAGTAGCTTTTATTCCTTGTAGTGTTGAAAAGGTGTGTTTCTGGGAGTAATTTATTTGGTTTTTAATAGCAAATGCATCAGAGACATGCACTTTTATAAATGGTTTATATTTGTGTGAATGTAAATTTTTGAATTTATGGTTTTAAAGTATGATACACAAATTTAAATTTCTTTTAGAGTTTCGTGAAATTTTAATAAAATAATTATATTTTATCTGCATATGAAATGAGTTGATTTTTCTATCCTTGTGCTTGTTTTTGTTGAAAGCCTTGCTGTGAGTATTGGTATACATGTATAATTATTATTATTATTATTATTATTAATTATATTATATAAACTTTGTACAAAAAATATTAAGATCCAGTCCCTAGAAGTGGTGATGTGTATATAGAAAACGGAA
This sequence comes from Cryptotermes secundus, assembly GCF_002891405.2. Taxonomy (NCBI): domain Eukaryota; kingdom Metazoa; phylum Arthropoda; class Insecta; order Blattodea; family Kalotermitidae; genus Cryptotermes; species Cryptotermes secundus. The sequence continues at coordinate 219,139 of NW_019718270.1, read as the reverse complement.
GTTGTTTAGGTAAATATGTAATTAGCTATCAGTTGTGCATGGTTGGTTTAATTTTGATTAATTAAATCTATTAGATTTTATATATATATATACAGGGGAAATGTGAAAATGTGTGCACAGTTACAAAGATAATGTTAAATAATTTTAACTGATAAGTTTGAAGCAAAGCCATGTGTCCTGTCTTTTTAAATCTTTTGAAGGTTGGAAAATTATTCCTCCCAGTCTCGAGTTGTGATCAGTTTTCTCACATCAGATTATCATCATCATCGTCCTTTGTATATGTGTGTATGGGAGAATGTATGCTTGATATGTGTGAACTCATTGAACACTAGTAAAGTAAAACCACAACCATATGTTAATATATATATATATATACATAAAAGTGAGTTTTTTCTTCATTCAAATGGCATTGTGGGAAATTGGTGCATTTTTACTTTTAATTAATCCTCTGCCAAATGTCAGAAGTCGGGGCTATGGATGCATGTGCGTTTTCACCGGAGTTTTTTTAAGATACCATTATATTATCACAGTTCTATTATTGATCGATTATATTATAAATATATATATATATAAAATAATGTAAGTTTTGTGAAATAATTTGTAAATAATGTTGTACATAATTTAACTGAGAATAGTTTCTAAACAAAACAAGATGTATATTGTACAGAAATTCCCAGCTATTATAGGCTTCTTTGTATTTTAGTACATACAACAATGGAAACAAAACATTGTCATTATTACTATTGTAGCTTTGGAGTCAAATGAAGTCATTTAAAGAAAATGTGGAATCAGTTATTGTACCTCACTTGTAGCTGTAGTGATCTGTTAATAGAAAAAAGAACAATTATTGTGTTACTCTTAATAGATGTTACATTATTACCTTTTTTACTCTTCCAAGCAAGTACTTCCCAAATATCAGCCATTAAGAAAGGCAATCCATGAATGACGCAGTTCTGACGGTGTTTCAATTGCAGGTACACCAAATTAGAAATCTGAACAAACCACACCAAGCCCCTCATAATGTTCAGCATGTCATATTTGGGCTGATTAAAAATGGTGTATTGTCTCAAAAACTAGTGATTTCAGCATAACTTTTGACCTTTTGCAAATATAGCAGTCATACTTAGGGACATGGTGTCCTGTGTTATCAAGATTTCTTACACTAGATAACATTTTGCTGCAGGGCATCACAAGACTTGGCATTAAAGGTTGCCTCTTATTGAAAGATCTGTAGCAGTGGTTTTGAGTGGGCTCATACTTGTGTTAGATCAGGTTGAGAAAAAATTTCATTTGAGTGTTAATTTTTTTATTCTCAAATTCAGAGAATTCTCTCTTAGCTTCTTTTCCTTTGTTCATCGGGGTCATTTTAGAAGGACTTACTAAAGATGTTCTTAATCTCTTAAACCTTTTGGCTTATTCATAGCACAGCACAGCACATCACATCTCTCACTGTCGTACTGTATGATAGTTGAAAGCGAGAGAGGCAGATATATTTTGTGGTCAGACTCCATGAGCTGCCATGAGGTTGCCTGAAATATAACCAAAGTTATGCCACAAAAAAAAAAAAAAGTAATTCACTGATGTGCAATATCACGATGCTGTTCTAACCTAAGTGTTGCTCAACATAAACAGCTGGTCATCTCAAGAACAGTAAGTGTGAAAGCAATAGTGTGTCAAAAATTGTCAGATGCTCCAGTTACAGTCTATACTCGTAAGAATGTGGTGATTAGACATACAAAATAAACTATGAAATAGCAGGAAGTACAGTGTCTCCTGAGGCACACGTCTGAAGGTGGAAACAACAGAAACTTGTCAATTCTACATGAAAATTGCCATTTGTATGGATTCAAATAAAGAATGGAATGTCAGTCTCGAGAAGCATCATTACTCAATGACAAGCTGAAATTTTAAGTCCTACTGAGGGCGGTGTGTACAAATGATGTGGAGGAACAGGTTTTCTTCGTAGCAAAGGTCTGCGCTTTGCAAGAACTTAACCATCACACTTTTGATATACTGTTGATCAAGTACTAATGTATTTTGATATACCACCCAATTACACCTTCAGTGATGGATATGCAAAATCTATTTTCATTAAAACATCAATCAGTGAAAAGATGCAAGTGACCAGTGTTGACCAAGTTGGCAGACAGCACAAAACTACCACGTGTGATTGTGAATCAAATGAACTGTTTGTAAGATGAAGCTGCCAATGGGCTTAGTCTTGTGGATAACAATGAATTTATGAAGGATGGGTTACACGTCTGGAACAGGAGACCAAGATTAGTGTTGGATTCATATGAAGGTCATTTAACACTGTATGCCAGATCTGTGATTCATACAATGAACTCTGACCTTATTGTCGTACCTGGATCTCTTCAAAAGTGATGGTGAGAGGATTTAAAAGGTGTATACTGGATGAGAGGATAGCAGGACGTTGGGAACGCACAAGTCAGCTAAAGCCAAGTAAGGAGAGTACGGCTGATAATCTATGACAAATGTCTTTTCCTGCTAGAAACTGCGACACTCAAAATGAAGTGTGCCAGTGCCTTCTGGTGAAGAATTGGTGAGCTACCTGTTCACAGCTATCCTCGCTTGTGCCTCAGCATCAATAAGAATGATAGTGCTCCCTTGGGGTACAAATTCAAAGTGGATGATGACTCCTGATGTTGAAAAAGCAGATCAACATTGTTTTGATCTTGGACTTCAACATCCATGAGTTCTTTGGGCTAGGGATTTACCATAAACTGTTTTCAACATCTCTAATGTTTCACTTGGCTATTGCCGCCGTTTAATTAAAAATTCACATTCACTCTGTTTCATCATACGCTCCATTTGTACCTGTTAACAAACTTCGAAGTAACAGCATTGCCAAATAGACAGGTGCATAATTAAAAATGAGTCTTGAAAATTATTTGCCCAACCTTGCATAACATGCTTCCTGATATTTATTTTCTTCCACATGTTTATAGCAACATTATGAAATGAATTAACAAAATTATTTTTATCTGTGCATGTATATTTCATACTATGGTGTCATCTTGCATTCAGGTAAATGCATTGGTGCACTTGGTGCAGTGTGAAAATGTGAAAGGTATTACAAATTATTACACTGAAAGATTTGTGTACTAGAGAAAATTATAATCTTGATTTTCAAAATTTTTCCAAATTCTTTTCTTATGAACTGAAAATTTTATTCTTGCACATGCGTGATTTTGAGTCCTATTAGATCTTTTTATTTATAAAGGGCATTTGAAAGCATAAGAAACTGTCAGTTACTTGGAAAGGGAGGTGACTGAAGGTATTACAAGCAAAGTTCAGAAGTTGTACTCAAGTCATCTACTTTCTGAAGTTCTGTGAAGAATATAATGAAAATTACACGCAATACCAAAATTTAATTTATATCTTTCACTAACAAAATTACAATTATGCCTGCAAAAACTAAAATCAAGACTTCATCATTAACACATCAAAGTGTATGATTTTTCACAAAGTCGATAGAAAGTTCATCCAGTGTAACAATTTGTAGGTCACTGCTTTATCACTTCTGCCTTACATGTTTCGGTTTAATACAACCATCATCAGAGGCACATAGTATAATCATGAAAACACTGTCGTTGTTTAAGATGTACACAGTTATGTTTGCTGCGTGGACGCTGCTACAATATGTCGACGTGTAAAAGCACAACACTTGCTAGGATTGTTGAATGCACTATCAATTCTCACATTCCATCCGAAACTTCCCTCAAGTTAAAAACGTCAATGTTAAAATATTTAAAAATTTAAAACATTTGATGTAAAATGTTAAGCTCCTCCTTGTTGATTCATCCCGAAGATGGGAGATGTCAGCTTGAGGTTGTAAGCCATACAACCATTTTGTTGCTCACTGCACCCCTCTTTTATTATCAGTTTTTCTGCAGTCTGCTTTTACCGGTTCTCACGGTCTCTTCGCTTGCGGATTTCTTATATTTTTCCTTCTACCCTGAAGATGGAGGCGATACGTTCCTCCGAAACGTCGGTTAACACCACATATACACGGTGCCAAATCCCAGAAGACTGCTTTCTTCTTAATCTGTTTTGTCTGAATAATTTTAAGTTAATTTAACTTAAGTCTGCTTGCGGACCACCTGTCCCATCATCGCGGCCCACAGGTTGATGGACACTGCATTATTTTTTTATTTCATAGTATATAATGAACGTAGTTCGGAAAATGACTGAAATAATATAACGGGGTTTCCTAAAGTATGTGGTTGTAGCGGGTCTAGCCACCCGATCAGAGGCATTTTGTAACTGAACTACATTCGGAGTCTGTTAACACTGTTAAGGGTTAATCACTTTCCCTTTACTTCGATTCTTCGGCTGCAGGTGGTAGGACTAGGGAACAGGAGTTATTCATGGGCGCCAGTAAGCAAGAGTATTATTATTACTACAATTATAAAGGCTCTACAGCCTTTTGTTGGGCCTTCGCCGCTACACACAATCGGTAGGACTCCTTGGACTGGGGATCAGCCCGTCCCATCAGTAAACAAGATATATTTACAAAATTTACTGTGTTTGGGGTGAAAGGTAAAAGCCGGTGGTAGTCAGTGGGATAGGCGTGAGATTACTTCTCAGATCATAACGAGTCTTGCTTAGACAAGTCGGTCGAACACGTTCACTTCGATTACACAACACAGTTACAAAGAACTATTAGTTTTATAATGTGTACTGACTGGATTACAGATATATGTCTCATGGCGCCACAAGTTTCACTTTAATATTATATATCAACAACGATAGCACTGGTTGCTACTTTTTTACGCTGTCAGTCCTTATAGGCTGACCTCAATTTGAGTCTTAACGATACATAATTTAGTTGCGTACCACAGAGCCATAGAGCGAAGCAGTTTCCCTTTGTATTGCATTAGAATTAGGTGAAGACTCTCGACCCTCTTGATGGACTCTGCTTGAAGCCGCCAGCTTTTTCGAACTGTTGATTTCAAACGATGTCGCCACCCTTAACTTAGCTTGATTGGTTACCTTTAAAACTTGGGTATAAGAAGAGTAATCATTTCAGTCAATATAATTTATTTGTGTAGGCATCGCACTCAACTCGTACGCTTTGCGTGGGTAGTGTATCTAAGCTATATAGCTAGATGTTGCTGCTTCCGTTTCATATAACTTCTTTGCGCCCCTGAGGACATCAGGAATGGACGTGGAGGAGACAGCCAACAAGTCGGGAGAACAGCACCCATCGGACAAGTCAGGTAGGCCGCCTCCCATTGTACTGACCTCTACTGCAAACCTGATGCAGTTGCAGAGGAAGGTCAAGGACCGAATCACGGGCAATTTTGAGTTACGCAACACCAGGAGCGGGACTAGAATTGTCACGAAGGAAATGGCGGGACTTCTCAGCCATCAAAAAATTCCTAGAGAGTAACAATCTCTCATACTTTACCTACTATCCCAAGTCTGAGAAACCCATCAAAGCTGTTATCCGTCACCTTTCACAAAATACTCTAGCTGAATATATCTCTGACGGTCTGGTGAGTCTGGGGTTTGACGTCATTATCGTCAAACAAATGACAACCAGTCGTCGGACTCCTCCAGAAGGAACAAATAACATTAACCTTCCCTTGTTCCTTGTCACACTACCTAGAACGGAGAAGTCCTAAGAACTCTTCCGATTAACCAACCTCTGCCACATTGCCATCAAGGTAGAGGCGTACAAAGCACAAAGCGGGCTCACGCAGTGGTACAACTGCCAGCAGTTCGGCCACGTTTGGGCAAACTGCACGCAACCGCCACGTTGTTTGTGGTGCGGAGGCGGCCACCTACACAAGGAGTGTCCAGAAAAGGGGAACTCTGCCTCCACTCCAGCATGTTGCAACTGCCGATTGGCGGAGGAAGACAAACCTCATCCCGCCAATTTTCGGGGTTGCAGATATGCCAAGGAGGAGCAGCAAAAGACGAAGACACAGAGAACGCCCAGAACTATCACGGGGAAGGGGTTCTCATCAAACGTCATCACTCCAGGTGTCTCCTTCGCGGCGGCACTCAGAGGCGGCGCAAAGCAACAGCAGCAGCAACATCCTCAGATAAATCCCGCTCCGGTGGCTTCTACACCCGCAGCAAGAAAGCAGATTGTACCGGCCCCTACACTGCAGAAGGAAATAGGTCAGTCAGTTCAGGCTCCTCATGTAAATAGTCCATCTCTCGACAGTACGTTGAGAGTAGTGACTGTAGTACAGCAGATTATGACAGAGGTCAGTGGTGCAGTGTCCGAGGAGGACAAAATAATGGCCATTACTAAAACTGTACTAAAACTCGTGAAACAAAATGGCTACTAGAGTTCATAGGCCCCTCAAAGTCATAGCATTCAATGCGGATAGCATTGGGAGACAGCACTATGAGCTCACTAAACAGCTGCAAGGCCTACACGTAGATACGGCCCTGTTTTTAGAGACACATCTGAAACCTCATGAAAGGTTCTTTATTCAAAATTTCCACTTTTATAGAATCGACCGCCACTCGGACAGAAACGGCGGAACTGCCGTTGCAGTAAGAAAAGGCATTCCCCATAACCATGTAGACCTACCACCCCTCGTTTCAGTAGAAGCGAGAGCGATCTGCATACCAATTGGTAACAGTGAAGTACTGCTTGCAGTTGTTTATAAATCTCCAGGCAAAGCCTGGAGTGGTGCTGACATTGCTGAGCTCTTAAGCTTTAGACGTAAGTCTATTCTGGCAGGTGATTTGAATGCTAAGCACCCATTTTGGAATAGCAGAGTTTCAAACCCCTCAGGCTTGAAACTTATGGATTTATTTGATATGAGTGATTTCGAAATCTCAGCACCACAGTGCCCCACTTATTATTCCCCTGCGGGAAATGGTGACGTGCTGGACATTGTGGTTCACAAAAATATCAGAGTGTTGGATGTCATCGTTTCTGATATTTTGGATTCAGATCACCTACCAATAGTATTCCACATACTGGATCACGTTAAGATTAGGAATCTTTCGAAACCTATTGAGAAATTTACAGATTGGGAGCGGTTTCAAAGCCTCGACTCTGAGTTAATACCACCTAAACTAGAAATTAAGTCAGGGGTAGAAGTCGATAAAGCCGCACGCGACTTTGCAGCCTCTATTGCTTCGGCATATAGGTTGTCGTCAAGTAAAGTTACACTTTCGGATATAAACAACGATCTACCTGGTCTAGATCGTTTGATAAAATATAAGCAGAGGCTGCGAAAATTGTGGCAAGAAACCAGGGATCCAGCGTGTAAAACGGCAGTCAATTGGGTCACCAAATCAATCAGACGAATGGCCCGTAAAAAGGCACTTGAACGGTGGGAAACAAAAATAAATAACGCTGAAGTCACACCTCAGGTTATATGACCCATTGCGAAATCTCTCTTAAAGAGAGACTGACCAAGGGCGCCAACTGCTGTTCATGGCTCTTCTGGCCTTAAATTTTACCCTTCTGAAAAAGCCAACGCAATTGCCGACTGTTTGGAAATTCAATTCACGCTACATGATCTGTGCGACGATAACCATGAACGGCGGTTGGAGGCTAGAGTTCAAGCTCTGCTGGAAACTGTAGACGACATACCCACTCAAAAGATCAGACCATGTGACGTACATAAATTAATAGAATCTCTTAAATTAAAAAAGGCCTGCGGAATTGACGGCATCCCAAATGAATGCCTCAGGCACCTTCCAAGGCGACCATTGGTTCATCTAACCCATTTATTCAATCACTGTCTTCGGCTTTCTCATTTTCCAACTACTTGGAAGGAAGCAAAAGTAATAACTTTACCAAAACATGGTAAAGACCCGAAATTCTCTCAAAATTTACGTCCAATCAGCCTCCTGTCCACGGCAGGAAAATTATTCGAAAAAGTCATTTTGAATTCCCTCCAAAAACCTATTGAAGAAAGAGGCCTGCTCAACGCAAGCCAGTTTGGTTTCCGTGCACGTTACAGCACGACATTGCAATGTATGAGGCTGGAGGACCACGTGACCCTTAATTTCAAAAATAAAATGTCTACGGCTGTGGTGTTCTTGGACATCGAAAAAGCCTATGATACCATGTGGCACTCAGGATTGCTGTATAAGTTACCAAACTTGGAATTCTCGAACAGGTTGACCAAACCATTGGGTCCTTTCTTTCTAAACGTAAATTCAGGGTCTCGGTTGAAGGCGAAATGTCAACGCTAAGGGAAATGCAAGCAGGGGTGCCACAAGGTTCTGTCCTTTCCCCTACTCCTTTCAACTTGTATATAAATGATGCCCCCCAAACTCGTAGTGTTCACCTGGCCCTCTTTGTTGACGACACCTGTCTGTATGCGACAGATCGCAAGGAGGGTTTTATTGTTAGAAAACTCCAGCCCGGTCTCAGCTCAATTGAGACCTGGTGTGAGCGCTGGAATATAAAAATTAATGAATATAAGACTCGGGGGGTCTACTTCTCTCGTGGCCGTCGACCGCCTGAGTCTTGTCTTACTCTAAATGGAAGAAATATTCCATTTGTAAATAGTGCAAAATTTCTAGGTGTAATCTTCGATAAGAGAGTGACATGGAGATTACACAGAGAAACGATCGAAACCAAGGCCTTCAGAACATTCATTAGAGTATATTCCCTTTCAAAAGTGAGCAATTGAGGGCTAACATTAAAATGACCCTCCACAAAGCTCTTATTAGTTCCGTAATGACTTATGCTAGTCCCGCCTGGGAGTCTGCGGCAGACACCCAATTAGTGAAATTGCAGCGCCTACAAAACAAGGTTCTCCGCACCATTGGCAATTTTCAAAGGCGCACACCGGTCCGCGATTTTCACATGGCATTCAAAATCCCGTACGTATATGACCTTATAACAAAATTATGCAGGCAACAAGCAAAAGTCATATAAAATCATGAGAATGAGAATGTTCGCAACATCGGGCAAGGCGATGCCCGCCACAGAAAGTATATGAGGCTTAAACTAGGTGGCGGTCAGGCGTACGACCGTTCAAGTGACTAGACTACCGTGGTAGCGAATAATACTAGAAATAGGGCATAATCTGCTGTACCGCGCCTGGACTAACAGAGGCGTTGTATATACTGTACACAGAAGTAAGGAATAAGTGTGTATTTGTAAATGTATGTAAATACAGACGGTGGACTTATTAATACAGACTGACTGACAAATGGCAGACCCGACCTCTCGTTAGAGAGGGCGCTCCACATAGACAAGACAGTAACTTTCAATCAAAAGAAATATCTGGTCATCAGCCCAAGCTGGGGCTCGACACCAAGACAGACAGACTGACTGACCGTCAGTTGCAACATGACTTTGACTCTGTTTCATATTAGAGGCGCTTTGTCGCTGATTACAAAGTTAAAATTCTTGGAAGTAATACATCAAGAATGAGCATATGTCGCTATTACAAACAAAAATAGGCTTATACTCAAAAGTTGCAACGTACCTTCGCAAAGGATACAGCAATCCTAGGCTTGCGTGAAGATTCAGTGAAACCAAGAGAAGAGAATAAAAATTGTAGTGAATTGAGCGAGCCTTGAAACACTGGCCAGACAATAACTCTGTGGGAAAAGAAGAGTAGTGGAGTGAGGTAAGTGAATTGAAGAGATGTGAAGAAAGGAAAAGTGAAGTGAAGTGAAATGAGCGAGCCTTTAAACACTGGCCAGGAGGTAGCTTCGTGGGAAAAGGATAGCAGTGTAGTGAAGTAAGTGAATTGAAGAAAAGCCAAGACCAATTACTTACTTACTTATGGAGCTGAGCCCGTCTTGAGGAGAAGCCAAATCTGCAGACCAATACATGTGGAAATTGCGTCAGAGTGGCTAACCGTGATGATATTCCGGATGTAGTCTCCCTGACCACGGAACTCGGTCGTGCAAGTGAACCGCGAAGCAGTTCCATTTTCCTCTTTGTCCACTTGTTACCCATGAAACGGGAAGCATTGTCTGTGACCAAGGTTTACACGCGCAATCCGTGAAAAGTGCCAAGTCCTACTGCTGGAGCTATAGGAATTTTGGCTACGTTAAGACACGCGAAAAGTAAGAGGGACTGTAGATATTCCATGGAAGACAGGTTTGATGCTATCTACGGAACGCGATGGGACATATAGAAAACTTGAGAGAAAAGACGGAAGGGCGAATATCGTGCGAGAATGGTGAGGGTGAAGAACCTTATTGACTCGATGACGCCGGAACCAGATGGGACATATGCCTATTATTATGAAGTCGACGTCCCACTAGCCGAATCTTTTCATTGCCGAATCTGCGCACCGGTTCCAAAGATATACAAACGGCACCGAGACCTCTTAAATCACGTCCGCCGATACCATCTGCATCGACTTGTTTTCAAATGCCGCGGATGCAAGGTCGTGTTCGATACCCTCAAAGGATGGTAATACCATCAGAAGTCGACCGTCTGTGCGTATGCCGCAGCACCGCCTAGCACTCCCCCGCCAACCATGCTGGATACGCAGGTGGGGGCCATTCCGGTACTTCACAGTCGAATGCCACAATCATGTTCCACACCCTCCCTGACCGTCACCCTTGATCGGATACCTGCAACTTATTTTGCGGCTCCGTCTTCTACCGATTCGTATGAACCCTCGACCACATGCACGTCCAAACATCAGCGACCTGATGAAGATCCCCTTATACCAGTAACTCACACACCGCCTCCAGTGTCCCTGACGGAACATACAGACCCAATGCCCGAGTGGAACAAGGAACCCTCTAATGACCCTAACGACGATGCTACAGTTACGCGTCTACAGATGTGTGTAGTCAGTGACTACCAGACAGACCTGAGTAAAACCCCAATGCAATAATTAAAATGATACCTTAGTGAACAAAAAAAAAAGTATATGAGTTACGCAATTAGGAATAACGCATTCACGATCCATCACTTATTGAACATAGACATTTATTGCAGTTTTTTCAGATAATGTGTAATAAATGTATGAAGAAATATTGTGTTATCTCCTTTCCGACGTAGCCCGGTCTCAGATCTTAAAAACGGTTGCAGTGAATGTGACATGGGCTGTCCAGTGAAGGAGGTTAGCTCTTTCTCAGGGATCGAACGGATATGTTTTCTTTTTCACCTGAGGGTGGAAGCAGAGCCAATTTCCAAAACGTTTTCACATTTTTAGAATATCGGACGATGGACGAAGTCCGAAAGTCCAGGAACTCTTCATGACTTTTTTTGTTATGTAGATTGAAGCATCATCTCAGCGTAAAAGCAGCTCTGAACTCTGAACGTTCTGAATATCCTAGGGGACCCGTGTGTATGTGATGATAAATGTGGTGGTAGTCAGGTACTACCACCACCACAGCTAGGATGAATAATAATAATATTACCACCTATATAAGATAAAATCTCTGATATATTCGCTGAAAATTATTTCATTTGATTGTGTTGATCATGACCAATACGTCCTCGGCGCATTAAGCACTAGGTTAGGGTTTAGTTGGTGCTCCTGATTTTCGCGTTCCGTGGCCAACCGGGAAGCAGTTTCCCGCAGTTTCAATGGTTATGATGGTGCGCGTCGTTGTTTTACATGGCTTTGTCGTTATTTTTTTTATTACGCCCGGTAGAATAGTTTGAATGTTATGTCTATTTCATGTATATTTTTGTGGTGAAAATAATATGTAATAAGCAATGAATCGTAGAGGAATTGGTGTTTGTGATTAATTTCCGGTGGCAAGAAATAAGCATATACAATCCATCACAGGTCTAGTATTGCATTTGCAATGAAATTATTTTAGCCCAGAGTGGTTTGCTAAAGTATTAAGCTCTTTTATTTAAAGTACTTTTACACATGATTTGGCCCAGTTGATAATTACATGTGCATGTATTGTAGTTTGTTGGATTTAATGTTTTAGGTAAGATCAGGAACGAATTTGCAGAAGTAATTCATAGAGTCCCGATCTGTGTTTCAGGTTTTAAATGATCGCCTAATCGTCTGCTGTCATCATCATGCCTCACGATATTGTTTACCCACAAGGTTGTCGTCCTGTAACGGATGACCTGGGGCCAGATGAACTTATACGACGACTTAAGGTTATAGCTTTTTAATATACTTTCCACTGTTAACTGTATTACTATAGGGTAGAAATAGATTACGTTTGTTAATTATAGTATAACAATTTACGCTTATATCAGACTAGTAGTATATTGACATTGATATAGGGAGGTAATTTTAAAGGCTGTCACAAAATGTTCTGTCAGTCAAGTGAAAGACATACAAGCTTCTTGTGTGGTTGAACCCACAATGCAGTTTCACAAACCCATAGGCCAAGAAAGAAAGAACTCACCCAGGTCAGAGCATTTGCTTGAAATCGTCAGTGTAATTACACACACACACATTACCTGTACTACTGTAAACTGTTTACTTTCATGTGTTGAATATCCATTTTGGAAATTGAGGACATTGGAAACATGAAACCTGAATCTTTAAATCCCACTTGTCTGTGCAAACAATGTACTGGATTTTTGAGGAGAATTTGATAACTTGTTACTGATTTCAACCAGTTTTTCATCATTGAGCACTTTGTGTTTTGAGTTGTGCCCTGTCTGGTAATGAACCTATCTGGCTAGATGTTGTTATGGTTATAGGAGTAATTATTTTACGCCATTTGGAAGTGTAACATACAGAAATTAATGCTGGAATTTGACTTGGTTCATTGTGGTCTGTCACACTAGCAGTAGTATAAAAGATTATTACAGTTGCTATGACTGAAACATGTAAAGGATGAACGATTAAAAAAAAAAAATTATCAATCACACTGGATGGTGTTAATAATCGTTTATACTAATGCTGGACTCTTCACCTTGCCTTTCATGTAGGTAATACATGGTGGGGTGCAGAAACTTCCTTTTTGTGAAGGAATGGGAGGTCGCAGGAAAGTGGGGATAGGCTTGGCGAACGCGGCGGTTGCGGAAGTTTCTGTCTGNAATAATAATAATAATAATAATAAACAATAATAATAATATTTTTCGAAAATATTTAACAGTACTCAGACGTTCAAAAATGTCTCTTGTCTTACAATTTGAATTAATATTAAAAATCGGCTCAATTATATGTGGTTACGGAGGGCGCCAGAAAAATATACCACGGGCGCTGTGTTGGACAGGGCTGCTATATGGCAATGCAGCATGTGTTCCATACTCCGAAATTAAGCCCAGAGGTTCAGTTTCCGACCGGAAATCGATTGTTTTGTGGGTAGAGAACTTGAGGACAACCGGGAGTGTGGTGAAAAAATCATCTGGATGACAACGGACCGTTACGACGCCAGAAAATGTGGAGGCAGTTCGACAGTCAATTTTGAGATCTCCAAGACACTCCGCTCGCAGACATGCAGTCGCCCTAGACATATCCAATCGTTCAATGCGCCGAATTCTTCACAAACATCTTAATTTCGATCCCTATAAGATGGTTGTGCAAGAATTGTTACCACATGATTTCCAGAACCGAATAACGGCGTGTGAAACATTATTGGAAACTTTACCCCCTGATGAACTTGTTTTCTTTAGTGATGAGGCACATTTTCACCTATCCGGATATGTCAACAAGCAGAATATGCGCTATTGGAGTGCTAACAATCCCAGAGAGCTCCGTGAGAGGCCACTTCACAGTGATAAGGTGACAGTATGATGTGTGTTGTTGAGAGTTGGAGTTATTGGCCCTTATTTTTTTGAAGAAGACAATCATGCAGTTATTGTCAATTCACAGCGGTATGTGGACATGATTAAAAACTTTTTCGAACCAGCTCTTGAAGAAATGCATCTAGGAAATGTCTGGTTCCAACAGGATGGTGCCACGGCCCACACAGCCCGAGCTTCGATGACAGTTTTGAGGGGAAAATTCCCCGAATGGCTCGTCTCGCTTCGAGGTGACATCGCGTGGGCAGCGCACTCACCTGATCTAATGCCCTGTGATTTTTTTTTATGGGGATACCTCAAGGCAGAAGTTTTTAAACATCGCCCCACGAACCTGCTTCAGCCAAAGAATGTTATCTGGCAGGAAGTAGCACAAATTCTGGTGCACATGTTGGAACGTGCACAGGGGAACTTTAGAAAACGGTTGCATCAGTGCAGTGAGAACGGTGGCCACCACCTTCATGATATTTTGTTTAAAACTACATGATTTAAAACTTTAAAGTATGTTCTTTTATTAGCTGAACATAAATTTTGTCTATCAGCAATAATTTTTCTTTTATTCACCTTCAAAAAAAGGAAGTTTCTGCGCTCCACTCTGTATGTTTGAACTCTTGTGTCATTTCAAAGCAAGAAAAATGTGACTGTTTGACTGTTTAATATATTAGTAGGGGCTTGGATTTACGGTTGGCAGGCCCATAATGCTTATCCATCCTTTATGGTAGCTGTTCAGATATTTAATGAAGCAATATTGAAGACAAATTCTAATATGTATAGGCTCTTGGCATGTCAAGTATACCATGAGTCTGTTTATTGTGCAAGTTAATGCAAGTAGTGTATGTTCCTTCCACCAGATCAGTAAAATGATTTTAGGATGCTCTGAGATAAAGTCTCTGTCATTCAGCTTAATTATATAATTGTGTCATTAATGTTCTTTTTAAGTTTGCTAGACATTAAAACATGCAATCCTGTGTTTTAAGACATTGGCTCATACTCTGCAAGCAATGGGGCAGGATGAGGGAATGTATCAACAGTACATACCATTGGCACTCCACCTTGCTGAGGATCATTTCTTGATGCATCAGAGTAAAGATGTTCAGCTACTAATTGCCTGTTGTATTGCTGATGTTCTAAGAGTTTATGCTCCAGAAGCCCCTTATAAAGATCCAGAGCAGGTTAAGGTATGTTCTGTAGTTTATTTACAGGATACTCTAAAGTGGTTTTGCAGTCATGAAGGAGCATTATGCCATTTATTGCATCATTCACTTATCACCTACACATGACAGTTGATAATATGATAGATACATACAAGGTGTGGCAATAAAGAAACCGGATTCATGCTCTAACCCTTTATTAAAAAAAAATCAGACAGTCAAAATGTTATCCCCTTCAATGTAGTCCCCTCCCCGATCCCTACACCGCTCCATGCGAATTTTCCACTGTTGGAAGCAGTGCTGCAGGTCATCTTGTGTTATGCTCTTCAAGAGTTGCGTCGCTTTTGCTTTCACTGCATCCACGGACTCGAACCTGGTCCCTTTCAGCGCAGACTTGATTTTTGGGAAGAGAAAAAAGTCGCACGGTGCTAGGTCCGGAGAATACGGTGGATGTTCCATCACTGGAATGTTGTTTTTTGCCAAATACCTCTTCACAGATAGCGCGTTGTGTGCTGGCGCGTTGTCGTGATGAAGAACCCATGAGGCATTCTTCCACATGTCTGGTCTCCTTCGTCGCACACGTTCACGGAGGTACGTCAAAACATTTTTATAATAAACCTGATTGACAGTCTGACCTTCAGGCACCCAATCAATGTAGATTACCCCCCGGATATCGAAAAAAACAATCATCATTGCTTTGAATTTG
This sequence comes from Cryptotermes secundus, assembly GCF_002891405.2. Taxonomy (NCBI): domain Eukaryota; kingdom Metazoa; phylum Arthropoda; class Insecta; order Blattodea; family Kalotermitidae; genus Cryptotermes; species Cryptotermes secundus. The sequence continues at coordinate 203,631 of NW_019718270.1, read as the reverse complement.
GACTTGCTCATGCGCGCTTTCTTCTTCCTAGGGGATTTGGGGCTCTTCCAATGCATGGATTGTCGCTTAGTCTCTGGATCATATTGAAGAATCCAAGTTTCGTCACACGTAATTACGTTTTGGAAGAAATCAGGATCATTTTCAATGTTTTCAAGAGTGTCAACACAGCAATTCACTCGATGTTCCTTTTGCTGGGGGGTAAGGATTTTTGGCACCACTTTAGCACACACCTTTTTCATGCCCAGATCGTCGTGCAAAATCTGTCTAACACTTTCCTTATTGATGTTCGTAAGTTCAGAAATTGCTCGAATGCTCAGTCGACGATCTCTTCGAACAATTCTAGCGACCTTCTCCACATTCTCTGGAGTTTTCGCAGTGGGAGGACGGCCCGATTTTGGATCGTTCCCGACGTTTTTCCTACCCTCCATAAACTTCTTAAACCACTCGAAAACTTGCGTGCGAGATAGACACTGATCACCATATACTTCTGTCAACAAATTGTAAGTTTCAGTGGCAGATTTTCCAAGTTTTGTGAGGAATTTGATGTTAGCACGTTGTTCTGCATTAGCACTCAGCATTATTCCGACGGAGCTCAGAAACACGATCCGCTTCTAACAATGGTCGCGGCCAGACTAACCGATGCACGTGAATGAAACTTTGTGTGACGGTAGAGGGAAGTCCAAGGGTCAATGCCCTACCCTCCTCTTCGTCAATGACATGGCCGGAAATGAGTCATAAAAGTAATCCGGGTTCTTTATTGCCACACCTTGTACTTGTGGACGCTTCTTTTACTTCACATATGAAGTGGGAATATGAGGCTGTGTGTTTTATAAAAGTTGTCAGAAGAATTAAAGCTTGTCCTAACAAGATATGAGCGCCCTTTGTGTAACAAGGGCAAGTTTTCTATATGTGGGATGTAGTTGAAGCTTGAGAGGAAGACTAACGTGGGTAGTGTATGTTCTTCCTGATCCACCAAGGTTAAGTAAGTCATGTTATGTGATTTTCTTGTGAATTGCATGATGAACAGATTTTCTATCACTTCTCATTAAGTTATATTTTATGTTGAAGTACTTCATCTCAGTGAAAAATATTAATGGTATGATCCCTCCTTAGATCTAAAAGTTCATTCTCAAAGTGGTTTAACATACTCGTACTTCTGAGCTGTGCTTGAACTTTGAATTACTTCATGGTGGATTATAAATGCTGAGAATGATTGTACTTGAGGTTGGAATGAGGTGGAATACACAGAGACTAGTCTCTGTTCATTCAGTTTTCCAGTGGTTTGTGTAATGGTGACTCATTGTTTGTTCATCACATCATTAATTCTTTTGATATTCAGTAGTGCAGATATGCACATTTGGTACTGGGAGAAATTCTTGTAAGGATTGCATCAAATTGTTTGACTCTCTCATGTGTAAGGAATGGTTGCTCTTCCATTCACATTGGGTCCATGCAGATCAGGACTGCTAGCTGAAACAACAGTCCTACAATTGAAATGTGCTCAAACTGCAGCAGATGCTGGAAGACTCCTTGTTGCTGCACGTGCATTCTTGACAACTTTGTTAAAGGTTTACATTCCTGCATTGTAGTTCTTGGAACTAGAGAAATCTTTCTGTTTGATACTTTCTTCAGTTTCACAGTTGTCATAGGATTTGGTCTGTAAATGTTTGTTTTTGGTTCATCACCACAAATAAAATTTCGACATGGTGAAGTTGGGGGAATTTTCTCACCACAAAGAGCTACTGATAAGCCTGTCCCCAGGTACCTGCAAATTGTATATAGGCAGTAGAGCATTAGCAGAGTCTTGATGGAAGGGTGCACTCCAGCATTCATCTGTTGGCTGCTTGAAAAGTAGGCAGAATATCTGTTCCATATACCTTTCAGGATTCTCTTAAAGAAAAATGATGCATTTACACATCATGCAGCAATTTTGGAATCATGTGGTGGAACCTCTTGTCATAGTCTCAAGATTGTGCAGACTCCAGTACCTGCTGTTCAGTGAATGTGTGACATATAGTAATTGAAACCAAGCCTCATAAAGAAGAAAATGAGAGGGTTGATTCCACCATCTGAAAAGATTTGAGCGATTCGTTTATGAACTCAAAAATATCTCCCATATTCTATTCATTGGACAGTTGTTGCTACAGATTGCAATGATAGCTTGTGACAGGTGAACCCACTGCATAGAGCAGTGTCACTTCCTAGGTAACACATTGTCAAGACAGTGCATGATGATGTCAGAGGTGCAGTATGTAATTATATTAAGTGATTGAAAACATTATCCATCATGATGATAGGCACATATGTTAATCTGCAAGTCTTCCATGAATGTAATTTTCAGAAAGTATTTCCATTCATTTGCTCATGATAATCCCCTGATGCTGCTCTGTCTTTATGCATAAGCATTACGTTGTCCAGGAAACCATTTTCACTTCTTGTATGTTGTAAGTTTCTGAAGAAGAATTTTAATCCGTTCAATTGAGGAAAATGTGGATTACTGCCCAAGGGTGTCTGCTTGTAGCATGAAAATCCACACCTGCATTTCCCATTCGTGACAGTTACAGTAGTCTAAGAACTGTGTAGAAATCCTTCGACATCTGCCTTACTCAATAGAACTTTCCCTGAGTGACTGTGATCTCTATGAACCCTTTCAAGTGGAATCCATTCTCATACCAACAAGGAGGTGCAATTTGCAGTGAAGAATGGGCTGCATTATCAACTATAAGTATGATTCTATGGCAGCGTCATAGCGTTGGTGAATTGTTAACAAGTTGTATATTGAGAGAGATGGCGAATATGATGAGAAATAATGTGAATTATGTGTACACAGTAGAACCATTTTATAGCAGAGTTCATAGCTTTCATTCAGATTATCTTTGTATGTTTGTGTGATTTGAATATAGTGTTTATAAGGCAGTTGATCTCTGCATTTTGTACTGTAAAGAGAATAACAGATATGTTAACAAGGAACTGCAGTAACCCTAAAAGATTGCAGTAGTTTCCCATAAGATCCTGCAAAAAGATACTATTAAAACTTGAATAAGAGGAACATTAATGAAGGAGTGTAATCAAAATAATAAGTAAACTATAAGAACGTAATATTTATAAGCAGTAAAGAATCTAAAAGTTCTTCCAATACGCTATTGCACAGTTTTTATTTATGACCAAACTAATAGCAATTAACCCCGGTTTTCCTTTGCAGACAATATTCCTCTTCTTGATCAAGCAGTTATCTGGCCTCAAAGATCCAAAAGATCCTGCTTTCAAACGGTATTTCTATCTTCTGGAGAATTTGGCTTATGTCAAGAGTTTTAACATGTGTTTTGAGCTAGAGGACTGTCAAGAGATCTTTTGTGCTCTTTTCTCCCTCATGTTTAAGATTGTCAAGTAAGTATACATTTTTTCTCTTTCATATTTAAACTTTTCATTACAGTGTCTTACTGTAAGGTGTTGTGCTGAGAATGTGCTGACTATGTAGGCTAGATACCGATGATGATGTAAAAGAAACCACAAGAGAAAGAAGTAACATTTACATATGGGTGCTAGGAGATAAAGTACCATGTAATGCCACCTCTAAAGAATACAAGAAATTGTATTTAAAAATGTTGGTGGACACTGTTATATTAAAGGTAATTAATATACCGAAAGGTATTGTCACGTGTTGGGTATATGTTATGCGACAAATAACTTCACCCTGTTTTGGATATAGTGAATTTATTGAACACTTGCTCTCACAATTGCACAATTCACAGTTACACTGCTGCTGCCATCGGCAGTATCACAATTACGTCTTCAGCTGTAGTCACTGCCATGCAATCGATACAACCCAACTTGGCGACTGCTAGATTGAAACTGACCTTGGCGACTTCACGATTCACACTGTGTCACTCCTGATCACACTCTCCTCTAAATTTTGTCTATCAGCATTTTATACCGTTCCCTGTTGTCTCGTGTTACCAGCAGTGTCCCCTTGTTACGTCACAGTGGGAAGTGCTGTTACGTCAGTGCAGGAGAAGGGGACAGAGTGTTGACTGGCAAGTTACTGTAGCGGTGGCAATTGCCCTGATGCCGTTACATCACCGCGGGGGAAGGGGGGGTGTCTTGCATAGCGTAAATACGTCACACTGCTCCCTTCCAAAGGTTGCTCATCCTGAACGGCCTAATGGTACATCCCCGTTTTTTTTTTTTTTTTTTTCTTCTCTGGTGTTTGTCTTCGGGTCGCTACCTCTGCTCCCCTTTTTTAAAAATGCTCGTCCCGAGCAATTCCATGGTCCAGCGGTCGTCGATCTGTTGTCACACATTCATTCATCACTTTCATTCATTGCACATTCATTCTCACTGGGGAGGCTGGTACTTCTACGTTACCGGCTCCTCCTTTGCTTGAAGTAATTTTTCCTGTTTTGGAGGGGTTCGACCCCTCCACAAGTTGCATTTCCTCATTTTTGGTAATCCACTGGAAATTGCTACTGCTCGCTTCACGATTTCCAGCTCTAGTGTCTTCTTGAGAGCCGCTTGCCGCCTCGGTCCTTAATTCCATTTTTGCATTCAGGTCTCGTTTGATATCCTCCCAAGCATCCGTTCTTTCGGGGTTCCTTGTACCACATTGCCATTGTTTTGTTCGTAATGCCTTTGTCCTGCACAGCATGTAATCTTCCTTATGGCTGCAGTTACTTCTTTCCGCGGTCCACAATTTCTGTGGGTCATAATTTTTGTGAAGATGTTCCTCTTGTGCCATGCCACTGTTGCATGATTGGACATCTTCCTGCAGGTGGCAGCCAACTTCATCCGGGATCCACAATCTCCTTGGATCAGTTTCTTCGGCTCTCCATGTCGCCCTGCAGCTTGCTTCTTGCCCCTATGCCTCCTCATCTGTCCATTGACCAGTTTCACTACGGCATCTTCGTCGGGGACTTTTCGTCGTTCTGCTGCTTCAGGTTTCATGTCCACTCAGGTTGGCTCTTCTTCTTCTAGATGTGTCTCCATTCCTTGGCAGGCCATTGTCTCTTTTCTGGTATTTGTTGTCTCAAACAGCACCGAGCGGATTTCTTCTCGCCAGGCTTTCATTCCCTGTCGCAGTTTTTCTTGGCCGACTCTCCATTCCTCTCGTCCAGCCCCCATTATGGCCGCCAACTCTTTATAGCTGGCCTCCATTTCTTCCTTGTCAGCTTTTCTGTTGGCGTCCATTTTCACCACT
>NW_019718270.1:172967-198372 GCF_002891405.2 Cryptotermes secundus | reverse complement strand
TTCTTCTTCTAGATGTGTCTCCATTCCTTGGCAGGCCATTGTCTCTTTTCTGGTATTTGTTGTCTCAAACAGCACCGAGCGGATTTCTTCTCGCCAGGCTTTCATTCCCTGTCGCAGTTTTTCTTGGCCGACTCTCCATTCCTCTCGTCCAGCCCCCATTATGGCCGCCAACTCTTTATAGCTGGCCTCCATTTCTTCCTTGTCAGCTTTTCTGTTGGCGTCCATTTTCACCACTAGGCGTTCGAACAATTTTTCCATCTGCATCGTGTGGCAATATTATTTGTTGAGGCATGTTCAAGTTTGTGGACACTTCTGACACCAAATTGTCACGTATTGGGTATATGTCATGCGACAAATAACTTCACGCCCTTTTGGATATAGCGAATTTATTGAACACTCACTCGCACAATTACAAAATTCACAATTACACTGCTACTGCCATCAGCACTATCACAGTTACGTCTTCTGCTGTAGTCACTGCCATGCACTCGATACAACCTGACCCAGCGACTGCTAGATTGAAACTGACCTCGGTGACTTCACGATCCACACTGTGTCACTCCTGATCAAACACTCTCATCACATACTTATCAGCTGGCTTTTTATACTGTACCCTGTTGCATCGTGTTACCAGCGGTGTCCCCTTGTTACGTCATAGAGGGAAGTGTTATGTCACCGCAGGGGAGGGGAACGGAGTGTACTATAGCAGCAGCAATTGCTCCGATGCTGTTACATCACCATGGGGAGGGGGTGCATCCTGCATAGCACAGATATGTCACAATATTATATATTACAAATATAGAATTTTTAAATGTGAATAAAAACTTAGATGTTATACAACTAAAATAACTAAAAACATTAAAAAATATTAGAACAGTATTATAAAATTATGGAAATATGAAGTTAAAATTTCTCATGTGGAGTTGAAGTTTATGATGTGTGATAGATGATGTGAACCCACGTTGTTTTAGTCTCTCACGATGTGGAAGTTATTTTGCCCGGAGTTGTGTTGCATTAAATGTAGAAAAAGTAGTGTGTGTTACATTTGATATATATATATATACACACACACACACACATATACATACATAGTATTATTGTGATAACTTTCATAATTTATGGACCAGGGCTGTTCCAGTGTGTTAATATATTATTATTATATCTTCTTTGGCATAGGTCATAATATACTGTCTGTAAGGAGTGAATGGATTGATAATTAATATTAATTAAGGATTAAAAATGTTATGCTAACAGATTGACAAGGCTGTTATGCCACTCTGTAGTCTGAACACTGACAACAAGATTGACCCTGACAGTGTGAATTTTAGAAAATAATTTTATGCAAGTAGATGTTGAAGTGGTTGACCACCTATATAGCACAGTAAGCCTAAGCGTGGATGAAGATCACAGCATTGTCCATTGACTGTTTCTTTCAAATCCTTGACATTTTAACTCTTAAAGGGTGCATTCTTATCATCTGCACAAAATCAAAAGATGTAATGTCAACTGGTGGCAGTTCCTGAAGGTGTTTTCCCCTGGAACAAAGTTGTGTTGTAACTTGTTCTCAAATTCATATACTACCACAGTCACCGGAAAGGAAAATATCTAACATACAGTTGACTCTCCTTGTCATGTAACAAGACCTTGAGGAGTGTATTCTTGCAACGTCACTTTATTACTCAACGCCATAAGTACAATTCAACGTAACTATAACACAAATGTTTAACAAGTCATTTCATAGTTGCTCCTTTCGTGTTAACAACTCTCACTAGACTGTAGAAGTGTCCGTCTCTACGTGCTGACTAACCACTGGCTTCTGTTGGCTTCCACTGTGTTGTGTCAACGGACACTGTCACGCTTGGTCCTCAGCTGTCTTCTTATACTCTTGCTTGTTGCCCTAGCAGCAGCAGCGCCCGCTGTTACGTCACAGCAGCAAAGTGTTTACTAGCCTGTTGCCTAGCAGCTCCTCCGTTATTACGTCACAACAGGGAAGTGTTGCCTAACACAGCTCCTCTGCTGTTGCATCACCATGGGGAGTCCACGATTCCCAACATTCCTCTGTGCTTTTGTATGTCTGCATTTTTATTTGGATCATGATGAGCATCAGTGTGCTGTCCATGGCCATGGTAGATGATGCTGTGCATGGATAGTGAATTTTGTCTGCATTTTCTCTACCTCATTCCATGATTTTGACTCATTCATGTTTCTTTCCATATGCAACAGCCCTGGTTTAGTTGTAGGTCACGTCGTTTGGGATTTGTGATGGATAAAGTGACACTATGGCAGGTTTTCTCCAAGTACTTTGGTTTCTCCTGCCAATTCTCATTCTGCCATTTGCTTCATATTCATTAATCCTGTGAACGCTGTTTAGTCTCAATGCTGACAGTGTCATTAAATAACAAACATAAATGTATATTTATTTCTCACTCCTTCAGCATGTTTAGTGTTTTTTCAATGTATTTCCCTTTTTACTCATATTTTATACAAATAGCAATTTTTAGGGCCACAGCCCTCGCATAAAACCAGTCACCTGTAACTAGTTTTGAACAGGCACAGTCATCCAAGATAACTTCAGAAACTGTTGGAAGGTTCTAACTTGAAAGAACTTGTAATGCCTGTACCCTTTTAAATGTTTCTGTCTGTCTACAGAGGCTAGTAGAAATGACATTACTATATATTCAATTTAGTAACCTGTGTCTTAATATAATATTCAATTTTTTTGAATTGTTTCATTTTTGGTCCGTTACACTATCAATCACAAAGTTAATAGAAAGTCCGTCGAGTGTAACAATTTGTAGGTCACTTCAAGGAGGAGCTTAGCATTTTACATCAAATGTTTTAAACATTTTAAATATTTTAACATTAGCGTTTTAACTTAAAAACAGTTTCGGATGGAAAGTGAGAATTGATAGTGTACTCAACTATCCTAGCAAGTGTTGTGCTTTTACACGTCAACATATTGTAGCAGCGTCCACACAACAAACATAACTGTGTACATCATAAACAACGACAGTGTTTTCATAATTGTAGTAAGTGCCTCTGATGATGGTTGTGTCAAACCGAAACATGTAAGGCAGAAGTGATAAAGAAGTGACCTACAAATTGTTACACTTGATGGACTTTCTATTAACTTTATAATATTCAATAATATAAATTCTCAGTACATAATAATTTGTCAGTCAGAACCAAAAAGTTTTACACTGCACCAAGATTGCAATTTATAAAATAAATTCTTGTATATGTATTCATGATGTACATACCAAATTACAAGTTTGTGTGGATGATTTATGCTTTATTGCCACCTAATAGGTGCTAAATATAGATTAGTGATTGATATCTGCATAATTTATATTGCACTACAGTTTGATTCTCAAAATTTGGAAACAGAAATATAAGTAATTGTAAATATAGTTATACTGATAGTTATCAGTATTGCAGAATTGGTACCTCCTCAGTAAAAGTACTATAGTATAGAAGTTGTTATTTTTCTGCCTTTTAGTTAAGGTATTTTGCAAGATATTTGAGCAAGTTTAGTTTTGGTCTGTATTCACATGTAGCCTCTCCTTTGCATAAAAGATAGAATCAAAAATGAAGATTACATGGTGCAATCCAAAAGTTCCCGAAATTTGAATTTTGCACGTGAATGATTATGAGTATGTTAAAATACCGCTAGGTGTCTCCCCACACACCCTTCTTGATTCAGTATGGCAAGTGGCGTCGAGTTGTGTAGTTAGGTATATTGTTGGTGAACATATTTCCATTGTTGTGTTTCCGTGAGTTTGTGGTTTCGTGATGGCTGATCTGAGAGAGCAGCGTGTCTGTATAAAGTTTTGTTTGAAACTTGGGAAAACCACTGCAGAAACATACCAAATGTTGAAGCAAGCTTTTGGTGACAACAGTTTAGGCCAGACACAAACTTACAACTGGTATAAGCGTTTAAAAAATGGCCAAACATCGACTGATGATGACAATTGTTCGGGATGGCCATCAGCTGGCACCACGCCAGAAAATGTCGCAAAAGTTAGGGATCTGATTCTGCAAGATTGTAGACTGACCGTCCAAGACCTCTGTAACACCTTGGGAATAAGTTATGGTACATGTCAACGAATTTTGTCAGAGGAACTGAACATGAGGATTTCAGCGAAGTTTATGCCATGAGTGCTGCAAAATGAACAGAAACAGCGTTGCTTGGAAGTCTGCAGAGAACTTCAAAACAGCTTCAAGAGGATCCAGACTTTCTTTCAAAGGTTGTCACTTGTGACAAAAGTTGGGTTTATGGCTATGACCCTGAAAGTAAGCAGCAATCATCACCTTGGCCAAAAAACGCTTGACAAGTCAAGAGCAACATTAAGTCCATGTTGATCTGTTTTTTTTTTATATTGACGGGATTGTTCATAAGGAGTTCATGCCTCCTGGTCAGACAGTCAATAAAGAGTTCTATCATGATGTTCTAAGGCATTTGAGGGAGGACATGAGGAGAAAACGTCCAGAGGAGTGGCGCATGAACAACTGGGTACTCCACCATGACAACGCACGACCGCATACGGCTTACATTGTGCAGGGATTTTTGGCTAAAAACAAGATGGCAGTTGTTCCCCACCCACTGTACTCGCCAAACTTAGCTCCATGAGACTTCTTTCTCTTCCCCAAGATGAAAATCAAGTTGAAGGGGTGAAGATTTGACACTGTTGAGGAAATTCAAGCAGAAACACAGACAGTACTAAACACCCTGACAACGAAAGACTTCCAGGATGCATTTCAAAAGTGGCAAAAACGCTAGGATCGGTGTATGTGTTCCCAAGGGGACTACTTTGAAGGCGATGGTGCAGAGTAAGATCCAGGTAAGATGTAATAGATTTTATTATATTTCGGGAACTTCTGGATTGCACCACGTACATTATAGACAACTTTAATTGTACCTGTAATTTTGTATGACTGAAACATAATTCCTCAATTCATTTAATTTATTCACCTTCCATAAATCCTGTCGAGAGTAAATTCTCATGCGGATGTGGAGATCGTCGTTGTTACAGTCACAACTAAGGATTACAGTTGTCATCCATTAGCATGCACATTTGTATAAAATACTGATAAACATTTGATTTGTTTCATTCTGGTCCGTCACACTAACAATTGTAAATACAAACCACTCTGTCCAATGTGACATGCAAGTTTTTACTACATTAAAACTTATCTCCCTTACATGTTTCGGTCCTTACGGGCCATCTTCAGAGGGAACATCATTACAAACTGGAAACTACCATCACAATAGGTGTTTTGATTTAAAATACATACACTTATATTCTATAATGCACAGTACACATAAAGTTGAACGTTTCACAATCACAGCAGCTTCTTGGTGTTGTAAAGGTTTTAAAAGTTTCTAGATGTTATTTAAAAAACCTTTATTGTCAGTAATTAAAAATTTTTAAACCACGTAGGTTCGTGTCCATACTCCTATCGTCCTTCTTGTACAGGACAGATTTTGTGCCGCCTGTCTTATCTTGATGAGGAGGTTCTTGATGTCGTCCAGGGTTTGGTCATGGCTTGCTGTGTATGTATTTTAAATCAAAACACCTATTGTGATGGTAGTTTCCAGTTTGTAATGATGTTCCCTCTGAAGATGGTTCGTAAGGACCAAAACATGTAAGGGAGATAAGTTTTAACGTAGTAAAAACTGACATGTCACATTGGATGGAGTGGTTTGTATTTATACTGATAAACATATACAATATAATAAATAAGTTAATTTTAGTAGTAAAAGTAATGGCAAACCTAATACAATTCGTACAGTTTTATGCAAGTCTATTAATTAAAAATTCATTAGTTAAAACATAATGTCATTAATGAGTTTTGTATAACATACATTAATTATATAATAAATTGAAATAAAGACTAGTATACAGTAATATAAAAATTGTGTATATTTAAAATAAGCATCTAAAAACCAGAACACAGACTGACAACCTTGTCTTCTTTTAATTGTAAAGCAAGACAACTACTCGTACCTTATAAAGATTTTATAACCAAAATATGAGGGATGAACACGAACTTCATAACTTGCACTCTCCATCTGATGTTTTGAGGATTACTAGCACAAGGCAATGAAATGATTTTCTTTCCTCCCACTTCTATATAACCTGCCACTTCCCCAGCTTCACTCACTTCTACCCAGAAGATGGAGGTAGTGTATTCCTCTGCTGGTGCCTGTCAGACTGCAAGGTTTCATGACCCTGGATGACCCTGGGTGCCACAAACACACGTTGGTGAAATTGTTCTGTAGTACACCAGAACTACTTTAGAAATTGTAGTCAAAAATATCCAGTCTCCAAGACTGAATACAAAAGCATGGGACCCTAATATTGGTGATAGTACCCAATTGTCTCATCAGCTTATAGTTGAAGAGCTGCCATTAAAACTGAGAAAATGCTGAGTTGATTAGAGAGCCATTGTTTACCTGAATTCTGAAGACCTGGTGGTCTGTGAGAAAAGAAATGTATAATCCTAGTTCATTTTTCACTTGGCCCTTCCCACCTTTTCCCAAGAATCCTACCACTGAGATACAAGCACAGAAATCTTGGTATGAAGTTTGCAGTACATACTGCAACAATCTGATTTCAGTACTGAAAGACTGACTGAAGTGTTGTCATAACAGAAATCATACTTCCTCTTAATACTTCATGTCTGATATGCAGAATAGTTTTATGTCAGTTATCCCGGACCTCCTTCCTCTCCTTCATAAGCACTTATCTCAAAGCTGTCTTGTGTGTCAGTCCTTTGTGATAGGCTGCTTGCAAGTACTTAGAAAATAGTTTTCATTTCAGCAATAGTGGTCTGATGATACATTGTGAGCCATGACCAACCCACATAAAAAGGAAGAGTTAACAGACCTGCAAGTTTCTTGTGCCAGAAATGCATGTAACAAGTGTAGTGGTGTAATGGCATTAGCATGCTCTCATGGGATACATTGGGTTTTGGAAGTATACTTTTAGAATATCATAGTGATGTACATTGGGGCAATAACTATTTTGAATGTTTATCATGTTAAAACGATATTACATACATTTCCTACACTTACTTATGCTGCTGTGTGAGATGTAATCAGTTCTTCAGTTCTTGCATTTTTGCTATAGGGTGATGTTTATTTTTAGGTGTGTGAATGGTATATTACTATAGCAAGTGTGTGGCAGGCTTATTTAAACCACTACAAGCATGAATACTGCAGAAACAACTTATGTACAAAAGTGGTTCCATTTTGGATTTCCTTATTTATGTTCTTTTTCTTGAATTGATTGCAGATTCACATTATTTTAGTAATTATAGTATACCAGTTTCATACTTTTTGTTACAGTGATGAACACTCTGGGAAAGTTAAGAGCTTCATGCTTGATGTACTGTGTCCACTCATAACTGAATCAGATATAGTGTCCAATGAACTGCTGGATATTATTCTGATGAATGTGGTGGAACCTAACAAGTCACAACGAAAGAATGCATATCTCCTTGCTAAGGAGCTTGTAGTGAAGTGTAGTGACACACTGGAACCATATATACAAACTGTATGTATTGACCACCTATGTTGTAGCTGTCATATCATGTAGATACTCGTATAATTGAAGAGTGCTAACAAAGTGTATTATTGTATCATTTGCATTTTCTTGCTATGTAGAATACTTTCATTTACATGATCATACCATAAGTATTTTCATTAAATCAGTATATGTATGATTTATTATTAAATAAGTGTTTTCGATTTTATAGTTCTTCAATCATGTATTGATCTTGGGTAAAGAAGAGAAAGGACTTGGAATCTGTGGGAAAGTATATGATCTCATCTATGAGCTCAACCATATATGCCCCAGTGTCCTTCTGGCAGTTCTACCACAGCTTGAATGCAAGTTGAAATCAGCCCAAGAGGCTGAACGTTTGGGTGCAGTTGCTCTTTTGGCAAGGATGTTCAGTGAAAGAGATTCTAACCTTGCAAGACATCATACACAACTGTGGAAAGCCTTTCTTGGAAGGTGACAGTTATTTTCATAATCTGTGACTGTTAAAAAATAAGATTTGTTCACTGTGCCATTATAGAAGTTAATGGATGCAGAATGCTACTTTAATTGGCATATAACCACCATATTATATTTTTCAGTCTCTCTTACTCTTGAAGGAAAGCAAGGCATATTTTGTATATATCCTGTAGCAATTTTTGAAGCACTGATGGATTTTCTTGAAATTTGTGTGAATATCATGTCGTCAAAGGCTATCTCCACCTTCATACTGTTTAACACTTGCCATCAACATGCCAACTTTTCACCATTTAATATTTTTTAAGCGGGAGCTATGCTAATGCTTCTCAATATCAGTTCTGATATTTTATGTGATAATACTTCTTAAATAAGGAACATTTGTTAAGATAACTTTTGTAAAGCTACAACATGGTTGGCCCATTGCAACCAAGATTGTCAAATTTAGTGTAGGGATAGACTACAGATATAGCAGATCTTGAATTGAAGCTACTTATGTGTCATAATTTTCTTACATGATGACTGGAATCAACAAATCCCTGTTAAGATAAGTGTCTGAAATTTGAGGACTTCCTGTATATATAAGATAAATAAGAGAAATTATATTGTACCAGGAAAAAAAAAGACAGTTTAAAGCTTGTAAATTCAACAAGAGTACTGAAAATCAGGGATGGGATTCTGACCAAGTCTGAAAAATTTGTGCATCTGCCATTACTTATTGTAGAAAAGTTAGAAGTATGACAAGGGTAGCATCTTGTACTTCAGATTGGTAGGCACCGAGTGTGTGGTGATCTCATAAACCTGTTTTCTTTCCAAAAGCAAGACATATGGGCTGAAGAAGGCACTAGATGTGGTCTGCAATGGCACAGTTTAATTTTTAGTGTCAGCTTTGGCCATGTATCTCAGTGTTTCAGACACACTGCTACCTGACCTTTGAGCAGTATTTGAATGATGACAGTAGTAGGATTACCTGGAAAAGATCAACTGTTCAGACTGGTGGAGTGATACTCCTGTTTTATGTTGTGGCCCATTAGTAAATACATCTGTTACAATTATTATGGATATGCCTGTGTTGTTCACTTGTAAGTTTAGAGTAGTTTCTAATTATTTATTTATGTGAACCATGTATATGTTTCAGGTTGATTTGTTGTGGTTATTTCATTTTTACATGATGCATTATTTACCACAGCAATTATAATTGTGTTCTTTTCATTGAAACTAGGTTTAATGACATCAGTGTTGCTATCCGTACAAAATGCGTGCAGTATTCAATGCATTTCCTTTTGAACCATCCTGAATTGCGTCGTGACATCACCGAAACACTGAAGATGCGGCAGCATGACTCAGAGGAGAATGTTCGTTATGAGGTTGTAATGGCTATAGTTACAACAGCAAGGCGTGACTTTGAAGTTGTTTCAGATAGTGAGGATCTTCTTGAATTTGTCAAGGAGAGGACACTTGATAAGAAGGTTAATATTTTGCATTAACTAATTTTTGTGTGAGGAGACTGCCTAGAGGTAACATTTGTACTGCTTGATGTTGGGGAATGAAGTGACTGAATTTGTCCATGTGTTTTGTTTGTTACACAGAAGTAATTTCAAGATATTTCAGGAAAAGTGTACAATTAAGATGAAGGGAAGGTTTTCTAGTGTTCTTTTATTGGTGAATCAGTCTTGTAAATGTTAGGTGATACACCTAATTATGGTCTTTTTGTGAGTAAGTCAATGTGGAATTTTGTTCTTGCCTTTTATGAAATACAGTGGAGTCCCATCATACACACATTTACAACAAATGATTCAAAATCTGTCTCACATAATGTTCAGAATTTGTTTTTTTAAAAAAGATATGGACATAGTTATCTTTCACACGCTAATTGCATGGCAAACCCCAACTATTAAATCATGCAATTTCCCTTCATGAACAGCATGAGGATTTTCTGTGTTCCAGTATGTGTTAATTTGGCTGTGTATGTAACCAATTAAAGTGAACCATTCTTGTCACAGTAAGACAAGTTCTAGATCAAGAAGGACATTGAATACCAATTCTTGGAAATCACCTACAATACCTTGTTTTTCAATCTAGGAGCAAAGGCTTTGTATGTAGTTTTGTAAGGCCACAACTTTAGCAACTTAATAGCAGTGTAACAAAAGAAATAACTTGGAAATTCATGTGTATTAAATTTTTGAACATTTTATTTCACAGCAGTGTAAATTGTAGAATGTAAACCTGTTGCTAAGTAATGGCTCATACACACACAGCAGAGGAACATATCACTTACGTGATGACATCACACAACAGTAGAAGAGGTGTTGCAAGCGGTGTTTTCTGCGGGTCTGCTTTGAGGCTATATGACTTGACCAACCGAGTTCAGTTCAGTTAGTGAGTGCAGTGCAGTTGGTTGGTGAGCAGTCAGTTAAAGGACTGCTGCAGTTCAATCATTGTGAGCCATTGCTGTTAGAAGCTGATAGCTGAGGCATGGATGTAGTGTTGGAACATCTACCATTGGAAGCTGTTCCCAGGCAGCGTCTGGTTAATACACAGCAGACTGAAAATACTTAGTGTGTGCTGTAATGAATTGTAGTATGTGTGAATTAGTAATAGCATTATAGTTTCTTGTAGTTACAATCTGTAAGTGGTCAATAAATGACCAATCCAAACCCCGTGAGTAGCCACTCAGCACATGACAGTTGGTGTGAGAAGTGAGATTGGATTGATCACATTGTTGGATTGGAGACAACAGTAGAAAGTTATGTTGTCATATTATGAGATGTAACACCTGCTGGCTGAAATAAGAACCAACCAAGAAGAAATGAGAACCATTCAAGAAAGGATGTAAGCTAAGATGGACACCAGTCAAGAAAATATGGACAACGGACAAAAGAAAATGAAAGCCCAGGTGACTTCCCTCACCTCCAAGATCAGTGCTAACTGAGAAGAGCTGAAGGCTATGTTGGATGACTGTCTAGAAAAGATGGAGGCAAATCCAGGAGAACTGCAGTCTGTAGTGGTGCATCAGGAAGTCTGTAAGGAAGAGGCCACTGTGGAAACTATTGGAGCAATGGAGGGCCAATATGGGGACCGGTATCTAGCCATAGACTGCCACTGACAGCCAAAGGAAAGCGCCTGGGGTAATAGTGGGTGCTGGAAGAAGTTGGCTGCCACCCGCAGATGATTGAGCCACCATACCATTCCTGCACCACTCAAGGGACATGTTTGTCAGGGACCAGGCAAGGACAACATATGCGGAACTGCTAAAGGACAGACAGTTGAGAGGAGATGACAGATGCTGCTGAAATTCAACAACAGCGTAAGGAAGTGAGACCTAAGACTGCAGCTACATCTAGGAGGCAAGAGGTAGTCAGCAAGACTGTCATGCAAACTCTCAGACTGGAGGTTGTGAGGTGAGCATTCGAGTTTCCCATCCGGCTGCAGAAAATGAGTGGCTAGACATTGTGGAGGAGCATACCACCGCCCAAGCAGAGGAAGTGACAACCCTCAGCTGTAGTGTAAGGGATGTAGGAGCACCAACCGTTATTGGAAGTTCTGCCTACGCCGACCAGAAGAGAGGTTATGGTGGCACACCTGGACCAGCTCACTAGATGTCAGGTAGCCACTTAGGAAAATCGGTCTTAAGGAGGAAGCAGAGGGAGCAATTATAGAGTAATCACTGAGCGAACCAAGCCACGGGGAAGGAAGATGAGACTGATCACAGACATTACAAACACATCCCTTGGTAAAAAAAGAAATAGTGATATGCCTGTAGGCTATTGAAGACAAATAGCTTTAAGGAGGGCAGAAATTTTTAAACATTGCCCCACAAACCTGCTTCAGCTGAAGAATGTTATTCGGCAGGAAGTAGCCAAAATTCCGGTGCACATGTTAGAATATACAAAGGGGAACTACAGAAAACGGTTGCATCAGTGCATAGAGAACGGTGGCCGCCACCTTCAAGATATTCTCTTTAAAACTACATGATTTAAAACTTTAAAGTATGTTCTTTCATTAGCTAAACATAAATTTTGTCTATCAGCAATAATTTTTGTTTTATTCACCTTCAAAAAAAAAAGGAAGTTTCTGTGCCCCATCCTGTATTTGTCAGCACTCTAACTCTTAACATCTAACTGATATAATTATTCACACACTAATGATGGTTATGCAAAGACTTACCAATGTGGTGTGGAAGAATGTTGCAGATCAACCCTTATGACATCTTGTTTCTTTTGCAAATTGTCTAATGTATAAGATCCAGTGATTTTAGTTTTCACAGTTTCCCACAGTTTAAAAATGCACTTTCATGTGCTGGAGTTTTTGTTTTATTGAAGTGTTTCCCATTAAAATGTTAACTTATAGTTTCCACGCCAGAAATTCTAGGCTAGAGATGGTGAAAGTACCCAATAAAGTTATAAACTATCACAATCTGGTCTTGAAAAATGAACTTGTCTCAGGTGAGTGAGCCACTGTTTTTCAGGCTCTGCTGTTGACACACTGTGCTATTATACAGTGTGAGTCAAAAGTCACTGTGCACCCACACTATAGATGATAAACCTGCCTCATTCTTAGTATTAATATTTGTAAATTGGCACAGCAAACAGGCATCTCCTGTGGCAGATCATGCAAAGCACTGAAGAAACATTTGCACCTTCATCCCTACAAGATAACATCAGTGCATGAATTGAACGTGTGGAATATTGCTGGTGGTTCAGGGACGTTCTAACAATTTTTCGTTTTTGTATAGTTCAAGATCCGTAAAGAAGCCATGTCAGGATTGGCGATGATTTACAAGAAGCACCTAAATGATGCAGATGTACCACAAGCAACCAAAAAGGCGGTGACGTGGATTAAAGATAAAATTCTTCATGGTTACTACATGACTGGCATGGAAGACAGGTATGTAGCTTTCTTTGAAAAGTCTGCCCATATTGCTTTTTTGTCAGGTTGACATGCAGATTATACCTCAGATGTCAGTCTTAGGCTTTGAGCATGTAGGATATTATCTGGAGGTTTCTTTGGGTTATGTACTAATTCTATGTATTTTCTATTTTTGGCCATGCTCTTAAGTATACAGGTACATTTAACAGGACTGTTGACAGTGAAGATAAAAGCAGTACAGTGAAACCTTGGTTTTATGTTTCCAAGGAAACCAACAAAAAAAAAACATGCTTAAAACTGAGGAAAGTGTAAAATAAAGGAAATGAAAATGATATAACATAAAGGATTATTTGGACTGCTTTATACAGTGCCTTTGGCAGACCATTTAAAATATGCACATTTTAAACCAACAGCATTTCAAATATACTCATACTAACAAAGCTTGTTATTTCTTAACCAGTCATAGTATGTATTGTTCATTTTCAGATTTTCCATGGTTTTTCACAGTTGTGTCTAGTGTGGACATTGAATGTTGGAGCCATAATGCCATCTCAGCACATGTTTCAGCAGACACATGAATTATATAATAATTATTATTTTATCATTTATCGTAAATGTTTTCCATTTGCATTGTTATCTATATTTCAGGAAAAAGACGACTAACAAACTAATGGACACATTTATATACATTGCATAGATTTTCATAGTCATTGATATCAGTGAATTCCATAGTAAAATAAATGGCTGCAGCATAACAGAAAGCATGAAAGTGTGTTTTTTGCTACAGTTTTCGAGGTCATTCACGTGAGGTGTAAAATTTCATGTGTACGAAGATATGCTTATTTTTCTGAGACATACCTTTAACATGAGTAGAACAGATCCAGTGTTTGAGTTTTCCAAACTAGAGTATATATACACACACATATATATATATATATATATATGAATAAATGTCTGTTATTACTACTCAAAAAATAAAGTGAAAATTTGGGAAAAATGTAATTTTGAGGAAGCATGAAATCATTTAAAATGTGATATTGTTTTTATGGGTTTTTGACCAGGGCCAGCAACAAAGGGGTTTAATCTCAACAATTTCCCATGCTCTTAATTATTATTCTTAAAGTGTCTTTAAGGTGAGAACATTTCTTCTGTCCTCAGGTTATTGGTAGAGAGGTTATTAAATACATGTTTGGTTCCATTCCAACTACCTGCAGAAGAGCGCATGAAGAAATTGTACCACTTGCTAGGAACAATTGACGAAAATGCCACGAAGGCTTTCATTGAACTCCAGAAGCACCAGCTAGCGTAAGTAAAATTCACATCTCATTATGTGCTTCTGCTGAAATTGAGAGAATCTTTGTTAACAAGGTCATCATGGGTAAATTTTTATGTCTTGGCACACTTTGCATGAAGTGAATGCAAAATGAGATTACATTTTTCTACTTAACATTTCTGGAAGTACTTTATATCTTTTAAATGAAATTTAATATTGTGTCCACGCTGAAAACTGACTAGAGAATTCAATTTTGGTATGTATTAGTCAGTCATAACCGCTGTTCATATGAAGTCCAAGTCGGACATTTATAAAATAAATCAAAAACAGCTTATTGTACAAAAATTGCCATATTTGCCTGAACATGAGACAGTTCTATCAAAATTTTACATTTGTAGGAAGTACGTCATGCAGTAGCATATTTGGTTGAGGGGCTATGCTACAAGCCGGAAGGTCACGGATTCAAGTCCCAATGAGGTCATGGGATTTTTTCAGTTGACCTAATTGTTCCAGCTGCACTATGGCCCCGGGGTCAACTCAGCCTCTAACAGAAATGAGTACCAGGAATTAATTAAATAATTTTCCTGGGGAGTAAAGTGCAGCCGGCATGTAAGGCTGACAACCTTACCCCATCTTTGAGCTGATTGTCTAGATAATGTGAGACCCTCAACGTCTCACAACCCTATGGGCCTTCACGGCCTGGTACAGGATAGCTTTACTTACGTATTTATATCTGTATTAGAATTGCCTGGATTTCCATATTACTAAAGATCTGTTCTGGAATTAAATAAATATAAACGTTGAAACATGTGTATGAATATTATATTAGCATTAATAATTTTCATGAATACTAAGACACAAAGAAATGTTAATATTTAACAGACTGCATTAATTAAGAAGTTCTGGAAAGAACTGATCACCTTCTTTCCTATCACTGTAATTTTATTATCTGATACAAGTAGAAAGAAAATTTAGTGTGTATGCATAATTAAGTTAATAAAGCAAAACATTTTTGAAGGATGCAGAGTTGTATTATAAATTATGAGATTTATGAAGTACACCAGTAAGATGACCCCAGATAGCATGATGCCTATGTACTGACCCATGTATGAGTGTGACTTAGACGGGGTTTGAATTGGACATTGGATTTATTGATCACTTTAACACATGAATTGTGGCTACACTTAATTGCAGCACCACTGCTCAGCTCCATGCTTTAAAAGTCACTACATCACACGAAGTCTTTTCAGTCTGCTGTTTCTTCACCAGTCATTCCCCAGTAACAGCTTCTAACAGCTTCCATGCTCACTGGGTGTCAGCTGCACCAACAGATCTCTTCACAGACTCCCTTACAACACTCTCTCTCTCTCTCACACACACACACACACACACACACACAACTCTTGCTCCTGTTCTTATTAGATCTTGGCACAGACCATGTAGAAAATACCGTTCATCCTTGTACTCCAGTTGTTGTGGAAACATGTTTGTTTGCGAAGGTGTTTCTCAGTAACAGCTGTGTATACTTGCTTATTGAGGACCTGTTGCCTAGCAGTGAATGTTGTTTTGTTGTTAGTTTGGAAGTTTATACCCAGTAATGGGTTTGCATGTTATGTTGCTCTCTCCCTGTTTGTGTACTGCTATTTATTTTTTTTCTTTTCAGGGACCTGTGCTTGTGACTTTGTGGTCAGTCTTGCTTTCCTTTCTCATGGCTTTGTTCTCATGGAGATTACTTCCCATCTCCTCCCGCTGCTCCTTAAGGCTGCTCATCCTGAGCAGCTCCCTGAAAAGGTGCCAGTTGTTCCAGGTGTACCCCCATCATCCTGCATTTCTGATCATTGGGGGCAGAATTTCCCAGAGTGGTCAGTGCTCCTATATATCTGGCTTCTGCTGTGTATGCAGTCTTCTCTTTCATTTTGGAGGAGGCCAACTGCTCCAAAGTGTCCAGTCACTCCCTTTTCACAGCTCAATGGAAAACTCAACTGCTTGTTTCACAACTTCCAGCACTGTGGTCTTCTTGAAGATCCTGCCAGATGTCCTCTCCCTTCTCAGACATAGCTGCACCTTTAAGCCTCAGTCTAATTCCATCACTGCATTCCAGGCATGTCCCTTTGCTATTATTTCTTCTTGATGGCTTCTCTCATGGCTTGATAGATATCCATCTGGGAGATGAGAGTCCTTTGAAGGACCTCAACTTTTTCATTGTTGGTTTTTATTTCAGCTTCGATCTTGGCTTCTAGCTTTGCTGTTAATTCTTCTTTTGTTTGAATGAATGAATGTATGAGGGGTAAGCCATCTCGGCCCTTGCACTGCGACCTACAGTGGTCTATTGTAGTGTTGTATTTTAGTGTCCTGTTGCACTGATTCGTATCCATAATGTGTATATATTTACCGTCTTTTAGTGCATACAATTTCACTTGTCACTTCACACTACATGTTTCGGCATCATTCTGCCATTCTCAGGTGTATCAGTCACGTTAAACCATTGCACTGCCTGCCATCAGAGGGTCCTCATATGAGTCCCTTTGTTTGCCTGAGTCCAGTCAAGGATCCCCAGTATTTCTTGTGTTTCATGTTTGTCCTGTCCCTGATTGCCTGTCTGGCAACTTCTATAGAGATGCCACAGGCTGGCTCAGGTCCTATGAACGGATGTTCAGCTCCGATCTTAGCTAATTGGTCTGCTGTTTCATTTCCAGCAATACCCTCTTGCCCTGGCACCCATATCATTTGTACCCTTTTATGTTTTTCCTTTAGAGTGGCATCCATGTTGGCTTGGTTGGTTATTATGTCTTTCATTTCTTTTTGAAAGGAATCCACCTTTGCCAACATCTATTCCATCTTTGTAGGCTGATGATGCAACTATCTACTGCAGTCTTCAGTCCAATCACTCAATGCTATCCCACTTCTGACATAAGTTGTCAGGTGTTAGAGTGGTTATCGATGGGGTTTGGATTGGAGATTGGATTTATTGACCACATTAACACACAACTCGTGACTACAGTTAATTATAGCGCCATTGTTGATCTCCACACTTTACAAATCACTACAGCACAGGGCTCTTGTTGGTACTGCTGATGAGAAGGATTTCTTAAGTGTGCCATCAAGAAGGCCTCAGCTGGCATCATATACATGCCAAGTCTCATTACGAGCAGTTCAGGCTTTCAAGCAATATTAATGGTATTACCTGAACCATTTGAGATGCTGTGGTGTTGGTATTACTGGTTAAAGGATTTATGATTTACAACATTGATATGGCCTCAGTGAATTGATATAATACGTACCAAGTTTGATGAAGATTGGTAGAGGCGTTCAATCAATAGTAAGGTTTTGTCTCAGAAGTATGACAGGCTTCAATGTTGGTGTTACTGATGGAGACATTTATGATGTGTGCCATTGACATGGCATCATGTGGCATAGTATGTTTACAAGTTTCATGAAGATGGGTACAGCCGTTCAACCAATATTGAGGTTTTGCTTCAGAAATTTGAGAGGCTGTAATGTTGGTATAACTCACTGAAGGGATTTATGAAGTGCACTGTTGAGATGGCGTCAGGTGGCATGATGTATGCATAAGAAGATTCATGAAGATGGGTACAGGCGTTGAAGCAATTTTAGGGTTTTGCCTCACCAACATGAAATATTGGTATTACTGATGGGTGGAGATTTGTACACCGTTGAAATATGCTCAGGTGGCATGGTACATTTACAGAGTTCCATGACAATTGGTTGAGGCATTTAAGTAACATTACGGATATTACCATAACAATTTCACAGGCTGAAATGTTGGTATTACTGATCAACGGGATTTATGAAGTATGCTATTTAGATGGCTTCATTTGTCATGATATACATACCAAGTTTTATGTAGATTGATGCAGGTGTTCAGTCAACATAACAGTTTTGCTTCAAATGTAATGTATAGAGAGGGGAGGGATTTATTAATTATGCCATTGAGTTTGGCTCATGTATCATGATATATGTACCAAGTTCCATAAAGATTGGTTGAGCCATTCAGAAGTTAGTAAAGGGGATACCCATGCAGACATACAGACACATACAGCAAGTTGGTCTCATAAGCACACTTTCCTCCTCCTCCTCCTTCTTCTTCTTCTTCTTCTTCTTCTTCTTCTTCTTCTTCTTCTTCTCCTCCTCCTCCTCCCCCTCTTCCTCTTCTTCTTTTTTTTCTTCTTCTTCCTCCTCCAAAATTAGGAAAGTAGGCTAAAGTCACAAATAAAAAGTCATATTGTAAAAAAATTAGTCCATGCCTAACAGTCACTATCATCACTACTTTCTCTTCAGTTGCATAAACAGATGTCTGCATCCTTCCACAGGATGTTGTCTTCTCTTCCTGGTCAGCTGCTGCAGCTTGATTTAGAAATAACTTACCCCTGGAGCCTAAAACTACACATTACACACATAAGTCATACAAGAGAGACACAGTATGCAAACTGATAATCAGAAATAGTTGCAGTAACCAGCAGTCCACACTAAAGCAGAACATGAATAAACCTGCAAGAAGAAAACCTTTCAAGAACTATATTAAATCCTCTGTATTCAGTACATATCCAGTCTCCAAAATTCCACAAAGCCAGTGCTATGTTTTACACCTGCAATAAAGATAACTACTTAGTCTGACCAATCAAAACACATCCCCAGATACATGCATTACACCAATGAATAATGACAATAAGATAGTTTTGTCATGACGGGCGTGCCCAACCATCCTAACTACCTAACCACATATTTTACTGATTTTATTCAGTTTTAAATTTTTTAGCATACAGGGGCTATTCAGAAAGTAACCTCCTATTATTTTAGTCAACTAATGTAGGAGCAGGGGAGAGCTTGTGCATGCAAGGTAGCATTGCCTTGTAAACCATCACATAACTGGTCAGCTATTGTTGTTCTTGTCTCTGCAGAATATGTTATGATGTCTCCTGCAATTGATAATCATACCAGCTGCAAAATTCATGCTGTTATCCTCTTTCTTCACTCTAAAATCATGAGTGCTGCAGAAATGTATCATGAATTATGTGTGGTTTATGACCAAAATGTAATGAGCGAAGGAACTATAAGACAGTGGTGTGGAATGTTCAAGGGTGGGCGAACAGATATTCATAAAGAAGAGTGAAGTGGTTGGCCATCTGTAGTTAGTGATGATCTTCAGAATGTTGACCACAAAATTTGTGAAAGATGGCACTTCACAATTTCAGAAGTTTATTGTGAATTTCCACAATTTCACGCAAATATTCTCTACAAGATCATCACAGGCTAGGCTGTCACAAGATTTTCGCAATATTGGTTCCAAAAATGCTCACAAGTGCACAAAAATATGCAGAGAATAGCTTCAGCTTTGGCATTTTTAGGGTGATACCACGAAAATGGCAATGAATTTCTCAGTCACATCATACGAATAACAGATGATGGAACCTGGGTTCCATTTGTGAATGTTGAAACCAAAGAGCGGTCAAAGCAGTGGATGCACACACTTTTAGCAAACAAGCCGAAAAAGTTTAAACAGATAATGTCTGCCAGAAAGCCGATGGCAGCTGTTTTCTGGCATGGGACAGGAAAGGAGTGCTGATGTTGGAATTCATGCAACAGTGGACCACAGTAATGTTAGAAGAGTATGGCAAACACTAAAAAAAGACTGTGTAGGGCCATTCAGAATGAAAGGTGTGGAATTCTGACATCCAGTATAGTGCTCCTCCATGACAATGTGCATCTGCATACATTATCTTGCACTAAAGCACTGCTGGAGCATTTAAACTGGGAGTTGTTTGACCACCCTCCTCACAGCCCTGATCTCTCTCTAAGTGACTTGCACTTGTTTACCTACCTGAAGAACTGGTTGGGATCACAGCACTTAAACAACAGTGAGAAGTTGATGGAAGGTTTCAAAACTTGGCAGAGCTCACAGGTAGCAGACTTCTTTGACACAGGCACACAAAAACTTTTCCCCAATATGACAGGTGCCTCAATTCCAGCGGTGACTGTATTGAGAAGTAGCTTAAGTATGTATCTATTTTCTTTGTATATGTTTTTTTTTTCTTGTTGCCTGTTAACAGCTCACTGAAGGTTACTTTCTTAATGGCCCTCATGTCATAAGATATTCACTGTACACATTCCCAAATTTAGTTTCAAATATCTACATTGTTCTGTATTTTACTAATACGATTCACTTTAGTGAAAACAGTTCATTAATGATGGATGTATATTTATGTAGCCACATGAAGATTATCACATAGATTGAAACATGCAGTGGTATGTGTAATAACATAATAGTAAGAGGTTAATATCAGTTTATTAATTGGTAGTTGTCTTGATAAAACTGACTAGTAATTATCGAGGGATATCACTGCTATCAACTTCATACAAAATTTTACCCAATGTTCTTCTCTCAAGGTTAAGTCCATACATAGATGAAATTATTGGGGATCATCAATGTGGGTTTCGACATAACAGATCAACTACAGATCAGATCTTTTGTTTTCATCAGATATTGGAGAAAAAATGGTAGTACAATGCGACAGTACATCAGCTATTTGTAGTCTTCAGTAAAGCCTATGATTCAGTTAGGAAGGAAGTATTGTACAATATTCTGATAGAGTTTGGGATACCCATGAAACTAGATGAAACGTTAAGCCGATTAAAATATGTTTAAATGAAACTTATAGTAAAGTCCGTATAGGTAAACATTTGTCTGATAAATTTCCTATCCAAAATGGTCTTAAGACAAGGAGATGCTTTATCGCCACTCCTTTTCAGCTTTGCTTTAGGATATGCCATTAGGAAGGTCCAGGAGAACCAGGTGGGACTGAAATTAAACGGGACACATCAGCTGTTGGTCTATGCTGATGTTGTGAATCTATTGGGTGATAATATAGATACCATAAAGAAAAACACACAAACTTTAATTAACGCAAGTAAGGAGGTTGGTCTAGAAGTAAACACAGAGAAAACTAAGTATATGTTGCTGTTCTGTCACCAAAATGTAGGGCAAAATCATGACATAACAACAGAAAACAGATGTTTCGAAGAAAATATGTCACAGTTCAGATATTTGGGAACGACAATAACAAATCAAACTCTGATTGAGGAGAAAATTAAGATGAGATTGAACTCGGATAATGCTTGCTACCATTCAGTTCAGAATGTTCTGTCTTCTCGTCTGCTGTCCAAAAACATAAAAATTAGAATATACAAAACTATAATTTTGCCTGTGGTTCTGTATGGGTGTGAAAGTTGGTCTCTGACATTAAGGGAGGAACATAGATCGAGGGTGTTTGAAAACAGGATGTTGAGAATATTTTGGCTGAAGAGGGATGAAGTGACAAGAGGTCTGAGAAAACTGCATAATGAGGAGCTTCATAACTTGTACTCTTCTCCAAGTATAATTAGAATAATCGAGTCAAAGAGGATCAGGTGGGCAGGGCATGTAGCACGAATGGGCGAAAATGAATGCATATGGGATATTGATGGGAAGCCAGAAGGAAAGAGACCACTGGGAAGACCAATGGCGTTAGTGGGTGGACAATATTAAAATGGATCTTAGAGAGATAGGATGGGATGGTATGTATTGGATTGATCTGGCTCAGGGTAGTCACCAGTGGAGGGCTCTTGTGAACATGGTAATGAACCTTCAGGTTCCATAAAATGCTGGGAAATTCTTGAGTAGCTGCAGATTTGGCAGCTCCTCAAGAAGGGCTCAGCTCCAAAAGTAAGTAAGTAAGTTGATGGCCACACAGGTACTGCTGATAATTTACACAACAGGATGCAAATAATAAAGAATGTTCATCGCAGCTGTTCTGTCTGCCAATAATTTTTTAAATAAATTCTGTTGCAGTGTGCGTCGTAGTGTGTCAGAATGGTTGGAGCTTCATCGGAGACCACACTCTGCTGAACGTGACAAAGATATGGCTGCACGAGTCACTGTACTTTCAAGATTCTTACCTGAGCCTGTGAAGGCACAGGAGTTTCTTACCAAATTTTCTGTTCATCTTATGCGGGACCCTGCACTGTTGCAAGGAATGGAGACTATTGTTAGGCCAGACATCAGCTGCAAAGATTGTGCAGACACCACAGTAGGTCCTCTGGAGATGTTTTAAGTGTTGCCACGGTTTTCTGCTAGTCATTTGATATATATTCATGTGTACATTTCTCAAATAAAGTGTGCATACATGCATGTATAGAGGTGTGCTCTTTTTTGTACTGTGGCTTATGTTAACACTTCGCGGACCGGCGATTTAAATATTTAAATCACCCTGGGCACCAGCGTTTTAAACCTACTACCCTAACTTGTGGACTGTTCACTTTAAAAATTAATATAAAATCTCCTAATTAATTTTATGAACTAAAATTTTTGGAGAACACTTACCACTGCTCCTAGAATTGCTTGAGAATGTGATATTTTTGGAAACATTCCCCTTTGTGAAGTGGCATTACACAGAACTTGCACATGTAGATAGTCATACTTCTTTTATTGTGTACTGCACGAACACAGTATCGCCTAGAAGGCTACTTCCCCTTGGTATGTTAACTCTTCACAATTTTCACGAGGGTATGTTTCCGCATATCACCCGAGAGTCGCCCAGGGGGGGTCCACATGAGGTCTGCGTGGGGTGGCAGTTGATGGACCCGGTCGCACTAAGTCTTTGTCTGCTGCCAGTTCTGCCGCCACCGTCTGGTCTGTAGCCCAGGCTTTTGCCACATTCAGCAGAAATGCCTTGTATTTCAATTTTGAATGAGGGTTTAGATTTTTGAAAACCAGAAATGAATTGAAAATGGCACAATTGATAAGCCACAAGGTAACTTTCTTTGTCCACTTTACTATTTTCCAAGGAAGAGAATAATAGGCCAAGTACTGATCGGCTCTGTCAACTCCCTTCATGAACATATACTCGGAAATACAAAAAGGCTTCTTTACCTGTCAATGTCTCCTTTGAACATCAACCATGCTCGAATTTTGAATTCTGAAAATCATATTCACAACACGAGTATCCCTCCAGGACTGAAGAAGAATATCCCCCTTCCTCCTGAATGTGGTTTCACCATGTTTCAGGGATTTACATTCCTCTTTCAGATCTGGAGGAAGGCCTCTGTTCACCCTAATTGTTCCACAAACACGTACTTTTCTCGAAAGTAGGTGTTCTGCAGTTGCCACACTGTTATAATAATTGTCTTGATAGACATAGTAATTTTGATCAAGATAGGGTTCCAAAAGAGAAAGAATAGTTTCTTGTAATTTCTTTCCTTCACCAGAATAAATTTCTAAATTTCCAATATAGCCTGAAGTGCTTTCAGTAACTACATGCACAAGTAGGCCATACTTTGTAAGTTTCCCAGGATTATATGTTCACATATGAAGCCTTCCCCTACAAGGAATCACAGATTCGTCCAAAGACAGTTGTTGGTTTGGCTTATAAACTATTTGAAATTTCTGAACAACAAAGTTCAATAAGGGCTGAATTTTGAAAAGCCTGCTTGTTGATTGTGGTTGCAGTTCATTATGATTGAAATGCAAACACCACCAAATTTGCTCAAATCTCTTATGGCTCATTAGTTTGCGGAAAATTGGAATTTCTGAAAATGGATTTGTTGACCAATACTCTTTCAGATTATCCCCCCTTGTATGGCCCATTAGAAAGATTATTTGCAAAAAATGTTCTCATTTCTGCTGAAGTGACATCCACCCACTTCAATGCCTTATAGTTTCTGTCATAATGTTCACGGTGTTGGAGATAGTATCTGTTAGTTTCCTGACATAGCATGTCAAAGAAACTATCTCCAAAAAACAGTTCCGCTACTTCAGAAACTTGCGTTGGGTCCGATGGAATTTGCTTCACCCCTGGATTTCCAGTAAACTGTCCCAAAGCAGGCAATTTGTCTACTTTTCCCCATGTGGCTGTCTCCGAAATGTTGCTACCCGCACTTTCATCGGAGCTATGNTCACAGATTCGTCCAAAGACAGTTGTTGGTTTGGCTTATAAACTATTTGAAATTTCTGAACAACAAAGTTCAATAAGGGCTGAATTTTGAAAAGCCTGCTTGTTGATTGTGGTTGCAGTTCATTATGATTGAAATGCAAACACCACCAAATTTGCTCAAATCTCTTATGGCTCATTAGTTTGCGGAAAATTGGAATTTCTGAAAATGGATTTGTTGACCAATACTCTTTCAGATTATCCCCCCTTGTATGGCCCATTAGAAAGATTATTTGCAAAAAATGTTCTCATTTCTGCTGAAGTGACATCCACCCACTTCAATGCCTTATAGTTTCTGTCATAATGTTCACGGTGTTGGAGATAGTATCTATTAGTTTCCTGACATAGCATGTCAAAGAAACTATCTCCAAAAAACAGTTCCGCTACTTCAGAAACTTGCGTTGGGTCCGATGGAATTTGCTTCACCCCTGGATTTCCAGTAAACTGTCCCAAAGCAGGCAATTTGTCTACTTTTCCCCATGTGGCTGTCTCCGAAATGTTGCTACCCGCACTTTCATCGGAGCTATGGTCACTTTCACTTTCACTGTCTGTGGCCACAATTTTTTGTTTGCCCCTGCCATACTCACTATCAGATTGTGAGTTGCTATCACTAGCAGACTCACAAGGAACGTCAGATAGCTGATTGGAGAACAAGTCAGATATTTCTTGTTTTCCAAGAAAACACTTGGACCTAAACCACTTACAACCTTGATCCATTTAGCACTAGTAACTTCCTGCCTGGTGCATGCAGCTGGAAGATGAACAGAGGCATTTACTTTTGGAGAGGGAAAGGAAAACAGTTTGGTCATAAACAGCGGGGTCATATTACTGACTACGAAAGCGGTCTCCGTAGTCTAGGGGTAACGTTCCCACCTCATGACTCAAGGTACGTGGGTTCAAACCTGGTGGAGGTCGTGGAATTTTTAAGGGCGGAAAAATTCAGGGAACAAGTCCTCTGGGAGGGACTTTAAGCCGTGGGTTCCATGTCTAGATTTACGGCACGTAAAAGATCCTTATGTCTCTAGGAGACCTCTGAGCAAAATTAGGCAACAAGTTTCCCACCCAAGTAGTTTCCAATGCCTCTGGTAGATGTGGGGAAATATCAGGTACCGAGGGCTGACCTTGTTGGCTGAACGGGGCTGATAGCACGCACCAGTACCGGTAGGGTGTGGCGACAGTAGAAATTAAAGGGGGACGCACACTGGACCAATAACTGGTCTAAGTGCATGGGGAAACCCATCCCCTCTAATAATAATAAT